>NC_090448.1:958648968-959013968 GCF_031143425.1 Pleurodeles waltl | reverse complement strand
AAATTCCATAAGGTTCCATCACAATAATGTGGGAACAATGTGTGATTTCCAGCACAATTGGAGGTTTGCAGGGCATTGTAGGTAAGAAAATGGTGTGGGGTGCATGTGAAGCACACCGCCCTGGACTCACCCATATTTTTATTTTTCAGATGTGTCTAGGTCTTGTGGATTTTTCTACCCGGCAGCATCCAAAAGTCTAAAAAGTGCAGCCCTCATCATTCCAAGTGGGACGATTTTGAGAGTTAGCCAAGCTCTTATGGGCCAAATGTAAAACCAAAACCCAAAATAATCAAATGTCCTCTTGCTTGCCGTGGGATAAGATGTTTTAGTGTGCAGGGGAGAGCTGAAAGACTTACTCCCTTCAGTTGGGTGGGGGCATAACCTTGCCCATACTGGTTGGTAGCCACCAGCCCACTGTTTTTTTATTTTTTTATTCCCTGGCATCTAGTAGGGTTTCCGCCCCCCGGGGAGTGGATCAGGGGTAATTGCCCCATCTGCCCACCACTTGGGGTGGGGGTATGGCCACCCTTTTTTTTTTTTTTTTAAATAAAAATTCTTCCCTCGTGTCTGGTGGGGTTTCTGCATGAGCCTTACAAAACTAGGCGGACCTGCCCCCAAAGGGGGGGCAGAAATGGCCTAAAATAAATTTGGCTTTGCAGGGAAGAGTGCTGGAGGCCAGAGCTAAACGGATTCTGAAGATCCCTTGGAGGAGGAACAAACAAGCCTTGGTAGCTGCAAGAGTCACGGTTCACTGGGTGTCTTGCAAGGAGAGGCACGGGCTTACTGTCTCCCAAGTTGGTAGAGAGGACCAAGGTGACCACTCCAGACCACCACCTGTGATGCAGGATCCACGCAGCTCTGGAGGAGAGAGGATCCATACAGCTAGTCATCGTTGCAGTTGGTGCTTGCGGATGCCAGGGAGTGACTCCTTCATTCCAAGGGCGATTCCTTCTTACTTCTTGTGCAAGCTGAAGACTTGTGGCCCTCAGAGGATGCACAGCCAGGGATATGTTGCAGTTGCTGGAAGGAGCCAGAGAAACACTGTTGCAAGGCACAAATAAGTAGTTCTGTGTAGTCATGCCTGGGGGCAGTGTCCCAATGATAACCAATGGCACAACCTTCAAGTGCACCGGAGTTAAAACAAGTTTTTCATCCAGTTTCAAAGTGTGATTAATATGTTTGTAGAAATAGCTATCAAACATCAAGTGTATGTTGGGCATCCTGAATCCCGGGAACAAATGTTACTTTACAATTGCTGATAATGTGGACTTCATACTCACAGAGCAATCCTATATTGGTGAAACTAGGTGCTACAATTCTGTCCTGCGAAGTGGAGTGCCAGATCCCGATGCAGAGAAGCCTACAAAGGTCTATCAAAAGACCATAAAGAGGGAGCACCTTCAGCAGCCATACTATGCTTAGCTCCTGCCATGTGCACCAATATCCCTTCTACAGCTAATTTGCATCAAAAGCAGTGAATGAAGACATTTCTACCAATCATCTGTGATTATTTTTCAGGCAGTCACTTTTTCAACAACTGTAAATGCCATACATCGTTCCTTAATGTAGGGAGTCTATAGACGATTCACCCAAGGAAAACATCTGCAGAGTACATCTCAAGCTTTAAAACATGTATTGTAATAACTGCTGTTTGAGCATGTTTTTTAAAATCGTTTACCTTAATGTTGTCCACTGTTCGTTTAAGATGGTTCAGTGCCTGTGGGATAACTTGCAGCCAGTTGCATGCAGTAGTGTGTAGAGTTCTCATCCAAACAGGACGACCATCTGAAGTGGAATCTGTCCTTTGCTTCTTCTCTGTTTCTGCATAGGCCAAGTCATCTTCATCCTCGAGCATCTGCATTTTCAGCATTTTACTGATCATGTCAACCCCTTCACAATAAAAGCAAAAACAATGATGAAACAATGCATTAGGAGCGTGTAAAATTAATTTTTATATGACTATTCTTTTCAGGGTTCAAATCTATTGGGCTCGGGGTGTGGAAATTATTACAGAACTAAGGAGCGAAACAAAGAATAAGTTACTTATTCACAGTAAAAACTCCCATGTGTCAGATTGGATCTGGAAATGCTTTGTAGTAGCTCCTGTGCACCAACATGCAGTACCATTATCATCCACTGCAACTCGATCCCCCCCCTCTGTACAGGACAACAAGAAGCGATATATAAGTACCACCCTAGTCCGGCAACATCAGTTTGTATACCTAGATTCCTCATCTTGATAATTACTACTCAAGCATGCCTTTTCAGAAGAGTGCATTTACTTCAGGAAGTCCTGCAAGACTGAGCAGACAAAACGGTCATCTCTGCTGACTTGAGGATCAATGCAGTAGTGTCTGGTGAAAGTATGGACAGAAGGTGTCAAAACCAGAACACCAATAATCAAAGCTGTAGTAGCAGCCGTTGCTTTGGTGAAATTAGCCCTAAGGCCCTGCTGAGGATACTTTTTGGCCAAGGCCCAACACAGGTTTGTGCAGAGGACATCAATCAGGTGAATGTTTGCTTCTGGACTGCATTCTCCCTTTTTTGTATCTGTGAATCCAATAAAAATTGATCTTCAGTGTTGTATCTCTTTGTTCTGTAATAACTAAGAACACAAAGTTGGTGGGACCATTGTACCCTTTCCTTCTCTTTGGATGGGCGTGATAGAGAAAAAAAATACAGAGAATGTGAAAGACAGATAAAGGAAACACCACTTTTGGGAGAAAGTATGCATGGGTCCTAAGCACCAGCTTGTCAGGAAAAAAGGTACAACACGGATGCTGAACTGACAAGGTCTCACAAATGACAAGTATTTGTAATGAGAAATACAGTGTTCAGGGTCAAAAGAGCACAGCTGCTCGAAATTATCACACTTTACGAAGGCCCATATTAAATTAAGGCCCCACTGTGGAATAATAAGAGACTCAGGGAGTAGTCTAGGCAGATGCAACCAAAATGGTGACTTCAATGAAGAAGGCTATTAGGCAAACGAAGGAAGGCTAAAATGGCAAACAAACAACATTCAACTGTGCCAATACCAAAGCCCTGGTGGCCCACAGACAATAAAAACAACAGATCTTCAGGCAATTCTGCCTGAAGTGTGTCACAATGCTTCTTTTCACACCAGGCAACAAATTTAGGCCACTGACCTGAAAATATAGACCTGGTGAAGGGGGGCAAGCAGCCAGGATGACACCAACCAATTCAAACACGGGTCAAAACCTTTTACTTTATTCTGCCTAATCTCCATGTATGGTGCAGGTGGTGAAGGGGCAGGTGAAATACCCCAACTTGCTACAGGAACAGTGGATCCTACCAAAGAGGTAGTCTAATTGGAGGACATATGCTCAGGATTTCAGAATACTAAACCCTGTACCGGTGCTTCACTCTGCCTGACCTCTTTTCGTTCCAGCGGGATAAACAGCAGAGGTGAGAATCTCTATAGAGGAACAGAGTTCCATCAAAGGAGGAAAGAGTTTCCTAGAAACTCTTAACGGGCAAACTCTAGAGCACAGAAGGCATGGACAAAACGTATTCTGAGAGATAGCTACAAGATTTATCGAGAGAATGCATTACTAGACTAAAATACTCTAAGCGACCTCCCAGTGCAGATGCCACTTGTGGTCACCAATATGACACCTGATGATGAATGATTTCTCCAGGTTGTAAACCATAGGGTAAATACTGTGAAACCCCCGCCATCGCTCAAGTCTCAGGGCCTAGACCTAAGAGACCTATCCATACTGTGCTTTTGCCCAAGCGAGCATCAAGCCCAAAGACAACTCATTAATGACTAATGTGAGGTCTGGATGTAGCCTGTTTCCCATCAGGTTGGCATTCACCAACTACCCCTCAAGGTACTAGGCTCTCTTTTCTAGTAGGAAGGATGTTGTCCAAAAGGTATACCGGTGTTTAGCTTATTAAAGATAAAGGTTTCAAGCAGGGCATGCATATGTCAACAGGCATGAGGCACCACTATAAAACACAAGTCTAAGAGACCAGGAGGCCTCAGAACAATCCTGGCTTGGACAAGGACTTGTGCTCAAAGTATCTGGATCAAAGCCTCAATGTCAGAGTAGTCCTTGTGGGGAAAGAAATGCCTTTAAAGCCACCATGTCTAGGAAGGAAATCCTCTGCCTGGACCCAAGATGAGATTTCAGTATGTCAATCGAGAACCCCAGGGTGGACACCAACAAAACTGTTGCCTGCAGGTGGCCCGAGGCTAGCTGAGATAAATGCACCTTCAGCAGTCTGTCATCAGCCTATCCAATACCTGAGACGATAAGCTGCAAAAATCTAAATTACCTTCTTGAACAACTAGGGGGGGAGGTAGGGCCAAAGGTCAGAATGGAATGTTGAAATGTTTTCCAAACCAACGTAAGAAAGTCTGGGACTGCAGGACCAGAACATAAAAGTATGTGTCCTGCAAATCCAAGGACATCAACCAGCTTTTCAAGATTCAAATCGAACAGGAGCCAGTGTCACAATTATGAATTTGTCATTCTAGGGGAAGGCTTTCAGGAGCCTGAGGTCTAGTATATGTCTCAGCCCCAGTCCTTCTTGTTAACCAGAATGTATTAGGATTGGCACTCTATTTCCCTCATGTCCTTCACAAGCAGTGTTTTCTGGAAAGAAAATCAGCACGGTCTGCTAACATCTGACCAAAAACTGAAGGAAAGTGAGCAAGGGTAGACAAACAACGGAGGATGTAACCAAATGGAACATGATGGATCTACTGGGCCAATGTCATTTTAAGTCAGTCTTGTAAGCAAAGCTGAATTGTGCCACCCACCAGCCCAGATGATCACTGGAGGAGACATGAAAGTGGACTGGCTGCAGCTGCAGGAGGCAAGAAGAAAGAAAAGCACTGCGGGGGCTACAAACGCTGCCTATTCCTCTGGAACCACAAAAAGGCTGAACTGGTTGTTGGAGCGGGTGTGAGTACTACCTCTATGGAAGACAAGGCCTCTCGTGTTGCAGCATGGTTTCTTTAAAAGACTCAATCTGCTGAAAAGTCAACAACAGCCTTGACAACTAGGAGTGCAATGGCTCCAGACCAGATATTAACTCTGAATTGAATACTGAAGCTGGAGTCATGCCCTTTAATTGCCGACTATGTGACTTCTACATAGACCATTGAGTAGGCACTTTGATTTCTTATGTTAGCATTTGAACTCATCTTTCGACTTCATCCTGGACTTACCTTGCAACTTTGAATGAGATAGACCCCTATGTGTTTGGTAACACGTTTAGCTTCCCATTCCTTGATGGCCTTAGAATGTATCAGGAAGCATGTGTTGCGGGACATGGAGCTGGGTATGTTTCGAAGCACCACTGGTAGGCATCATGCAAGTCTGTTACTGACCAAAGTTAATTATCTTTCATTATGCTCTTTCTGGTGTGTACTTTAACCACAATTTCTCACATTTAAAATAATCTTAGCCACCAAACTGGATTTTTTAAACCGGAATCGATCCAGCTCGTCAGATGGTGGTGCTGTGACTCAGTATTGGCCTAGCGCTGCCACTGACGTGACGGTGTGAAGCTGTGCATAGACACCACCCTGGCACGCTAATGTTAGGTTTAGCTTTTACTCTTCCAAACCCTTCAGTCACAGATCAATATTGACAAATCTGAGGTGACAGTGTGTCGAAAACGTGCTTGGGACCTTTTTAATTTACATAACAGTCCACTTCACAGAATGGGGAGCATGAAGGGTGGCAGGGAATCTGGAGTTAGTTACACTGCTGTAGGAAGCTGGCTCTCTATGATGGCTGATCAGAGGTGAGTTTCGGGCATTTGTGCACTCACAAGGTCAATAAATGAGATGCACTCAATAAGGAAATCTGACACCAATTCAGAAAAATATCAGATTTTTTATATTATTTTAGATACCAAAATCTACAAGATCAGGAACGTATTTTTCGAGTTAGCGATTTTTCAAACAATAGAAAATATAGCTGTCAAATCTGAGGCATGAGCCTCGAATGTGGTAATGTTATCTTACTGGGAGAACAAACTGCACAGGGTCACTTGCAAACGACTTACAGGACTGTTCTTCTGGACTTAAGGTAAGTAGGGGCCAAGATCCTAGAACGAACCAACAGTTTGGGTTTACCTGCCCTGGAGTGTCCAGGTGCAGAGGTGTTTCCAGCGGTGGTAGCCTCAGACTCTACACGCAAAATCAATGGGGAAAAGTACCTGATGGAAAGAGGCTGCAAGTGGAGACTGAGGGGCCTGTCTGACAGAACCCAAAGGGGCCTCAGCTCTTAGGGGTCGCAGGACCCCAGAGACAACATCGATTCTCTTGAGCCTAGGTTTCAGAGATCAGTGGCAGAGGTGTTCTGTCCGGCGGGGTTGGTGAGTTAGAGAATCTCACAGTTCTTGGTGCACCTGCTGAAGAGGGGAAAGAAACTCCACAAGACTACTTCTGGTAAGAAGCTGGCCTCTCTCAAAGTCCCTCGATGTGGAGGTAAGTTTTGGCGGCGGTGGCGGTGTTCCGGCAGAACGCAAACAAGCCTTGGTACTTGCAACTGGCAGTGGTACCCCAGATATTAGTGCAGGGAGTCTTTGGGCAGGCTCAGCATCTCCAAAACTAGATTGGTCGACAGGGCTGTACTACTGGACGTTTGGGATCTTCTTCCTTGGTGAGATGCTCCTTTGGTGGATCCGATGGTCAGCAAAACAGGGAACCGGGCAGTAGCGCTTGGTGCCTGCTGGTGCAGGGAAGTGGCTCCTCCTCTCCATGGGAGATGCTGGCTGGTTGGCAAAGCGCTGGCAGGCCTACGAGGATTTTGGAGGATGCACAGCTGCAGGACAAGTCGGGTTTTTGCAATTTTTAGGACAGAAGCAGGTAGGCAGGGTTTGGCATCAAAGTTCACAGCTAATCCACAGTTCCTGCGCTGGACAGCTTTTCCTTGTCCCTCTTCTTTTTGTTGCCAGACGAATTTAAGTCCCTGGTGTCAGGGGTTCACCTAAATACTGAATTTAGAGGTGTTAAGGAGAGTGTAGAGTAGCAGCCAATGGGCTACTTACGCCTGGGTGACTACACCCTCTATATGACCACTCCTAGTGGGGAGTGGGCATAATTCTGTCCCAGAGTTCCTACTTTCACCAAAAACAAGAGGGTGGAACCCTTCTTCGTGGAGCTCATCAGATAGCACACAGGAGTAGGCCTAGCATGGTAATGTAACACGCCTACTGCAAAGCTAATTTCCTGCCTGTCCTGGTGCCAAATGGGCCTCAGAGCAGGGAGTTGCAATGCCCAGGCCTGGGGGAAGCCTAGGTGGCATATCAAAGGGCTGCAGAGACTTTGAAGCCTCCATCCCTGCTGATTTACTAGCCATCCTGCTGGAGGAGGTGATAACACCCACCTCTGGAACAGGCACTGTTTCTGCCCTCAGAGCGTGGGCTCTCACCTCCAGAAATGGGTCTGTGGTGGCAGGCTGGTTGATACCAGTCAGCCAGTATACTAGAAGGCTAGTAGGTTTAAGGGAGCACCTCTAAGGTGCACTCTGGGTACTTGTCATAATAAATCCAATACAAGCTTTAGTAAGGATTTATAAGACACCAACCACCATAGGTTTCCATGAAGCCATTATGAAGCTGGGTAAAAAGTAATGACCACTGTCCAGTACACACCTTAAGATGGCTTCCCTGTTCACTTGTAATAACTAATTATCAAACTTGACATCACAGGGGCATATATGCTCATGCAGATATGCTCTCACATAAAATATAATATACATTGCCTTAGGGCTCTAAGGCCTGCTGTAGAAGTGACTTACTAATACGATATGTAGAGACAGGCATGGCACACAATGGGTGTGCCATGCTGTGTTTTCATCCAAGGTTTGCACCAGGCCACGCATCCTGCAATAACAGTCAGCCTGGAATTTGAAGGGGGGGTCCCTTAGGGTGGGATAATACATGCTGCAGCCCTCAGGGACCCTCTTTAGTAACCATGTCCTAGGTACCAAGGGTACCATTTGCACACAATTAGATCATTTTACTTGGTTGTAGGGAAAGCACTGGCATTGTGGACCTGGTTAGCAAGAACCCAGTGCACCTTCAGTTGAAACAACTCAGTACCAGTGGTAAAACGTCGGGGTGACCATGTCAAAAAGGACACTTTCCTATACCCCTCCACCCACCACATTCCAAATCCAGTATTGGGAAGTCAATTCCCTGCATCCTGGGGGCTCCACCACGGACCCCCCCAGTAGTGTCAAACCAGCTCTCTGAGGCTTGCACTGCAGCTACAGCCACCACACAGACAGGGTTCTGCCCTCCTGGGGTCTAAGCAGCCCAGTCCCAGGAAGGCAGAACAAAGCATTTCCTGTGGGAGGAGGGTGTTAAACCCTCTCCCTTTGGAAGGAAAATGTCACTTACCCAGTGTACATCTGTTCATGGCATTAGTCGCTGCAGATTCACATGCTGTGCTGTGCACAGTCCGCCGTCTGGTGTTGGGCTCGGAGTGTTACAAGTTGGTTTTTCTTCGAAGAAGTCTTTTCGAGTCACGAGACCGAGGGACTCCTCCCACTTCGGTTCCATTGCGCATGGGCGTCGACTCCATCTTAGATTGTTTTCCCCGCAGAGGGTGAGGTAGGAGTTGTTTATGCTAGTAATTGTGCCCATGCAATGGAATGAATACGTATGTACAAAATGAAGGTGAAAGTAATATATTTACAAATGTACAAATGTTGAAGATCTACTTCCAAACAGCTACAGGCTCCCGGGGAGGCGGGTGGGCGCATGTGAATCTGCAGCGACTAATGCCACGAACAGATGTACACTGGGTAAGTGACATTTTCCGTTCGGTGGCATGTGTAGCTGCAGATACACATGCTGTGCATAGACTAGTAAGCAGTTACTCCCCAAAAGCGGTGGTTCAGCCTGTAGGAGTGGAAGTAGTTTGAAATAAAGTTCTTAGAACGGCTTGACCTACTGTGGCTTGTTGTGCAGATAACACATCTACACAGTAGTGTTTAGTAAATGTATGAGGCGTAGACCATGTGGCTGCCTTACATATTTCAGTCATTGGAATGTTTCCTAGAAAGGCCATGGTAGCACCTTTCTTTCTAGTTGAGTGTGCCTTTGGTGTTATAGGCAGTTCTCTTTTTGCTTTGAGATAACAGGTTTGAATGCATTTAACTATCCATCTGGCAATGCCTTGATTGGATATTGGATTCCCTGTATGAGGTTTTTGGAAAGCAGCGTACAATTGTTTTGTTTTTCGAATTTGTTTTGTTCTGTCAATGTAGTACATTAAAGCTCTTTTGATGTCTAATGTATGTAGTGCTCTTTCAGCTACCGCATCTGGTTCTGGAAAGAACACTGGTAGTTCTACTGTTTGATTCAAGTGGAACGGTGATATTACTTTTGGTAAGAACTTAGGATTTGTTCGTAAAACTATTTTATGCTTGTGTATCTGAATAAAGGGTTCTTGTATGGTAAAAATGCTTGTATCTCACTTACTCTTCTTAGAGATGTGATGGCAATTAGAAATGCTACTTTCCATGTTAAGTATTGTATCTCACATGAGTGCATGGGTTCAAACGGTGGACTCATGAGCCGTGTTAAGACAATGTTAAGGTTCCACGAAGGAACTGGTGGCGTCCTTGGTGGGATAATTCTTTTTAGACCCTCCATAAAAGCCTTTATGACTGGGATCCTAAAAAGGGATGTTGAGTGCGTAATTTGCAGATAAGCTGAAATTGCGGTGAGATGTATTTTAATGGATGAAAAAGCTAGCTTTGACTTTTGTAAGTGCAGTAGGTAGCTGACGATGTCTTTAGCAGTTGCGTGTAAGGGTTGTATCTGTTTATTATGGCAGTAATAAACAAATATTTTCCACTTATTTGCATAGCAATGTCTTGTGGTTGGTTTCCTAGCTTGTTTTATGACTTCCATACATTCCTGTGTGAGGTCTAGATGTCCGAATTCTAAGACTTCAGGAGCCAGATTGTTAGATTCAGCGATGCTGGATTTGGGTGTCTGATCTGTTGTTTGTGTTGAGTTAACAGATCTGGCCTGTTTGGTAGTTTGACATGAGGTACTACTGACAGGTCTAGGAGTGTTGTGTACCAAGGTTGCCTTGCCCAAGTTGGTGCTATGAGTATGAGTTTGAGTTTGTTTTGACTCAATTTGTTTACCAGATATGGAAGGAGTGGGAGAGGGGGGAAAAGCGTATGCAAATATCCCTGACCAACTCATCCATAATGCATTGCCTTGAGACTGAGCCTGTGGGTATCTGGATGCGAAGTTTTGGCATTTTGCGTTTTCTTTTGTTGAAAATAGGTCTATTTGTAGTGTTCCCCATCTTTGGAAGTAAGTGTTTAGTATTTGGGGGTGAATCTCCCATTCGTGGATCTGTTGGTGATCCCGAAAGAGATTGTCTGCTAACTGATTCTGAATCCCTGGAATAAACTGCGCTATTAAGCGAATGTGGTTGTGAATCGCCCAATGCCATATTCTCTGTGCCAGGAGACACAACTGTGTCGAGTGTGTCCCTCCCTGTTTGTTCAGATAATACATCGTTGTCATGTTGTCTGTTTTGACAAGAATGTGTTTGTGGCTTATTATAGGTTGAAATGCTTTCAATGCTAGAAATACTGCCAGTAGTTCTAAGTGATTTATGTGAAACTGTCTCTGCTGAGTGTCCCATTGTCCTTGGATGCTGTGTTGGTTGAGGTTTGCTCCCTACCCTATCATGGAGGCATCCGTCGTTATTACGTATTGAGGCACTGGGTCTTGGCAAGGCCGCCCTTGGTTTAAATTTATATGGTTCCACCACTGAAGCGAGGTGTATGTTTGGCGGTCTATCAACACTAGATCTTGAAGTTGACCCTGTGCCTGTGACCATTGTGATGGTAGGCACTGTTGTAAGGGCCGCATGTGCAATCTTGCGTTTGGGACAATGGCTATGCATGAGGACATCATGCCTAGTAGTTTCATCACCATCTTCACTTGTATCTTTTGTTTTGGGTACATGGCCTGTATTACATTGTGAAATGCTTGTACCCTTTGTGGACTTGGAGTGGCAATCCCTTTTGTTGTGTTGATTGTCGCCCCTAAATATTGCTGTGTTTGACACGGCTGAAGGTGTTACTTGTTGTAGTTGAGTGAGAAACCTAGTTTGTGGAGGGTTTCTATGACATACTTTGTGTGTTGTGAACACCGTTCTTGCGTGTTGGTTTTGATTAACTGATCGTCTAGGTACAGGAACACATGTATTTGCTGCCTTCTGATATGAGCAGCCACTACTGCCAGGCATTTTGTAAAAACTCTTGGCGCAGTTGTTATCCCGAATGGCAACACTTTGAATTGGTAATGTACTCCTTGGAATACAAACCTTAAGTACTTTCTGTGTGAAGAATGTATCGGTATATGGAAGTATGCATCCTTTAGGCCTAGTGTTGTCATGCAGTCTTGTTGTTTGAGCAATGGGATTACGTCCTGCAGTGTCACTATGTGAAAGTGATCTGATTTGATGTAGGTATTTAATGTTCAGAGATCTAATATAGGTCTTAAGAGTTTTGTCTTTTTTGGGTATGAGAAAGTACAGCGAGTAAACTCCTGTTCCCCTCTGATGAATTGGTACTAGTTCTATTGCATCTTTTTGTAACAACGCTTGAACCTCCAGTTGTAGAAGATCCATGTGTTGTTTTGACATATTGTGTGTTTTCGGTGGGACATTTGGAGGGAATTTTAGAAATTCTATGCAATAACCATGCTGGATAATTGCTAGGACCCAAGTGTCTGTTGTTATTTCCTCCCATTGTTTGTAGAACTTGGTTAGTCTCCCCCCACTGGTGTTATGTGTTGGGGATTTGTGACGTCTAAGTCACTGCTTGTTTTGTGGAGTTTTGGGACTTTGGAACTTCCCTCTACTTTTTGGGAATTGTCCCCCTCTATATTGTCCCCGAAAACTTCTCTGCTGATATTGACTGATAAGTGGGCCTTGTTTGTGAGGTTGTGGGTTCCGTGCTTTGTCCTTGAAACCCCCCTCGAAACTGTGATCTACAAAATGTGCCTCTGCTCTGTGGGGAATAGAGTGCGCCCATGGCTTTGGCCGTATCAGTGTCCTTTTTTAAGTTTTTCGATAGCAGTGTCCACCTCCGGCCAAAACAACTGCTGTCCGTTAAATGGCATATTCAGCACAGCTTGTTGTATTTCCGGCTTGAATTCTGATGTACGCAGCCATGCATGTCTCCGTATTGTCACTGCTGTGATTACAGTCCTAGCAGCTGTATCTGCCGCATCCATTGCTGACCGTACCTGATTGTTCGAGATACTCTGTCCTTCTTCCACAACTTGCTGTGCTCTCTTTTGGAACTCCTTGGGCAAATGTTCTATAAAGTGTTGCATTTCGTCCCAATGAGCACTATCATATCTGGCCAACAAAGCCTGTGAGTTGACAATACGCCACTGGTTTGCTGCCTGTGCCGCCACTCTTTTCCCTGCCACGTCGAACTTACAACTCTCTTTGTCTGGAGGTGGTGCATCTCCTGAAGTATGTGAGTTCGCTCTCTTGCGAGCTGCCCCTACTACCACCGAGTCCAGTGTTAACTGTTGTGTGATGTACACAGGGTCTGTTGGTGGCGGTTTATATTCTTTCTCCACCCTTGGAGTAACGGCCCTTCCTTTCACAGGCTCCTCAAATACTTGTTTGGAGTGTTTTAGCATTCCAGGTAGCATGGGTAGGCTCTGGTACTGGCTGTGTGGGGACGACCGTGTATTAAATAGAAAGTAGTCTTCAATTGGCTCAGCATGCATGCTGACATTATGAAACGCCGCTGCCCTTGACAC
This sequence comes from Pleurodeles waltl, assembly GCF_031143425.1. NCBI lineage: Eukaryota > Metazoa > Chordata > Amphibia > Caudata > Salamandridae > Pleurodeles > Pleurodeles waltl. The sequence continues at coordinate 959,001,158 of NC_090448.1, read as the reverse complement.
CACCTGTGCGTAGGCTGTGCTATCCTCTGGTGGTGACGGTCTAGCTGGATAACAGTCGGGACTGTTATCTGACACTGGCGCATCATAAAGATCCCACGCGTCAGGATCATCCTGACTCATCCCTGTATGAGTTGGGGATTGCATCATTGGTGGAGTGGCTACCGGTGATGATTGTGGAGAGCGTTGTGGAGATGGTGGCGGGGTTACTTGTTTAGCCACCTTCGCCTGTGGTTGCTTGTCTTTCTCGTGGAAGGCAAGTTTTCGTTTCATTCGAATCAGAGGGAGAGTACTGATCTTCCCTGTTTCTTTTTGGATGTGGAGCCTTCTTTGGGTGTAGTCTGGCTCCATTGTCTCCAGTTCCTGTCCAAATCTATGTGTTTTCATTTCTGAGAACAGGCCTTGTTCCTCTGTGTAGGAACTTTATTTCGGTTCCGAGGCCGGATGTTTCGGTATCGAAACCTTTTCGGCTGCCTTTTTCGGTTCCAACACTTTTTTGCTCTTCGGCGTACTGATTTCTCGGTGCCGACTTGGTTCGGTACTGCTCTCTCGGTGCCGAGATTGCTCTGACCCGGTGTCTCTGGGTCGAGTCTGCTCTGTGTCGGTATCTCGACCAGAGTCGGATGACTTCGACACATGCATGCCCTTTTTCGGTGCCGATGCACGGTCACCTATTTTTCGGGTTAAGCCATGGCCTGTTGGCGGTGGCGTCCCCTGTGCTTTACTGGTCTTTACGTGAGTCTTGTGTATCGACGTCTTACTCACGGTTTTCGGCGTCTGTTCAGGATCGACCTCTTCCGAGTCGGAATCCTCGATGGAGAAGGCTTCCTCTTCTTCCTCCATGTGTTTTTGTCCTGTCGGCACCGACACCATCTGTAGTCTTCTTGCTCTTCGGTCCCTTAAGGTCTTTCTGGACCGAAATGCTCGACAGGCCTCACAGGTATCCTCTTTGTGTTCTGGCGACAAACACAAATTACAGACCAAATGCTGATCTGTATAAGGATACTTGTTGTGACATTCGGGGCAGAAGTGGAATGGGGTCCGTTCCATTAGCCTTGAAGACACGCGCGGTCGGGCCGACCAGGCACCGCCGGGGAATTGAAAACCCCGAAGGGCCGCCGGAGCTCTTCAAAATTCGGTGTCGATCTGTTGTAACTAACCCGATACCGAACGCAAACAATACCGTCAAATTGTCCGAGTTTTTACTAACTTTCCGAAGCACGGAGCGAAGAGGAACACGTCCGAACCCGATGGCGGAAAGAAAACAATCTAAGATGGAGTCGATGCCCATGCGCAATGGAGCCGAAAGGGGAGGAGGCCCTCGATCTCGTGACTCGAAAAGACTTCTTCGAAGAAAAACAACTTGTAACACTCCGAGCCCAACACTGGATGGCGGGATGTGCAAAGCATGTGTATCTGCAGCTACACATGCCATCGAACACATATATGGAAAATGTCACTTCCCCAGTGTACATCTGTTCGTGGCATGAGACTGGATAATTGCCAGTACCCAAGTGTCTGTTGTTATCTCCTCCCAATGTTTGTAAAAATTGCTTAGTCTCCCCCCCACAGGTGTTATGTGTTGGGGATTTGTGACTTGGAAGTCACTGCCTGTTTTGAGGAGTTTTGGGGCTTTGGAACTTCCCTCTATTCTTCTATATTGCCCCCGAAAACTTCCCCGCTGATATTGGCTTTGATAAGTGGGCCTTGTTTGTGAGGTTGTGGGTTCTGTAGCTTGTCCTCGAAACCCCCCTCTAAACTTTGTTTTGCGAAATGTGCCTCTGCTCTGTGGGGAGTAGAGTGCGCCCATGGCTTTGGCCGTATCAGTGTCTTTTTAAAGTTTTTCGATAGCAGTGTCCACCTCCGGCCCAAACAACTGCTGTACATTAAAAGGCATATTCAGCACGGCTTGTTGTATTTCTGGCTTGAATCCTGACGTACGCAACCATGCGTGTCTCCTTATTGTTACTGCAGTATTTACTGTCTTTGGAGCTGTACCTGCTGCATTCATTGCTGACCGTATCTGATTATTTGAGATACTTTGTCCTTCCTCCACCACTTGTTGTACCCTTTTCTGGCACTCTTTGGGTAAGTGTTCTATGAAATGCTGCATTTCGTCCCAATGAGCCCTATCATATCTTGCCAGAAGTGCTTGTGAGTTGGCAATGCGCCATTGGATTGCTGCCTGTGCTGTAACCCTTTTCCCTGCAGTGTCGAATTTGCGACTCTCCTTGTCTGGAGGTGGTGCTTCTCCCGAGGTGTGAGAGTTTGCTCTCTTGCGAGCTGCCCCTACTACCACAGAGTCTGGTGTTAATTGCTGCGTGATATACACAGGGTCTGTAGGCAGTGGCTTGTACTTCTTCTCCACCCTTGGAGTTATGGCCCTGCCCTTCACAGGCTCCTGAAACACCTGTTTGGAGTGTTTTAGCACTCCAGGTAGCATAGGTAAGCTCTGGTATTGGCTATGAGTGGAGGATAGTGTATTAAACAGAAAGTCAACCTCAATCGGTCCTGCATGCAAGGTGACATTATGAAAAGCCACTGCTCTTGAGACCACCTGCGTGTAGGATGTACTGTCCTCAGGTGGCGACGGTCTCGCTGGGTAACAGTCTGGGCTGTTATCCGATACTGGCGCATCATAAAGGTCCCATGCGTCGGGATCATCTTGACTCATTGCAGTATGAGTTGGGGATTGCATCAGTGGTGGAGTGACTACCGGTGATGTGTTCATTGATAGTGGTGGAGATGGTGGCGGAGTTGTTTGTCTTGCCACCTTTGCCTGTGGCTGCTTGTCCTTTTCTTGAAAGGCAAGTCGTCTATTCATTTTAATTGGGGGAAAGAGTGCTTATCTTCCCTGTGTCCTTTTGAATGTGGAGCCTCCTTTGAGTGTAGTCTGGCTCCATTGATTCTAGTTCTTGACCCAACTTAATCCCTGTTCCTCTGTGTAGGAACCTGATTTAGGTTCCGAGGCTGGATGTTTCAGAATGGAAACCTTTTCTGTAGCCTTTTTCGGCTCCGACAACACTGTCTTTATTTTCGGCGTCGTGGTCTCTCGGTGCCGACCCATTTCGGTGCCACTGTCTCGGTGCCGAACTTGCTCGGAGCCGCTGCTGTGTGCCAGTATCTCGACCGGAGTCGGATGACTTCGACACAAGTGTGCCCTTTTTCGGTGCCGATGATCGGTCACCTATTTTTCGGGTTAAGCCATGGCCTGTTGGCGGTGGCGTCCCCTGGGCTTTTGTGGTCTTCTCGTGAGTTTTATGTTTCGACGTCTTACTCACGGTTTTAGCCGTTTCTTCGGGATCGAGCTCGTCCGAGTCCGACTCCTGGATGGAGAAGGTTTCTTCTTGCTCCTCCAAATGCCTTTGTCCTGTCGGCGCCGACGCCATTTGCAGTCTTCTCGCTCTTCGGTCTCTTAATGTCTTCCTCGACCGAAACGCTCGACAGGCTTCACAAGTATCTTCTCTGTGTTCTGGAGACAAACACAAGTTACAGACCAGGTGCTGATCTGTATACGGATACTTGTTGTAACATTTTGGGCAGAAGCGGAATGGGGTCCGTTCCATCAGCCTTGAAGACCAGGCCCCGACGGGGGATCGAAAAAACCCCGAAGGGCCAACGGAGCTCTTCAAAAGTCGGTTTCGATCTGTTGTAACTAACCCGATACCGAACGCAAACAATACCGTCGATTTTTCCGAGATTCTAACTAACTTTCCGAACCGAAACACGGAGCGAAAAGGAACACGTCCGAACCCGATGGCTGAAAAAAAATCAACCTAAGATGGAGTCGACGCCCATGCGAAATGGAGCTGAAAGGGGAGGAGTCCCTCGATCTCTTGACTCGAAGAAAAACAACTTGTAACACTCCGAGCCCAACACTAGATGGCGGGATGTGCAAAGCATGTGTATCTGCAGCTACACATGCCATCGAACATATATATATATGCTTATTATTCACAAACAAGCGAGAGTAAGACAGTACTTTAAAATGATTCACCTTAACTGAATGTGTACTGCTACTAAACTCTTGTTCCAAGATTGGCTCACTTGAAGCACGTGATCATCATCATAACCAGATAACATCTTGAGGTGTAGAGCAACGAGCAGTGGATGCTAGTACGTAAATGTCAACTAAAATCACAACATTCAAAAAGTTTTTTTTTTTTTTAATATTTTTCTTTTCTTACTAGTAAACTGATAATTCACTTTTTGGGTGCTTTGCTAACGCGGGTGAAAAAAAAAAAAACATTTACCTTGTGTAGTCAGGAGAACTTTCTCTGCATTGTTGGGTAACCCAAGCCAAGAAGGAGTCTGTGTATCTGGAAGCAACTCAACCCACTGCACAAATTCATCACGTCTGTGAATTAAAAAAGCTTCATCTCAGAAGATATTTGAAACTTTCAAGAAGCAACATTGAAAAAAAGCACATGCATCTGTCAATTCTACAGTGATGTAGGATCAAGACACGCTGGGCATCTACAGTGTACAAGTGAATAAGCAGCTAACACTAACTTATTAATTGTTTAGCAATATCTTTACAGCAATAAACAACACACCTCTTACAATATTCATTAAGTGAATCAAATCTTATTTAAGGACAAAGAACAAATAAAAAATCTAAATACCTGATACCATCTGGCATCTGGATATCTTTGTGGCCATCAACTTTGCAGGCCAGCTTGAATTCACTATCAAAGCTAGAAGTGGTAAATAATCGCTCCAAGAAAGTGTTCAACAAACGTTGATCAAATTCATTGTCAACTCGACCACCATATATTGACTGAGCCATCAATGTTTTCAGCGCAGACCATGGAATCTTGTCTGGTGAAATGTTCTGACGGCCCTAAAACAGAGTGCACAATAGAAAAAATGGTCACATTTAAGGTATAATTTCAGTTCCCTTTTTTTAAAAGCAGTAAAAGGCAGCACTAACTTTAATCCAAAACTAATAATGTATTTCGAGTAAAGTGCTTGCTACTGGAACAGTAGAAAGCACTATAATGCTGCCTAATAAAGCACTGTAGGAAAATGCCTAAAAAAAGACAGCCTCACTGTTAAGTCAAATTCTGTTTTTGAAGATTACGCATAACCACCTGTAGGGTTTAAAGTATTGTAGAATCTAGATTGATAGTCAAACATTAGAATAAGACCCTGCTATGTGCAGGTACTGCGAAAAACATCATACCAAAACAAATGGTCATATATCAGTAGAAATGGTGACATGTCAAATATTAACATATGTTGCATAACATCCGCCGAAAGCCTACAACAGGCACAATTTTCGTAATTTTAGGCTGTAATACCAAAACATTACATCAATATTACATTCAACAGCTATAAACAACTGATGCCTACATGTAATGAGGAAAATGCAGTCTGAAACACTTAAAATATAGGAGTTTAAAAAATGCAGTCTCTGATCCTTTAAAGCTCTAGGAGTTTATAGTGAACTTAAAACTTGCCACTGTTAAAGCAGTGACACCATGGCCTCTCAAGCAACATAAGCATCCTCATCAAGATATAGATTTTCTCAAGTCAAACCCTAAGCCAGATGCTGTAAATGTGTAATATGTTAGGCAAAGACATACCTTTGCTGTGGAAATTTTAGCACCTCCAGAAAGGGAGAGCAAGAGGATAGACGTTACTTGGAGGAAGATGCATGAAACAGCAGCTAAAGCTCTAAAGACTGCCAGTACCACGGCACTCCTTGAACGCCATAGCTGAAAAATGTAGGACAGCCTCGTGTACTTTCCTAAAGGCCTACCAATATATCATAGGGAGGACCGCCACGAAATATTGTGACAAGGTTCACGAGTGCTTAATCAAGTGATTAGTGCAGCTATAAACTGCTGAATTGTCAGCTTCAAAAATGCTGTCATGGAGTCAATTTGTGATTGTCCTCTTGGTTGCAACCAAGCTGAAGGCCTTCTGTTTTCAGCCTCTTCTTTATTTGGCCTTCACCTTGTGAAACAGATGGTTAGAATGAAAAATGAAGAGGGGATACTCAACTGGTGGTCCTCGAAGAGACAACTCTTCAAGTCCCAATAAAAGCATAGGGTCCCCAATTCCTACATTCAAAGGTTTCATCCCCTGATGTCCCTATCCGTGTCAAACACAGCTGCAGTTCTACAGATAGCAGCATAAGTAAGAGGCTTTAAAAGCAAAACAGCCATTTAATACTTCAAGGCATCAGCCTCCATAAAGTGCCAGATTCCTCAATAGCCTGCTCTTCTTTCACCACTCTGGTGAGGGAAGCAGTATCTTTACAATGAAAGAGTTGTATCAATCACAAAAGGCAAGTGAGTACTAACTATAGTAAAGCACGGCTACTATCTATCCTTCATTGCAATGCCACCACCTATTCCATCAAAGCCAAACTCATATTTCGTGTTTGTCAGCCTCAGAAAAGAAGCCTCCATACTACTAAAGAGGAGTGAACTCAAACCCTTAACATCTGATCTATAAAAGGTATTTTTGTTTCTGGAAAAATGGTCTCAAGGAGTTCAGACCAAAATTGGTTATATTATTAGCCAACAAGTCCTTCAAAAGGGAAACATTTTGCAAGTCAGATTGTCATCCAATTTTCATTCGCCTCAGGCAGGGGGACAGGATGTGGGATGTAGATCAAGGTGCCTACTTGCATATTCTGATCACAAAAGCACAGTAATTACCTGAGGTTTGTAACACAACATTACAGCATCTATGTGAAGTGCTTCCTTCTGTTCTGAAATCCACTACTCAGACCTTTTCAAAATGCACAATAGAGGTAGCAGCCCACCTTCAACATCAAGGAAGGAATCATTACCTGTAATGCTAGTTCTCCAGTGGAATTTATTATAGTCATTAGTGCTGAATTATCCTATCAACACTTGGGGTCCAGGAACACTTAAACATAGCACAATAACAAAAATTCGGAAGGAAAAAGAAAATATTACAGTACAGCCTATTAAAGACTACACTGGTAAATTTCTGACCATTTACTTTCCTTCTAGGAATGGTACACACCAATATACCATCATGCCTCCAGTTGAGTCTTGCCATGTACGGGGCGGAGGAAGGGTTGCTTAGGACTATTATGAAGATTTTCAGGAAGAGAGCTAGGATTATTTGGTTGTATCAAAATGAATAGGTCCACATTTTGATCCTATTTACAAGGCTTCATTGCACCATCTGACTTGAAAGCCTGCCTTTCTGATAGCGATCACCTCAGTAAGTAGGGTTAGTGAAATCCCAGCCTTGTGCACTTGTGAACTTTTTGAGATGGTGATTTCCACATTAGGAGATGTTCACTACAGAGAGGAACAGTGAGATTTGCAACTTGGCCGGCAGGTGGCAATGCCAGAGACCCAGCGGAAATGCTTTTCAAATTGATTAGATGGCAAAGTTCATCTATGTTTTTCTTCTAATACTGCTCATCCCGAGAGCTATTCTCAAGCTATAAATGGAACAATGCAAGACCATGGACTTGGTAGCAGTGGGTCCAGTTCAAATCAGACCTGCACCTGCAATCAAGACAATACAGAAATATTCTACATCACAATCAGAGTTTCCTCAAATTGACAGTATGGCTCATCAGCCACAGAATTTGGTTACTTGACGAACAAGTTCCTTACCCTCGGTAACGCATTATGTGGTAGAGACTCCATCTTGCTGCAGATTCCTTACCTTTGAATTCCCTGGAGTCAGCTTTGAATCTGGAATTTTTTTGCTGAGCAACACATTGCGCACTCTGTCGGGTGGCGTTGTTCGGATCCGCATGTATCGTTTGGCCTGCCGTGGCGATGTTGGAGCCATCTGTGACGTCATAGGCGCCTATAAAGGCACCACTCCGGCATGCGTACATCAGTTCTTTTACCCCCGAACTTCCACGCCAGAAGTGCATAGTCGTGGTGTAAGGAAATGCCTCCTTGGCATGGTTACCCCCTAACTTTTTGCTGATGCTAAGTTATGATTTGAAAGTGTGCTGGGACCCGGCTAACCAGGCCCCAGCACCAGTGTTCTTTCCCTTAACTGTACCTTTGTCTCCAAAATTGGCAAAACCTTGGCACTCGGGTAAGTCCCTTGTAACTGGTATCCTTGGTAACAAGGGCCCTGATGCCAGGGAAGGTCTCTAAGGGCTGCAGCATGTCTTATGCCACCCTGGGGACCCCTCACTCAGCACATGCACACTGCTTTACAGCTTATGTGTGCTGGTGGGGAGAAAAAGACTAAGTCGACATGGCACTCCCCTCAGAGTGCCATGCCAACCTCATAATGCGTAGGTAAGTCACCCCTCTAGCAGGCCTTACAGCCCTAAGGCAGGGTGCACTATACCACAGGTGAGGGCATATGTGCTTGAGAACTATGCTTCTATAGTGTCTAAGCAAAACCTTAGACATTGTAAGTGCAGGGTAGGCACAAGAGTATATGGTCTGGGAGTCTGTCAAACATGAATTCCACAGTTACATAATGGCTACACTGAAAACTGGGAAGTTTGGTATCAAACTTCTCAGTACAATAAATGCACACTGATGCCAGTGTGCAATGTATTGTAACATACACCCAGAGGGCATCATAGAGATGCCCCCTGAATACCAACCCGACTTCTAGTGTAGGCTGACCAGTTTATGCCAGCCTGCCACACACCAGACATATTGAGGGCCACCTGAGGATAGTGCCTTTGTCATTCTGTGGCCAGGAACAAAGCCTGTACTGGGTGGAGGTGCTTCTCACCTCCCCCTGCAGGAACTGTAACACCTGGCGGTGAGCCTCAAAGGCTTACCCCTTTTGTTACAGCGCCCCAGGGCATCCCAGCTAGTGGAGATGCCGGCCCCGCCGGCCACTGCCCCCACTTTGGGTGGCAAGGCTGGAGGAGATAATGAGAAAAATAAGGAGGAGTCAACCACCAGTCAGGACAGCCCCTCAGGTGTCCTGAGCTGAGGTGACCAATACCTTGAGAAATCCTCCATCTTGTGGATGGAGGATTCCCCCAAAGGGATTAGGGATGTGCCCCCCTCCCCACAGGGAGGAGGCACAAAGAGGGTGTAGCCACCCTCAGGGCCAGTAGGCACTGGCTACTGCCCTCCCAGACCTAAACACACCCCTAAATTCAGTAGTTAGGGGCACCCAGAACCTAGGAAACGAGATTCCTGCAACCTTAAAAAGGACTGCTGACCTGAAGCCCTGCAGTGAAGACGGAGACGACAAGTGCTTTGGCTCCAGCCCTACCGGCCTGTCTCCCAACTTTGAAGAAAAACTGCAACAGCAACAGGGTCCAGCGACCTCTGAAGCTTTAGAGGACTACCCTGCATCTAAAGGACCAAGAAACTACTGAGAACAGCAGCCCTGTTCAAGAAACTGCAACTTTCTGCAACAAAGAAGCAACTTTAAAGACCCAACGTTTCCCGCCTGAAGCATGAGACTTTCCACTCTGCACCCGACGCCCCCGGCTCGACCTGCGGAAAACTAATACTACAGGGAGGACTCCCCGGCACTGCAAGCCCGTGAGTAGCCAGAGTTGACCCCCCTGAGTCCCAACAGCGACTCCTGCAGAGGAAATCCAGAGGCTCCCTCTGATCGCGACTGCCTGTAACAAGGAACCCGACGCCTGGAACCAGCACTGCACCCGCAGCCCCCAGTACCTGAAGTAACCGAACTCCAGTGAAGGAGCGCCCCCAGGCGACCCTCTGCCTAGCCCAGGTGGTGGCTACCCCGAGGAGCCCCCCCTGTGCCTGCCTGCATCGTTGAAGAGACCCCCGGGTCTCCCCATTGATTCCTGTCTGAAACCCGACGCCTGTTTGCACTCTGCACCCAGCCGCTCCTGTGCTGCTGAGGGTGTATTTTCTGTGCCTGCTTGTGTCCACCTCCCTCCCGGTGCCCTACAAAACCCCCCTGGTCTGCCCTCCGAAGACGCGGGTACTTACCTGCTGGCAGACTGGAACTGGGGCACCCCTATTTATATTGAAGCCTATGTGTTTTGGGCATCTCCTTGACCTCTGCACCTGACAGGCCCTGAGCTGCTGGTGTGGTCACTTTGGGGTTGCCTTGAACCCCCAACGGTGGGCTACCTTGGACCCAACGTTGAACCCTGTAAGTGTTTTACTTACCTGTGAACTTAACAATTACTTACCTCCCCCAGGAACTGTTGATTTTTGCACTGTGTCCACTTTTAAAATAGCTTATTGCCATTTTTGGCAAAACTGTACATGCTATTGTGATTATTCAAAGTTCCTAGAATACCTGAGTGAAAAAGCTTTCATTTAAAGTATTATTTGTAAATCTTGAACCTGTGGTACTTAAAAGAAACTAAGAAAATATATTGTTCTATGTAAAAACCTATTGGCCTGGAATTGTCTTTGAGTGTGGGTTCCTCATTTATTGTCTGTGTGTGTACAACAAATGCTTAACACTACCCTCTGATAAGCCTACTGCTCGACCACACTACTACTAAATAGAGCATTAGAATTATCTCTTTTTGCCACTATCTTGCCTCTAACGGGAACCCTTGGACTCTGTGCACACTATTTCTTACTTTGAAATAGTATATATAGAGTCAACTTCCTACACCTGGGTTATGACCAAGTCCGGCTTTGGATGACTAACTAAACACGACGGGGCGTCCTCTACGGTCTTATATTTTTTTGTCCAATCTAGGCAAGACTGCCATCACCGCAGCTGGGTTTCTCATCACCTTGAGACCTTCCTCCCAGAAGTAGCCTATTATTGGTATGGAACCGACACTTTTCAGATAAGGCTCCTTGAAGTCATAAAAAAACAATCCATTTGCTTAGATGGCATGGGCAATGGAAATCTCTTTGCTGCTCTCTCAAGCAGATTATGGAAACACCCAATATCTCCAGGGGGAGAATCCACCAGAGTAGGCGATGGAGATGAGGGTGTCAGCAATATATAGTTGCCCCAATCTGAGTTCGTATCCTGCAACTCTCCTTCTCTCTCTTCATCCGAAGAGTCAGTAACCTGCATGAAAGACCTTTGCGGGGTACTTCTGGCCGATCTAGGAGATAACCTAGGCTGTGGCACTGGTGTGGCAGGCATCTAGGGAGGAGGCGCTGTTGAACGTCCGATTGTGGCACTGATGGAAACCTCTTTTTAAAATTTGATAACATAAGTTGTAAATCAGAAATAAGGGAACTCGGGACACAGACTATGTCTTCTGGTAGATATGGCTGCTGTCGTTGAGGAGAATAATACTGTTGCTAATACTCCTCTTCAACGTCTTGACACTAATCATGGAGTTGTGAAGGGCTATGGGCTGCCCCAAACGGCCCATCAGAATCTTCCTCCAAAAGATGAGTTGGGATTAATGGTGTAACCTTACTTGGGGATGTAGCGCTTGGAGTGATATCTCCCCTTCCAGAAAAAGACTGTTTTTCTCCTCGTCGATGGTGTCGACGACGGTGCCATTGACAAGGTTGTTGACAAAGTTGTGTCCAATAGTCCCACTGCTCCCGTTGACGGTGTCGCAGATGATAGCGTAGACATAGAAAACCCTCTTTGTCAATGGTGTCGTCAACTGAGCCGTTGTCGGAATCATCGTTGATGCAGACTTTTTGATCTTCAACGTCGACGGCCTAGATTTTGTTACCATTGATGCGGCTGTCGTCAACGAGCAGGAAGTCACCATCGAAAGACTGGTTACCATCATTGTCGTTGATGCAGCCGCTGTGTAAGATCTCGTCGACGACGATGACTTCGTCGACGGTGGAATAGTCGTCAACGGTCTATCTTCAGGCACTGAAGAAAGCTTTCTGAACGCCGTCAGAACCTTTGGAGGAGGCATAGAAGGCTCTGAGGAAGGTTTAGGAACCTCGTTTGTTGTTGAAGACCGATGCTTAGTCTTAGAGGATTTTCTCCCCTGAGGTGAGGAGGAGAGACTGCGGCCTTCACCAGACCCCAGTGAGGTCTTTTTGAAAGACTTTGAGGGTTGTTTTGAACCCTTTTCAGAATGAGGTGATCTTTGCCTCTTTTGTGACCACTTAGAAGACCATGAAGCCTCCTCCTTATCAGAGTCTGAGACGGGGTTTTTTCTTGATGTAAGCTTCTGGAGCCATATCAACAATCTCCCATGTCTATCCTTTAAAGTCTTTGAGGAAAAGGTATGACATACCTTACAGTCAGTAGCAGAATGTTCAGGATAGAGGCAATATATACAATCTGTATGAGAGGCTTCTGAATGGAGTCTTTTCTTCTCACAAGTGCTGCAGGCTCTAAAGAGACTTTCTTTCTCTGTCAGACATTATGCTGATATAACAGGCTCCAGAAAGTATGAGTGTAAATCAGAAACATTCAATAAGCAAATAGAGACGTGTGGTAGAAAATCTTAGGTGCTGGAGCTTCTCTCAGAAGGTGAGGCACTCTGATTGGCTGAGGCTCAAGTTTGGTCCTTTTTTGTATAAGGACTTGGATAGATTACTAAAATGTAGAGGTTTAATGTTATGGCTATTATGTCTTTATGGACATTGTCTTTTCTAAGGTATCGGGGACTCCTATCTCTACGACAGGGTATGATTCAAGCATGTGAATCTATGAAAGTTCCAATACTGGAGTAAAAGCAGGGACTTCTCCTGAAGTAGAGTTATGTACAAGCCGGGCCACAAGGCAACACCAAACTTAAACCCTCAGTGGCACAGGGGTGGCCAGGTGCAGAAATGGACTGCAGGCTCTGGCTGGGAGAGGTCAACCCACAGCTGCCCAGGTAGGTTGAGATGCCATGGATCGTGGGGACATAGACGATCCAGCTCCCCAAGGACCAGGGGTGCAGGGGTGTCCTTTGGTGTTGGAAACAGCTTACCAGGCAGGTCGCCGTCAGTTGGAGTTCACAGATTCCAATTGCAGGCGTCACTGTGGAGCCCGGCAGGGGTCAGCCCACAGTGGCCTCTTGGTACAAATCGCTGGGGAGCCTTCACTGGATTGGACTCAGGCTGGGGGCATCAGGTGCAGAGGAGGTTCCAGACTGCAGTTTTGTGGTTCCTCAAGCAGAGGACTTCTGTGAAGATGGTTTCTTTTGGACTGGTCCGCTGCCCAGGAGTGTTCTTGTTCTTTATTGAAGGGAGGTAGTCCTTCCAAGGCTTTGGAGGGAAAGACATTTTCTTGTGCAGGTTCTTTGAAGGCTGCAGATAGGCTGGTAGAGCTAGGGCCAAGTCAGTGGGTGTCTCCAGTCTTCTCTGATGGTGTGACTTCGTGGTGACCAGTTCTTCTTAGGTCAACAGGAATCTAATTCTGGGGTTCAGGGGTGCCACCTAAATACTGAATTTAGGGGTGTTACATAAAGTGGTAGGTGGTAGCCAATGGCTACTCACTTTAGAGGTGTTATAGAAAGTGGCAGGTGGTAGCAATGGCTGCAACCTTCCTATGACCACTTACTATGGGAAGTGGCATAGCCCTAATTCTAATGGCCTAATTCCTTCCATGCAAGATGGAGAAATTTAAAAAGTATTGTCCACTTCAGCTCATCCACCCTTGGGGGTGGAACTGTCACTAAAGTGGGCACTCCACCTAAATTACCTTATTTTACTGCTAGTCTTGCCACCAAACATGGTGTCAAAAACTGGGGGGAATCAGTCTCCAACACCATTTTGAGAGGCCTGGGTTGCATTTCAAAGGCGGCAAAGCCTTTGAATCTCCCCGACCTGGAATGTCCATCCTGCCTTGAAAAGGAGGTCATACCTCTACCCAGAGCAGGCCTTTGTTCTGAGCCCTCAAGAGCATTGGCTCTCACCTCAGGGGGCCAGACCAGTCAGTGCCCACACTAGAAGATGGTAGGGACTGAGTTAACCCCAAACACCCAGCACCAGCAACACAGGGCCGGTCAGGTGCAGAGGGCAAAGAGGGGCCCAAACAGCATAGGTGCCTAAGGAGAACAGGGGTGCTCTAGTTCCAGTCTGCTAGCAGGTAAGTACCTGTGTCCTCAGGGTGCAGACCAGGGGGGTCCCAAATAGCACACAAAATATACCGTCAGTGGCACAGGGGCGGTCGGGTGCAGTGTGTGAGCAAGGCGTCGGGTTTTGTATTGAAATCAATGGTGGGACCTGGGGGTCATTCTGGTGACGAAGGCAGGGCACAGGGGGGCTTCTCTGGCCAACCACCTACTGGGCTAGGATGAGGGCCGCCTGCTCGTCACTCCTGCACTGGTAGGCGGTTCCTCTTGGTCCTGGGGGCTGCGGGTGCAGTGCTTGGTCCAGGCGTCTGGTTCCTTTGATACCAGGCAGTCGCGGTCAGGGGGAGCCTCTGGATCCTCTCTCCAGGCATCGCTGTGGGGGCGCAGGGAGGTCGACTCAGGCTGTCCGCGTCGTTGGGGTCACCTGGGGGTCCTCTCTGCGGTGTTGGTTCTTCTGACCTCGAACTGGGGGCTTCTGGTGCAGAGTGTGAAGACCCTTGCTTCGGAGTGAGGTGAGAGTCTCTTTAAAGTTGGTTTCTTGTTGCTGTTTGTGGACAGAGCCGCTGTCCTCAGGAAGTTCTTGGTCCTTTAGTTGCAGGTAAGTCCTTCTGAGTCCTCAGAGGTCGCTGTTCCCACTGGATGCTTGGCTCTGCAGGTTCTTTAAGTCTGGAGACAGTCCGGTAGGGCTGGGACCAGGTCACTTGTCTCCATGGTCTCTGCGGGGCTTTCAGGTCAGCAGTCCTCCTTTCTTCAGGTTGCAGGAAACTGACGGGTCACACCTATATACTCAATTTATGGGTTTGTTTAGGGCTGGGGGGGGCAGAAGCCAATGGCTACTATCCTGGAGGGTGACTACACACTCTGTGCTCCTCCCTGTGGGGAGAGGGGTACATCCCTAATCCAATTGGGGGAACCTCCAAAACAAGATGGATAATTTCTTAAGGCAGGGGTCACCTCAGGACACCTTGGGTGGTGACTCCTTGTTTTTTCTCATTATCTCCTGCGGACTTGCCGCCAAAAGTGGGGGCTGTGTCCGGAGGGGCTGGCATCTCCACTAGTTGCTGTGCCCTGGGGGGCTGTAACAACAGGTTTGAGCCTTTGAGGCTCACTGCCAGGTGTTAAAGTTCCTGCAGGGGGAGGTGAGAAGCACCTCCACCCAGTGCAGGCTTTGTTCCTGGCCACAGAGTGACAAAGGCACTCACCCCATGTGAGCAGAAACCCGTCAGGTTGTGGCAGGCTGGCAGGAACTGGTGAGCCTAACACTAGGAATTTGACTGGTATAGAGGGGGCATCTCTAAGATGCCCTCTGTGTGCATTTTTCAATAAATCCCACACTGGCATGAGTGAGGATTTATTGTGCTGGGAAGACTGATACCAGACTTCCCAGAATTCAGTGTAGCCATTATGGAACTGTGGAGTTTGTGGTGGACAGACTCCCAGACCATATACTCTTTATGGCTACCCTACACTTACAATGTCTAAGATTTGGCTTAGACAATGTAGGGGGATAATGCCCATGCAACTATGCCCTCAAACTGTGGTATAGTGAACCATGCCTTAGGGCTGTAAGGCCTGCTAGAGGGGTGACTTACCTATGCCACAGGCAGTGTGAGTTGGGCATGGCACTCTGAGGAGAGTGCACTGTCGACTTAGTCATTTTCTCCCCACGAGCACACACAAGCTGTGAGGCAATGTGCATGTGCTGAGTGAGGAGTCCTCAGGGTGGCATAGTACATGCTGCAGCCCTTAGAGACCTTCCCTGACCACAGGGCCATTTACAAGGGACTTATCTGGGTGCCAGGGCAGTGCCAATTGTGGAGACAAAGGTACAGTTTAGGGAAAGAACACTGGTGCTGGGGTATGGTTAGCAGGGTCCTAGCACACTTCCAATCAAAGCCGGCATCAACAAAAGGCAAAAAGTTAGGCAGTAAGGATTAGTTACTTACCTGTAAATCCTAGTTCTCTTCCAGGGGTATCCTCATCAAAGTCATAAACATTGAATATTCCCGCCCCTGTGAGGGGACCCCGGAGCATATATATATAAAATACATACATATTATCATGTGTAAAACAGCAATGCAGGCTATAATCATAAATAGGCTAAAATGCTTTATTTCTATGCAAGTTTTTTTTTTTTTTTTTTTTTTTTTTTTTAATATTATATTATAAAATCACAATAGATCATAAATATCTACCTAAGCCCCAAAAACTGGACTTAGGGAAGTAAACAGCAGTAAATAGCAGAGAAAAATAGAAAAAACCACATTGAAAAACAATGAAGCATTCTTAGCCAATAGGCTGCATGCAGGTTAACACAGGAGAACCATAAAAACTTTGGCACCGTGCCTTTAAGACCCTGAGCACCTCCAGTATCCCACCATGCCTCAGGGGTGAAGGGAAGGTGACAGTTGGTTCACAGTTAGGTCAGTACTTTTTTACGGTGACAATCTGTGTAACTGATCAGAAAGATAATCTGTCCTGCACTTCTAGGAGACTTAAGTCCGGGGAGGAGGGTGGGTTGTTTATGACTTTGATGAGGATACCCCTGGAAGAGAACTAGGATTTACAGGTAAGTAACTAATCCTTCTCTTCCAGGGGATCCTCATCAATAGTCATAAACATTGAATAGATTAGCAAGACCATCCCTAAACTCTGCGGACTGTCCGAAAGAAGTGCAGGAAAGAATACATATTCATGCAAATAGATTTCTAAGAGAGGCCTGCCCCACCTGGGCATCCGCTCTTGCATCCGAGTCTAAACAGTAATGCTTAGTAAAGGTATGCACAGACTTCCATGTAGCAGCCTTACAAATCTCGGAAATTGGTACATTGTTAAGGAGGGCAGCAGTAGCCGCTTTTCCCCTTGTGGAATGCGCTTTTGGCCTAGCCAGTAATTGCTTATTAGCCAGTTGGTAAGTGTTAACAATACAAGACACAATCCATCTTGATATAGTTCGTTTAGACGCTGCCTCTCCTGTTCTTAAATGACCATAATTCAGAAACAAATGGTTAGAATGTCTAATCGGTTTTGTTTTGTCCAAATAGAATTTCAGCACTCTTTTTAAGTCTAAAGAATGCAATGCTTTCTCAGCCGGAGTCTCCGGATTGGGAAAGAAAGTCGGTAAAGATATAGTCTGATTGATATGGAATTCTGACACCACCTTCGGAAGGAAAGATGGGTGAGTTCGCAGAACCACTCTATTATCGTGAAAAACCGTGTACGGTTCTCTACAAGACAGAGCCTGAATTTCGCTGACCCTCCTCGCTGAAGTAATGGCCACCAAAAAAGCCGTCTTCCACGTAAGGTGCTGTAAAGAGGCCTTGTGGATAGGTTCAAAGGGAGGGCCCATAAGTTTTGACAGGACTACATTCAGTTCCCATGGAGGAGAAGGTCTCCGAATGGGAGGAAAAACCTTTTTCAAGCCTTCTAAAAAATCCTTGACTACAGGTATCGTAAAGAAGGATTCCTGAGAAGGCGACTTACGATACGCTGTAATTGCAGATAAATGAACCTTAATAGAAGATACCTGCAGACCAGACTTCGCCAGATGAAGTAAATAGGATAGTATGACGTCCTCCTGAGCTCGTATGGGATTTATACCTTGTTGAGAGCACCAGATGTAAAATCTCTTCCACTTAAAAGCGTAAGAACGCCGCGTGGAAGGTCGTTTTGACTCTTTCAAGATGCTCATGCACTCCTGTGAGAGCCCTAGGTGCCCATACTGTAGGAATTCAGGAGCCATGCTGTCAAGCTCAGAGAGGGAAGGTTGGGATGTAGGATTCTGCCTTCCATCCTGCTCAGGAGATCCGGTCTGCACGGCAACCTCCTGTGAGGTCTTTCCGATAAGTTGAGTAGGTCCGTGTACCAGAATTGGCGGGGCCATTGTGGCGCTATCAGAATCATTCTGGTTCTGGATTTGTAAAATTTGTTGATTACTGCCGGTATGAGGGGAATCGGTGGAAAGGCGTAGAGAAATGTCCCTGACCAGTTGATCAACAGGGCATTCCCTTGAGATCCCGGACGGCAGAACCTGGACGCGAAGTCTGGGCATTTTTTGTTTGTTTCGTCTGCAAAGAGATCCAACTGAGGTCGACCCCATTGACCGAAGATGTCCTCGACGACTTCGTCGTGTAGCACCCAGTCGTGCGCGTCTTCCAGATGTCTGCTCAGGAAATCTGCCTCTACGTTTTGCTGACCTGGCAGGTGTACCGCTGTGATAGACATTCCCCTGGCCAGGAGCCAATGCCATATCGTTTGGGATTCTCGAGACAGAGGTAGTGATCTTGTTCCCCCCTGTTTGTTCAGGTAATACATTGTGGTTGTATTGTCTGTCTGAACTAGGATAGATTTCCCCTGAACCAATGGAGAGAAAGATTTGAGAGCCAGATGGACTGCTCTGAGTTCCAGTAGATTTATGTGATAGTTCTTTTCCTTGTCGGACCACAGACCCTGAGCTTGGAAGGAACCCAGATGAGCACCCCAACCCTGAAGAGACGCATCAGTCACCAGAGTGTCGACTGGAATTGTCTGGTGAAACGGAGAACCTATCGACAGGTGTGGTCTGTGCATCCACCATTGTAGTGATTGAAAAGCCACTGTTGGTAGTCGAACTCTGTCCTCCCAGTGACCAGTCTTTTGGCTCCAATTGTTCTCTAATGCCTCCTGAAGGGGCCTCATGCGTAGCCTGGCATTCGGGACAATGAAGATGCATGAAGCCATGGAGCCCAGAAGCGATGTCACCTGACGAGCTGTAGGTGCATCGGCTGTTAATAGATGTTGACACTTCCTGTGGATTGATAAAAGTCGTTCCTCCGAAGGATACACTCTTTGGAGCTCTGTGTTTAGTATCGCTCCCAGGTAGCGGAGGTTTTGTGTTGGAATCAAGGTTGACTTGTCGTGGTTGATTTGAAGACCTAGAGACTCGAAAGTTCTTAGAACGATATCTCGATGTTTTCTCGCCTGATCCGGAGATGAGGCCTTCACTAGCCAGTCGTCCAGGTAGGGATAGACGAATATTTTTTGTCTTCGAAGGTGTGCCGCTACCACTGCTACACATTTTGAAAAGACTCGGGGTGCAGACTTCAGGCCGAATGGAAGGACTCTGAATTGGTAGTGCTGTGACGCTATCTGGAAACGTAAAAATTTCCGATGTTTGGTTGCTATTGGGATGTGAAAATATGCATCCTGTAGATCGATGGAGCACATCCAGTCTCCCTGATGCAGTTGCGGGACAATCTGGTGAAGGGCTAGCATCCTGAACTTTTGTTTTCTTATGTACTTGTTCAGGAGCCGTAAGTCCAGAATTGGTCTGAAGAGGCCCTGTTGACCTTTTTTCGCCACCAGAAAGTAACGGGAGTACACCCCTTTTCCTTTTTGTGCCGGAGGAACCTTTTCTACAGCTTTCTTTTGTAGGAGTGCGAGAACTTCCTTGCGTAGCAGGCTGAGATGAGAAGGAAAACACCTTGCTGGCGGCAAGTGTGGAGGAGGTTTTTTGAAAAGGAGAGAATAGCCATGTTCGACAATATTGAGCACCCATTTGTCTTTTGTGATTGAGTGCCACTCGCGAAGATGATGCGTAACACTTCCCCCCACCGGAGTGGTGCACAGTGCTGAGGGAAGCAATGCCTCATTGCTTTGATGGCGTCTTTGCTGTAGACTGTTGAGGTCTACTTGACCCTCTGTCTCTTGTGGGTCTACGTGCCTGAAACAGGGGACGTCCCTGTCGTTGTTGTGGCCTTTGAGACCAGTGAGGGGTTTGAACCCTCTGCTGGAATGGTCGTCTGTCATACGGCCTGTACCTCCGCCTGAAGTCTTTTTTACGTTCCAGGCCCACTGCCCTCATCGTGTCGACTTCCGTTTTCATTCGGGCCATCTCTTCATCCGCGTGGGTACCGAACAACGAACTCCCGCTGAATGGGAGGTTCAAAATGCGCTGCTGTGCTTCCTGCTTCAGACCCGTGAGCCGTAGCCAGGAAGACCTCCTAGCGCAGATTCCGTGCGCATACCCATGCGCAGCCAAATCCGCCCCGTCCGCCGCCGCGCTGATGACCTGGTTAGATACTAGGCCCCCTTCCTGCAAGATTTCCTGGAAGTCCTGTCTATCTTCCCTGGGCAACTTTTCTGTAAATCTGTGGAGTGAGTCCCACAGAGAGCGGTCATATCTGCCCAGAAGTGCTGAGGCGCTGGAGACCTTCATAGCAGATGCCGCCGTACCGCACATCTTTCTCCCCAGAGAGTCTAGGTGTCTGCTCTCCTTATCCGGGGGGACTGTGGAAGATGATGCCACAGAGTGTGTTTTTCTGGCTGCGGCTAAGATCACAGAGTCCGGTGGCGGATCCTTCCGCAGGAATAAAGGATCTTGTTCCGGAGCTTTGTATTTCTTTTGAATCCTAGCCGGGGCAGACTTGAGAGTGGCTGGAGACAGAAAAGTGTCCATAGTCGGTTGCAGCAAACCCGGTACTAGTGGCAGCAGTTTTCTCGAGACTGATCTGTGTTGTAGGGTCTCAAAGATAACTGAGGATGAGGTGGCCGGCTCTGGTACCTCAATATTTAGCTTCTGCGCTCCCCTTAGAAGAACCTCATTAAAAGTGGTGATATCATCCACCGGGGAAATCCTAGCAGGTGGAGAATCTGTGAGTGTGGGGGAGTAGCGCCCCACAGACGATCCTGAAGAAGACCAAGAAGGTGATCTTCTGCGTGGTGTTCGTGACCTGGTTCTCCTTCGGGAACGGGACCTGCTCCGAGAGGCTGTAGCAGAGTGTGCAGGTCTTGTGGTCGGCTGACGAGAAGCAGAACGAGCCCGTCCTGCTCTAGCTGTAGGCGATGGCGTTCTCGGTAATGAGGCAGTAGGAGAATACATCCTCGAGTATTGTGAATCCGGGGATGCTGTGATGGGAGAAACATGCCCCGATGCTCTGGAATGGGATGATGCACTCCTTATAGAGACCACCGGTGAGGGAGCTTTGTCCGCTGGCTCCACTGCCTGTGACACCGCTGAAGGTTGTGTCGACGTCGATTGTATCCTCGACGTCGAAGGTTGCGCTGGCTGGTCTGCTCTCGACGTCGAATGTCCTGACGTCGGAGGTCTTGCCGTCGAGTGTCTTGACGCCGATCGCCTATCACGGGACCTGGACCTACTCGCCGTCGTGTGTCTCGACGTTGAGTGGCGAGTGGTCGACGGCGGATGTTCATGCCGTCGAGGTGTTTTTGGTGTTGTGTCCTTCGACGCCAAGGGGTGAGACGTTCTCAACGGCGAACGGGAGCGCCGGAGATGACTCGACGCCGAACGGCGGCCTGCCGTCGACGGAGATGTACCCCTGTGTCCATGCTTCGACGTTTTGTCCCTCGACGTCGGTCTGGTCGCCGTCGACGGCGATCTATGCCGGTGAGACGGTGGTGCCGATGACGTCGATGGAGAACAAACAGGTACAATCCTACCTGTCGACGTCGAACGGGCCATTCCTTCTGCTGTAGGTCTGGGAAGTGAAGAGGATGTTGACTTTTTCCTCTCCTGAAGCCCATGTAGCCTGATCTTCTCTCTGTCTTTGAGAGTCCTCCTTGACATGTTCTTACAATACTTGCAGGTGTCAGGACAGTGACTCTGTGGCAGGCAGACAATACACAGAGAGTGTGGGTCTGACTGGGCTTTCTTCTTCCCACAAGAGGGACATTTTACAAAAAGAGAAGGCATTTTTCTGTCAGAAAAAACCTTCCTAGCTCAGACAAAGATATTACTTGTCGAGTGAAAAGTGAAAAACGCTTTTTTTTAAAGAATTTTTCTGAGGAAAACTCAGAAAAACTGAGAGCTCAATGCTCCAGGATCCTCTCAGAAGAAGCCGGAAAAAAGAACTGACCTAACTGTGAACCAACTGTCACCTTCCCTTCACCCCTGAGGCATGGTGGGATACTGGAGGTGCTCAGGGTCTTAAAGGCACGGTGCCAAAGTTTTTATGGTTCTCCTGTGTTAACCTGCATGCAGCCTATTGGCTAAGAATGCTTCATTGTTTTTCAATGTGGTTTTTTCTATTTTTCTCTGCTATTTACTGCTGTTTACTTCCCTAAGTCCAGTTTTTGGGGCTTAGGTAGATATTTATGATCTATTGTGATTTTATAATATAATATTAAAAAAAAAAAAAAAAAAAAAAAAAAAAAAACTTGCATAGAAATAAAGCATTTTAGCCTATTTATGATTATAGCCTGCATTGCTGTTTTACACATGATAATATGTATGTATTTTATATATATATGCTCCGGGGTCCCCGCACAGGGGCGGGAATATTCAATGTTTATGACTATTGATGAGGATCCCCTGGAAGAGAACCATGCCAACAGTGTTATTTTCCTACAACCCATTTAAGAAACAGGTCACCACTATAATTAGGTAGTCATGCTTCATTTTGGTGAGTGATTAACAAGAGCACAGCCAAAAACTGAGAATGTCACGGTTCCTAAACATAATCAGTAACAGCTTTATCACTGTCCAGTAGGTAGGAGTCCCATATTTACTATGAAAGCTTGGAAGCTGTTTAAAGAAACATTTTAAAATATAGGTATCCAGGACCAGGGCTTTCTTGTACAATTTTAAACAGTTAAGCACTGAAAACGTGTTAAGGGTTAAAACATCTAGTTAATTAAACTTACATCCACACTTAACAGGGCCCCATACATATAAAGTTGAAGCTACAAACCTTTGCTGAATCATCCAACCATGTGTCCACTGTGTCGCAGGCAGATCTCAGATCAGATTCACCAAACTCATATTTTTTAGACCAACCGAGAGGAGCATACCGTAGACGTTCCTGAATTACAGCATGAAACCAGGCAAGAAGAAAGTATAACCTTGCTCGTTCATTTGGAGACTGAAACGAAATTCAAACAATTAAAAATTCATCAATGTAACAGCTTTCTTTTAATTTGTACAGCGCAGTTTATGCCAGAAAAATTTACTCACTTACCTGTAATACCTGTCATCCAGAGTTGGTATCTGTCATAGAGCCACATGCATGAATCGTTCCCAGTTGTCATTGATTCCCAACCTGGGGTGGAATGATTCAGGCGTGGGAATCTATGGAAGATCCTGTGTTAAAACACATACATTATCAATAAATATAAAAAGAACACTATTTTACTGCTAGAGCACAGTATCTTGAATTACCCATTCCTCTCAGAGACAGTGGATCCAAACTATATACATATAAATGCAGATCCCACTGCAATATACAAGATCCTACCCGCATCTAAACTCCCTAAGACTTAGGTAGTCGGCTGTCCCTTTTTAGAAAATATCTGAAAATCTACCTATGTAACAAATAATGAGTAACTAAAAATCTACCCCACCTTTGTAGTAAGCATCAGGAAACCTCTAGTGAACATTGTGCTTTATAAATTGCCAAACACTAACCATTAGCTTGTCGACATACCAGCACTTCTTAGTAATGACTGATCCAGTCTCCTTGACTGGGATCTCTTGCCTTCATATCTGGGACATTTTATCTGTGTGTAGTACAAGTTACTTACCTTCGGTAATGAAATATCTGGTAGAGGCATATTCTAGTTGCAGATTCCTTACCTTAAAATTTCTCCCAGGCGTCAGACTGGATCCGAAGATTTTTCCTCGAGCAATACCCTTGCGCGTCGGCGGGTGGCGTCGGTCGACTCCGCGGGTGTCATGGTCTCCATGACGACATCGGGA
This sequence comes from Pleurodeles waltl, assembly GCF_031143425.1. NCBI lineage: Eukaryota > Metazoa > Chordata > Amphibia > Caudata > Salamandridae > Pleurodeles > Pleurodeles waltl. The sequence goes on along the minus strand of NC_090448.1, from coordinate 958,977,594 downwards.
GAAGTAGGTAGACGCCGGCCTCACTCAGTTGCATCAGTTTCTTTTAACGACTTTCCACGCCAACGCACAAAGCCGCTAGGAACACAGATTGGTGCGCCAAAGCTAAGGACCTGAAAGGGGGGAACCCCTGTCCCTAAAAATCTATTTGCAAGAGGGGAGGATGGGTGGGCGGTAAGGAATCTACAACTAGAATATGTCTTTACCAGATATTTTGTTACCAAAGGTAAGTAACTCGTACATCTGATAGAGATTTCTAGTTGCATATTCCTTACCTTAGAATAGATACCCAAGCAACGCCATTCTCGGAGGTGGGCTGCGAACTAAGATCATACCAAAGTAGCCATCTCGACGGTCCTGACTGTCCAGGTAGTACTGTTTAGCAAACTTGTGCAGGGATGCCCAGGTGGCTGCCTGGCAGATATCAAAGACAGGAACTCCACATGCTAACGCAGTGGAAGCAGCAGTTGCACTGGTGAAATAAGCGCATGTAGGAAAATGGCCCTTGTTGCAGCTACCCCCACACTTTTTGCCTGTTATTGATACCGACTTGACTGAGAAGTGTGTTGGGATCCTGCTAAGCAGGCTCCAGCACCAGTGTTCTTTCACTTAAAAATTGACCATTGGTTCCACAATTGGCATAGCCCTGTCACATGTATAAGTCTCTTGTATCAAGGGCCCTGTGGCCAGGGAAGGTCTCTAAGGGCTTCAGCATGCATTATGCCACCCTGGGGACCACTCACTTAGAACATGCATACTGCCTCCCAGCTTGTGTGTGCTGGTGGGGAGAAAAAGACAAAGTTGACATGGCACTCCCCTCAGGGTGCCGTGCCCACAACACACTGCCTGTGGGATGGGTAAGTCACCCAACTAGAAGGCCTTACAGCCATAAGGCAGGGTGCAATATACCATAGGTTAGGGCATAGCTGCATGAGCCCTATGCCCCTACAGTGTCCAAGCAAAATCTTAGGCATTGTAAGTGCAGGGTAACCATAAAGAGTATATGGTCTGGGAGTTCGTCAAACACAAACTCCACAAGTTCCATAATAGCTACACTGGATACTGGGAAGTTTGGTATCACACTGATGCCAATGTGGGATTTATTGAGAAATGCACACAGAGGGCATCTTAGAGATGCCCCCTGCATACCAGCCCAACTACTAGTGCTAGGCTGACCGGTCTCTGCCAGCCTGCCACATCCAGACAGGTTTCTGGCCACATGGGGTGAGTGCCTTTGTGCACTCTGTGACCAAGAACAAAGTCTGTACTGGGTGGAGGTGCTTCACACCTCCCCCTGCAGGAACTGTAACACATGGCGGCAATGAGAAAAACAAGGAGAGTCACCCACCAGCCAACCAGGACAGCCCCTAAGGTGTCCTGAGCTGAGGTGACCCCTGCCTTAGGAAATCCACCATCTTGCTTTGGAGGATTCCCCCAATAGGATTAGTGATGTGACCCCCCCCCCCCCCCACCCCAAAGGGAGGAGGCACAAACTGGTTGTAGCCACCCTCAAGGACAGTAGCCATTGGCTACTGCCCCCCAGACCTAAACACACCCCTCAATTGAGTATTTATGGGCGACCCTGAACCCAGGAAACCAGAATCCTGACAACCTGAAACATGGAGGACTGCTCACCTGAAAGCCCCGCAGAGACGCCGGAGACGAAAACTGACTTGGCCCCATCCCTACCTACCTGTCTCCACACTCAAAGAATTTGCAACAGCCACGCATCCATCTGGACCAGCTACCTCTGCCGACTCAGAGGACTGCCTTGCAAACCTAAGGACCAAGAAGCTCTCGTGGACAGCGGCTCTGTTCAAAGTAACAAAGAAGAAACTATCTTTAAAGGGACTCCTATCTCACCCCTCAAGCCTGAGTCCCCACTACTCTGCACCCGACGCCCAAAACCAGCGTCCAGAGAAACCGACACAGCAGAGAGGACCCCCAGACGCCTCCAAGGACGTGTCCACCCTGAGACAACCTCCCTGCACCCTCACGACGACGCCTGCAGAGAGAATCCAGAGGACCCCCCTGACCGCGACTGCACAGTGACAAAGAACCCAAGGCCTGGAAGAACCACTGCACCCGCCTCCCCCAGGCCCGAGACGAACCAACTACTGGGGCAGGAATGACCAGCAGGCAGCCCTCATCTTTGGCCAGTCAGTGGCTGGCCCGGGAAGCCCCCCTCTGCCCTGCCTGCATCGCCAGATTGACCCCCGGGTCCCTCCATTGATTTCAATAGAAAACCCAATGCCTTGTTTGCACACTGTATTTTGTGTGCCTGTTTGGGACCCCCCCCCGTGCTCTACAACCCCCCCACCCGGTCTGCTCCCTGAGAACACAGGCACCTACCTTCTAGCAGACCAGAACCAGAGCACCCCTAGTCTCCATAGGCGCCTTTGTTATTTGGGCCCCTTTTTGACCTCTGCCCCTGACCGGCCCTGTGTGGCTGGTGATGGGTGTTTGGGATTAACTTGAACCCCAAATGGTGGGCTACCTATGCCCAGAGACTGAACTCTTAAGTGCTTTACTTACCTGAGAAAATAACCAATACTCACCTCCCCCAGGAACTGTTGATTTTTGCACTGAGTCCACTTTAAAAATAGCTTTATGCCATTTTATGCTTAACTGTGTACATTACTGTTGTGATTCAAAGTTCTAAATTTACCTATGCCAAGTACCTTAGAATTTATGTACTTACTTGAAATCTGAATATTGTGGTACTAAAATAAATAAAAATATTTTTTTTCTATAAAAAAACCTATTGGACTGGAGTTAAGTCTAAGTGTGTGTGTTCAAACAAATGCTTAACACTACCCTCTGATAAGACTAACTACTCGACCACACTACCACAAATAGAGCATTAGTATTATCTATTATTGCCACTATCAACCTCCAAGGGGAGCCCCTGGACTCTGTCCACACCATCTCTCACTTTGAGATAGTACATACAGAGGCAGCTTCCTACACATGGCCTCATAGAACTCCTCAAGTTGGCCAGGGGTAGCCCCGGCTCCCGGAAAATCGGAGAGGCTTGGGGTGGACCCAGACAGACTAAGGACAGAGGCCTAGAGCGTCGACGGTCTTCCCACGTCGCGTCGTGCGAGCGACGGGACAAAGTCGAAGAACGTTTTGTCTTCTTCGACTTCTTCTTACCCGAATGTCCTGATGACTTAGACGAAGAATAATGGTGGTGACTTCGCGATCAGTCTCCTGACTTTCCTCTCGAACGGTAACGACGTGGAGTCTAGTGTCAGACAGCCATGAGTTTCCAGGACTGCTCCCTCAAAGCTTTCGCGTTCATGGCCCAACACTCTGAGCACGACTTTGGGTCATGGTCGCGCTCCAAAACACCAGAGGCAACACTAGATGCGTATCGGTCACTGACATCATGCGGTGACAGGAGTCGCAGGGCTTAAATCAGGTCTTATGGGACATCCCTCGACGCACCAAAATGAATTTGACAAAATGTCGCAGTTAGTCAAAAAATGACTGGGGTAGTTCTTCTCCGGATCTACGCGTAGGCTGGCATGGAAAGAAAAGCACTGACATCAGCACAATGGGGTGGTGCCTACATACGACTGCAATGTCATTACAGCGACCATGACGCCCGTGGAGTCTACCGATGCCACCTAATGGCTCGCAGGTGTACTGCTCAAAGAAAAAATCTCTGGATCCAGTATGATGCCTAGGGAAATTCTAAGGTAAGGAATCTGCAACTAGGAGTCTATATCAGATCTCTGGATACAATGTTGCAGAAGTCTCATCCTCGTGGATCTGCAGCTTGTAGGTTCCTGGAGGGTCCAGTTGCGGTTCTGGAGGTCAGAAGTCGAAGTAAAGGTTGCAGAGGAGCCCTGCTAGAATCTTGCAAGCCGAATCCAAGGACCCATCCAAGAGAGAGACCCTAAATAGCGCTGAAAGGGGAGGATTGGTCACCTAACCAGGTAGCACGTATCAGGAGGGGGCTCAGACATCACCTGCCTGGCCACTCAGATGCTCCCAGAATTCCCTGCCAACCTTGGAAACCCAGGGACCATCTGGAGGAGCTCTGGGCAAAACCCATGGGGTGGTTATGGACGGAGGAGTGGTCACTCCCATTTCCAATGTCCAGTTTCGCACCAGAGCCGGGACTGGGGGTATCCCTGAATTGGTATGGACTGGTTTATGCACAAAGCAAAGCCAGTGGCTTGGGGAGGCAACCCCTCCCAAGCCATTCACACCTATTTCCAAAGGGAGAGAGTGTTACCTCCCTCTCCCAAAGGAAATCCTTCTTTCTGCCTTCCTGGGCTGGATCAGATTAAGCAGCAGGAGGGCATAAACCTGTCTGAGGAGTGGCAGCAGCTGGGCTGCCCGAGAAACCCTGTAAGACTGGTGGTAGCAATGCTGGGGGTCCTCTAAGGAGCCCCCAGAGTGCATGGAATCATACTTCCAATAGTATTTGCGTATGATTCCGACATGTTTGACACCAAACATGCCTGGGTTCGGAATTACCATTATGTAGCTGGACATAGGTAGTGACCTATGTCCAGTACATATATAAAATGGCAACCCAGAACTCGTGAAGTCCAGTAAAATGGTGCTGGAGTTCCTGGGGGCACACGTTAGTGCAGGGGTGCCCTCACACACAGGTACCTGCACCCTGTCCTCTGGGCTTTGGGGGCCTACCACAGGGGTGACTTACAGTGTCCTGGTGCAGTGATCTGTAGTGAAACTGGGTGTATGCACCCAGTTTATGCAGATTGCAATGGGAGGCCTGCTGAACCCTTTGCATGGGCTCCCTATGGGTGGCCGAATAACTGCTGCAGCCCACAGGGATCTCCTGGAGCCCCAATGACCTGGGTACCTAGGTACTATATACTAGAGACTTACATGGGGGAGGGGGGCAGTATGCAATTGTGTTGAGAAAAAGGTACAGCTTGGAGGAGAAAGCAAAGTTACTGGGCTCCTGGTTAGCAGGAACCCAGTAAACATAGTCAATACAGTCAAACATATTGACAAGAGGCAGAAAACGGGGGTAATCATGCCAAGAAAGAGACACTTTCCTACCCTCTGGGTACTGCCATCTTGTTTCCAAGGTTGGCAGGGAACTTTGGGAGCATCTGAGTGGCCACACCAGGCAGGTGACATCAGAGCCTGCTCCTGATCGGTGCTTACCTAGCTAGGTGACCAATCTCCCTTTCAGGGCTACTTAGGGTCTCTCTCTTCGGTGGGTCCTCAGATTTGGCTTGCAAGATTCCAGCAAGATTCCAGCAAGACTCCGCTGCGACCTCCAGTTCGACTTCTGGACACTGGATCTGTGACTGGACCATTCAGGAACCAAGAACGCTGCAATGCATGAAGAAGACTCCTCTGCAACTTTGTTTCCATTGCTCCTGCCAGCTTTACAACATTTCCCCAGCTGTACATCCTCGGAAGACAGCAACCCTTCAGCCTGCACAAGAAAAATAGTTTATCTCCCTTGGAGGGAGAGAGTCACTCCGCTGCATCTGCAGGCACCTACTGCAACAACGACCTGCTGCGTGGATCTCTTCTCTGAGCTGTGTGGCTCCTTCATCACGGTTGGTGGTCTGGAGTAGTCCTCTTGGTGCTCTCTACCAGCTGCCCAACTTCGATGCCTTCCAACGCACGACAGTACCCCAGTGCACTGGATCTCTTGCAGCTGCCAAGGCTTGTTTACATCTCCTTCAAGGGAACTTCGGGCTACATGCAGCTCCAGCCCCCCAGCACTGCTTCCTGCGACGCACAGCCCTCTGCGTGGTTCTCCTGAAGCGTGGAACCCTTCTTATGTGTGCTGCATGGGCTCCTCCTGCAACTTCTGTGTCTCAATCCTGTAGGACTCCTGTGGGTGCTGCCTTCGCTACTGTGGGCTCTCTGTGTCGCTAAGGGTCCCCTGTGACTCCCCCTCCTGGGCCTTGCTGGTCCCAAGCAGCACCACTTTCCGCCAACCGTGATATTTGCCTTTGCCAAGGCTTGTTGGTGGAATTGCTGCACCGACACCAGACTGCAATTCTCTTTCCGGTGTGGGACATAGTTTGCACCCCTCAGAAACTCTTCTCCGGCACCAGGGCTGCAGTGCTGACCTTCTCATCAATGTCGACCAACTCCTGCAACTACCACTGGGTAGGTAGTAGCTCCTACTATTCCTGGACTCCACTGTGACTCTCGGACTTGGTCCCCTCTCTCCACAGGTCTTTCTCTCCAGGAATCCAGTCTTGTCTGGGTGTCTTCTTTTTCTCCCTTTTGGGTGGTTTCGGTAAATTCCAGTGATTTACTCCTGCTTTCCTGGTCGCTGGGGGTACTGTGGTACTGACATCTGTGGTTTTCTGGTACTCCCAGCTCCCCTCTACACATTCCACTTACCTAGGTGGGGGTCCTGTGTTCGCATTTTATTTTTTTAGTAGGTGGTTTTGGCTTCCCCTAGGGTTACTACTGTTCATTTGCAACTGCACTGTTTGTTATCCTTTTCTATGCCTATTACTGTTTACTAGTGTATATAATTTGTGTATTATCTATTTTTGAAGGTTGCCATTCTAGTATTTTCTGGTATTGTGTGACTGGACAACTGAGTGTTTTCTTTCAAGTGTGTAAGTGCTGTGTGACTACAGTGGTTTTGCATAAGCTTTCCATGTCTCCTAGATAAGCTTGGCTGCTTATCCACAGCTACCTGTAGAAAGCCTGGCTTCTAGACACTGGCTACACTTCACTAATAGGGGATGCCTGGACCTAGTAAAAGATGTAAATATCTTGCTAAGAGATTGGATCATAAGTTGAAATCACCATCAGCAACACATCTTGGGTAGACCTTTGAAGCGTCCAAGCACAAGCTGCGGTTCTAGAAGGCACACCAGAGGTTTCAGATTGACTTCAAGTCAAAGAGTGCTTTCTGATGTCAGTTCAAAGGCCTCAATCTGTTTCGGCTTCACCCCCAAGGGGATACTATCTGTTGTGTAAATTATTCGATTCCAAATCTAGGAACATGGTCTGAAGAGGACTTAGGCTGGTCATCTATTGTTTGCCTTTAATGGTGGCAGCTCCCCTGGCTATGTTCTCTCCTGTGAGAGAAGGAAGAATTGTATGTTACACATGTTTATCAGGTGGGAGCTTTCCTATATAAAGAGAATAGCCAAGAAGGAGACTGAGAGCCCTGAAAATAAGTGTGAGATTTTCCAAACAGGTTGCAAGAGCTTGGGACATAGTCAATGCCCAGACACATTTGTGAGTATTGTCGATCAGAACGCAATATGTGCATCATGTATTTCTGGCAGTGCTTAGAGTCCAAAGAACAAAGTAAAGTACATCAACATTTAAAAAAGAAAACCAGTGAATAAGGTTAAAATAATCCGCTGAATAGTGTCATAGGGAGCTGTGTACCCCAGCATCTGCAGATTGAGGGAGGACAGCAAGTCACCTAATCAGCTCTGCTGAATAATCAATTATGGGGATACGTCTGTCAGATCCACAACTGTTGCTGCAGCAGCACTAGAGGGATTATCGGCTATGCAAAAGCTCTAGATTCTGCCTGCATTTTTGCAATATATCAAGATGAATATATTCCAAAGGTAGAATCCATGTGGTTCAGCTAGTGCTCAAAATCTATTAACTCATAATGCGTAAAACATGACAAATGTGAATCTAGAACCAGTTCAATTTCATAACCGTTTCTATCATCACTGAAAACACAATTTTGACTGTGAAATGCACCAAGCTCATACCTTACATATTCTGGAAACAGGAATGCTGCTGAAGGTTCTCAGCATGTTTGCCTTCACACCAGGTGGTGGTTCAAAAACAAAAATACGACCAGCACGAAGCAAATTTACTGGCACCTAGGGAAAAAAAGAAATACTTCTACTTATGTATGCACTGAATTTTACAAGTACATGTAGGAAACAAAAATTCAGACTTACCTTAGGATTAATTTCCATGGTCAGGAAAAGTCTGAAACATGCATGAGGCTGCAAAGAATGCAATTTCTTTTCTAGCTGCATTAGCCATCCAGGAGCAAGGTGAACATTTTTGAGAACCACCCATCTAAAACACACAAATTTAAAATAAGTACGTTTACCAAGGTACAGTTTAGTTTATGAAGACACTTTATAGAACATACCGGCCAGATTTCACTGCAGTATTTATTGCTTTCTCAGCTTGATTAAATCCCTCAGAGGAACCTATAAGAAAGAAGATGTTTTAGCCCTCAGGCAAACAATTCTCCATTAAACAAATGAACAGTTTACATTGCACACTAGTTCTGCTAAACACTAGAAATAATTACCTATTGCAATTGATGTTATCTGAGTATTCTGTTCAGCTGCTAGATCTTCCACACGGCCACTGGCATCATACCCGGGCACAGAACACATCAGAACTGGTGTATTGGGTTTTACCTGCAACAAGATGATTTCAGGTAAATGAATCCCACAAAATAATGTTGTACATTAAATAAGAAAGCATTTCAAGTTAACATAGCGAGTATTTTGGATGAGCTTTTCCCTTTATTCAAAACTCAGCATTGAGTACCTTAAAGTCAAGCAGTCCTCAGCTTAGCCGCAGGACTTTGAAATCACAGTCATCCTTGGCTCAAAGAAACTGGGCACTAATTTTTATGAAACTCATCTGTAAGCTTAATTAATAAATTCACATGATCGCTGCAGAGTGTGCAGTGGACAGACAGAACTCTCTCCGAACACACTACCGTTATCTAGGAAGTAATGAATCATTGGGTTCAGTTTTTTTTTTTTTAAACTGGGATAACCTAAACTACATTTTAACTAGACAGCTACCTTCAATTTCAGTTTACATAAAATGCCATGTCCTTGTCAGACTAAAGAGAAAACACTTGGCCTCTATGATACTCTATGGCCTCACTGACACCTGTGCAGCACTACATGAAAAATCAGCTGTGTGCTTTCTAGAAATGATCTAAACCAATGAAATCTGAAGCATCTTGCGAACTTACCTCTGTGTCAACAATGTGCGCTAAGTCTAAGGGCTGATCTATAATTGACATGAAAGATTCTCCAAGAATGGTTGACACAAATGCATGAGCCATTGACAGCAGACGATCTGGACGGAAAGCCTGAATAAGAAGCAAGCGATGTACTGCTTGTCCAATTGGTGCTAAAAAAACAAAAAACAAAAAAAAAAGTTTTAATTCTGAAACAAAGTACAGACACCAATAAGAAGTATGTTTTTAATTTCTCATAATGAGAAAAAAGTTTAGCTATGAGCAACTGACAAATTTGGCCTTTTGAAAAAAGGCTCTCCAGAACCTGACAAAGCACATTTTCCCCATTTTCCAGATCAAGGAGATACATTTACAGAAAAAATATTCTAATTCAGTGTAAGAAGTTGGCTCTGTTTATACTATTTCAAAGTAATAAATAGTGTGCACAGAGTCCAAGGGTTCCCCTTAGAGGTTGATAATGGCAAAATTAGATACTTCTAATGCTCTATTTTGTGGTAGTGTGGTCGAGCAGTAGGCTTATCAGAGGGTTGTGTTAAGCATTTGTTGTACACACAGGCAATAAATGAGGAACACACGCTCAAAGACTTACTCCAAGCCATTAGGTTTTATACAGAAAAATATATTTTCTTAATTTATTTTAGAACTACAAGATTCAAGATTTTAGGTAAATACATAAAATGCAAGGTACTCCGCACAGGTAAGTTAGGAACTTTGAATTAGAGCAATAGCATACACATTTTTGGCAAAAATGGCAATAACCTGTTTTAAAAGTGGACACAGTGAAAAAATCAACAGTTCCTGGGGGAAGTAATGGTTAGTTTGTCAGGTAAGTAAGACACTTACAAGTCTAAGTTCCTGGGCATAGGCAGCCTGTCGTTGGGGGTTCAAGGCAACCCCAAAGTTACCACACCAGCAGCACAGGGCCGGTCAGGTGCAGAGGTCAAAGAGGAGCCAAAACACATAGGCCTATGAAGGACAGGGGTGTTCAGGTTCCAGTCTGCCAGCAGGTAAGTACCCGTGTCCTCGGAGGGCGGACCAGGGGTCTTTTGTAGAGCACTGGGGGGGGACACAAGTAGGCACAAAGAACACACCCTCAGCGGCACAGGGGCGGCCGGGTGCAGTGTGCAAAATAGGCGTTGGGTTTGTAATGGAAACCAATGGAGGGGCCCGGGGGTCACTGTAGCAGCACAGGCAGGGCACAGGGTGGCCAGCCACCGACTGGGCTAGCTAGAGGGTCGCCTGAGGGTCACTCCTGCACTGAGGTTGGGTTCCTTCTGGACCTGGGGGCTGCGGGTGCAGTGCTTAGTAGAGGCATCGGGTTCCTTGTTACAGGCAGTCACGGTCAGGGGGAGCCTCTGTATTCTCTCTGCATGCGTCGCTGTGGGAGTCCAGGGGGTCGTCTCGGGTTATTCATGGGGTCACCTTGGAGTCCTCCCTGTGGTGTTTGTTCTCTGGAGCTCGAGCCGAGGGAGTCTGGTGCAGAGGGTGGAGTCTCACGCTTCCGGTGGTAAGAGTGAGGTCTTTAAAAGTTGCAAGAAAGTTGTTGCTGTTGAACAGAGCCGCTATTCACAGGAGTTTCTTGGTCCTTTGTTTCAGGGCAAGCCTCTGAGGCTTCAGAGGTCGCTGGTCCCTGTCGAATGTGTCACTGTTGCAGTTTTCTTCGAATCAGGAGACAGGCCTGTAGGGCCGGGGCCAAAGCAGTTGTCGTCTCCGTCGTCTCTGCAGGGTTTTCAGGTCAGCAGTCCTTGTATCAGGTTGCAGGAATCTGATTTCCTGGGTTCTAGGGTGCCCCCTAAATACTACATTTAGGGGTGTGTTTAGGTCAGGAGGGCAGTAGCCAATGGCTACTGTCCTGGAGGGTGGCTACTCCTTGATCCTACTGGGGGAATTCTCCAATTTCAAGATGGAGGATTTCTAAAGGCAGGGGTCACCTCAGCTCAGGACACCCTAGGGGCTGTCCTAACTGGTGGGTGGTGACTCCTTGTTTTTATCATTATCTCCTCTAGCCTTGCCGCCAAAAGTGGGGGCAGTGGCCGGAGGGGCGGGCATCTCCACTAGCTGAGATGCCCTGGGGTGCTGTAACAAAAGGAATTTGCCCTTGAGGCTCACCGCCAGGTGTTTACAGTTCCTGCATGGTACAGGCTTTGTTCCTGGCCACAGAGTGACAAAGGCACTCTCCCCACGTGGCCAGCAACTCGTCTGGTTGTGGCAGGCTGGCAGAAACTGGTCAGCCTAGCACTAGGAGTCAGACTGGTATTCAGGGGGCCTCTCTAAGATGCCCTCTGGGTGCATTTTATAATGAATACCACAGTGGTATCAGTGTGCCTTTATTGTGCTGAGATGTTTGATACCAAACTTCCCAGATTTCAGTTTAGCCATTATAGAACTGTGGAGTTCGTGTCTGACCAACTCCCAGACCATATACTCTTTATGGCTACCCTGCACTCACAATGTCTAAGGTTTTTCTTAGACACTGTAGGGGCATAGTGCTCATGCACATATGCCCTAACCTGTGGTATAGTGCACCCTGCCTTAGGGCTGAAAGCCCTGCTAGAGGGATGACTTACCTATGCCACAGGCAGTGTGAGGGGAGTGCCATGTCGACTTAGTAATTTTCTCCCCACCAGCACACACAAGCAGTGAGGCAGTGTGCATGGGCTGAGTGAAGGGTCCCCCACGGTGGCATAATACATGATGCAGCCCTTAGAGACCTTCCCTGGCATCAGGGCCCTTGGTCCCAGGGGTACCATTTACAAGGGACTTGTCTGAATGCCAGGGCTGTGCCAATTGTGGAAGCAAAGGTACAGTTTAGGGAAAGAAAACTGGTGCTGGGCCTGGTTAGAAGGGTCCCAGCACACTTTCAATCATAAGTGGCATCAGCAAAAGGCAAAAGGTCAGGGGGTAACTATGCCAAGGAGGCATTTCCTTACATCAGGTAACTAGCACTTACTCGCAAATTCACAGCCCTCTTCAATCATACTAATAGACAGTCCCATGCCTGAAAACCCTGGGGAGACTATAATAGAGGTCTTGCAACATATACTTTACATACCTGTAAGAACAGCTTTAGAGTTTTAAGGCATTCTAGATTCACAAACGATGCATTAGCTTGGCAAATTATGTTTAGGTTTGAATACAAAATCCGAATGGCTTTAAGAAAAAGTTACTTGCCTTTGTAACAATCCTTCTGGTGGATACTCTATCTACTTGCAGATTCTTCACTTTTGAATATTCCTCTGGTGCCAGACTGGTGTGCAAACACCTGCAATAGCTATCCCGCACTGGTAGAGGCCGCATATTCATTTACAATGTCACGAATGGAATAGTGAAGATGTAATCTGGGCCATGCAGCACCAGGCCGAGCGCCCTAACACCAGTTAAACTCGGTTTTTTTGCTGCAAGTTCCCATGCATTGCCAAGAAGATTGACAGTCAAACAGTGGTGCAATAGAATACTAACCTGGCATTTTGTTAGCAAAGGCATCAAGGTTTTCAAGAATGAGAAGAGAGCAGCACTGGTGAGGGATCTGCGGATAAAGGGTAGCCACTTGAAGGAAAATGTCACTTACCCAGTGTACATCTGTTCGTGGCATTAGTCGCTGCAGATTCACATGCTGTGCATAGTCCGCCGTCTGGTGTTGGGTCGGAGTGTTACAAGTTGTTTTTCTTCGAAGAAGTCTTTTCGAGTCACGAGACCGAGGGACTCCTCCCACTTCGGTTCCATTGCGCATGGGCGTCGACTCCATCTTAGATTGTTTCCCCCACAGAGGGTGAGGTAGGAGTTGTGTATGCTAATAATAGTGCCCATGCAATGGAATAAATACGTATGTATAAAATTAAGGTTTAATGTAATATATTTACAAATGTACAAATGATCAAGATCTACTTCTAAACGGCTACAGGCTCCCGGGGAGGAGGGTGGGCGCATGTGAATCTGCAGCGGCTAATGCCACGAACAGATGTACACTGGGTAAGTGACATTTTCCGTTGGGTGGCATGTGTAGCTGCAGATACACATGCTGTGCATAGACTAGTAAGCAGTTATCTCCCCAAAAGCGGTGGTTCAGCCTGTAGGAGTGGAAGTAGTTTGAAATAAAGTTCTTAGTACGGCTTGACCTACTGTGGCCTGTTGTGCAGATAACACATCTACACAGTAGTGTTTAGTAAATGTATGAGGCGTAGACCATGTTGCTGCCTTACATATTTCGGTCATTGGAATATTTCCTAGAAAGGCCATAGTAGCACCTTTCTTTCTGGTTGAGTGTACCTTTGGTGTAATAGGCAGTTCTCTCTTTGCTTTAAGATAGCAGGTTTGGATGCACTTTACTATCCATCTGGCGATACCTTGTTTTGAAATTGGATTTCCTGTATGAGGTTTTTGGAAGGCAATAAATAGTTGTTTTGTCTTCCTAATTTATTTTGTCCTGTCAATGTAGTACATTAGCGCTCTTGATGTCTACTGTATGTAGTGCTCTTTCAGCTATTGAATCTGGCTGTGGGAAGAACACTGGTAATTCCACTGTTTGGTTTAAGTGGAACGGTGAGATAACCTTTGGTAAGAATTTTGGATTTGTTCTTAGAACAACCTTATTTTTGTGTATTTGAATAAATGGTTCTTGTATGGTAAACGCCTGTATTTCACTTACTCTTCTTAGAGATGTGATGGCAATGAGAAATGCAACTTTCCACGTTAAGTATTGCATTTCACAAGAATGCATGGGTTCGAAAGGTGGACCCATGAGCCTTGTTAAGACAATGTTGAGGTTCCATGAAGGAACAGGTGGTGTCATTGGTGGTATAATTCTCTTTAGGCCCTCCATAAACGCTTTAATGACAGGTATTCTAAATAGGGAAGTTGAATGAGTAATCTGCAGGTAAGCAGATATTGCTGCGAGATGTATTTTTATGGAAGAGAAAGCTAGATTTGATTTTTGTAAATGTAGTAAATATCCTACTACATCTTTTGGAGATGCATGCAATGGTTGGACTTGATTATTATGGCAGTAACAAACAAATCTTTTCCATTTACTTGCATAGCAGTGTCTAGTGGATGGTCTTCTAGCTTGTTTTATGACCTCCATACACTCTTGTGTGAGGTTTAAGTGTCCAAATTCTAGGATTTCAGGAGCCAAATTGCTAGATTCAGCGAAGCTGGGTTTGGATGCCTGATCTGTTGTTTGTGTTGTGTTAACAGATCTGGCCTGTTGGGTAGTTTGACATGAGGTACTACTGACAGGTCTAGTAGTGTGGTATACCAAGGTTGTCTTGCCCATGTTGGTGCTATTAGTATGAGTTTGAGTTTGTTTTGACTCAATCTGTTTACTAGATATGGAAGGAGAGGGAGAGGGGGGAAAAGCATACGCAAATATCCCTGACCAATTCATCCATAGAGCATTGCCTTGAGATTGCCGGTGTGGGTACCTGGATGCGAAGTTTTGGCATTTTGCGTTTTCTTTTGTTGCAAATAGATCTATTTGAGGTGTTCCCCAAATTTTGAAGTAAGTGTTTAGGATTTGGGGGTGAATTTCCCATTCGTGGACCTGTTGGTGATCCCGAGAGAGATTGTCTGCTAGCTGGTTCTGGATCCCTGGAATAAACTGTGCTATTAGGCGAATGTGGTTGTGAATTGCCCAATGCCATATTTTTTGTGTGAGGAGACAACTGTGTCGAGTGTGTTCCCCCCTGTTTGTTTAAATAATACATTGTTGTCATGTTGTCTGTTTTGACAAGAATGTATTTGTGGGTTATCATTGGTTGGAATGCTTTCAGCGCTAGAAAACTGCTAACAATTCTAGGTGATTTATATGAAACTTTCTTTGATGTACGTCCCATTGTCCTTGGATGCTGTGTTGATTGAGGTGTGCTCCCCACCCTGTCATGGAAGCATCTGTGGTTATCACGTATTGTGGCACTGGGTCTTGGAAAGGCCGCCCTTTGTTTAAATTTGTACTGTTCCACCATAGAAGCGAGATGTATGTTTGGCGCTCTATCAACACCAGATCTAGAAGTTGACCCTGTGCATGTGACCATTGTGATGCTAGGCACTGTTGCAAGGGCCGCATGTGCAATCTTGCGTTTGGGACAATGGCTATGCATGAGGACATCATGCCTAGGAGTTTTAATACCATCTTTGCGTGTATCTTTTGTGTTGGATACATAGCTTGTATCACCTTGTGAAAATGTTGAACCCTTTGTGGACTTGGAATGGCTATCCCTTTTGTTGTGTTGATTGTCGCTCCTAAGTATTGCTGTGTTTGACACGGCAAAAGGTGTGACTTTGCATAGTTGATGGAGAAACCCAGTTTGTAAAGGGTTTGTATAACATAATCTGTGTGGTGTGAACACTTTGTTAGCGAGTTGGTCTTGATTAACCAATCGTCTAAGTACGGGAACACGTGTATTTGCTGCCTCCTGATATGTGCAGCTACTACTGCTAGACATTTTGTAAAGACTCTTGGTGCTGTTGTTATTCCGAATGGCAACACTTTGAATTGGTAATGTATTCCTTTGAATACGAACCTTAGGTATTTCCTGTGCGAGGGATGTATCGGTATATGGAAATACGCGTCTTTTAGATCTAACGTTGTCATGTAGTCTTGCTGTTTCAGTAGTGGTATTACGTCTTGTAACGTGACCATGTGAAAGTGGTCTGATTTGATGTAGGTGTTTAGTGTTCTGAGATCTAATATTGGTCTCAGACTTTTGTCCTTTTTCGGTATTAGAAAGTACAGTGAGTAAACTCCTGTGTTCTTTTGTGTTTTTGGTACTAATTCTATTGCGTCTTTTTGCAGTAATGCTTGAACTTCTAGTCCTAGAAGGTCTATATGCTGTTTTGACATATTGTGTTTTCGGTGGGACGTTTGGAGGAAGTTGGAGAAATTCTATGCAATAACCATGTTGGATAATTGCTAAGACCCAAGTGTCTGTTGTTATTTCCTCCCATGATTTGTGGAACTGGCTTAGTCTTTCCCCCACTGGTGTTGTGTGAAGGGGTTGTGTGACCTGTGAGTCACTCTTTATTTTGAGGGGTTTTGGGACCTTGAAATTTTCCCCGGTTTCTTGGGAATTGGCCCCCTCTGTATTGGCCTCGAAAGCCACCCCTTTGATATTGTCCCTGGTAGGTAGGTGGTCTTGTTTGTGAGGTGCTGGCTTCTGTGGCTTGACCTCGAAACCCTCCTCTGAAAGTTGTTTTGCGAAATGTGCCAAATGTGCCAAATGTGCCTCTGCCCTGCGGGGAATAGAGTGCACCCATGGCTTTGGCTGTGTCAGTGTCCTTTTTTAATTTTTCAATTGCAGTGTCCACTTCTGGGCCAAACAATTGCTGTTCATTGAACGGCATATTGAGCACTGCCTGTTGTATCTCAGGTTTGAAGCCAGATGTGCGCAGCCATGCGTGCCTCCTTATTGTCACAGCAGTATTTATTGTTCTTGCAGCTGTATCTGCTGCATCCATAGAAGAACGTATTTGGTTGTTGGAGATATTTTGCCCCTCTTCAACCACTTGTTTCGCTCGTTTCTGGAATTCTTTTGGGAGGTGCTCGATGAGATGCTGCATCTCGTCCCAATGGGCCCTGTCGTATCGCGCTAGGAGTGCTTGCGAGTTGGCGATGCGCCACTGATTTGCAGCTTGTGCTGCAACCCTTTTCCCAGCTGCATCAAACTTGCGGCTCTCCTTGTCCGGAGGTGGTGCGTCGCCTGATGTATGCGAGTTGGCTCTTTTACGAGCTGCTCCTAGGACTACTGAATCTGGTGTCAGTTGTGTTGTAATAAAAGCAGGGTCTGTGGGCGGTGCCTTGTATTTTTTCTCCACCCTTGGAGTTATTGCTCTGCTTTTAACAGGCTCCTTGAAAATCTGTTTAGCGTGCTTTAGCATTCCCGGGACCATGGGAAGGCTTTGATAATGGCTGTGGGTGGAGGACAGGGTGTTAAAGAGGAAGTCATCCTCAATAGGCTCCGAATGTAGAGATACATTATGAAATTCGGCTGCCCTAGCTACCACCTGTGCATATGCTGTACTGTCCTCAGGTGGTGAGGGTTTAGTTGGGTACGACTCTGGACTATTGTCCGATACTGGAGCATCATAGAGGTCCCATGCTTCCTGATCATCCTGGCTCATGGTGGTATGAGCTGGTGATTGTGGTGGAGTCTGTGCCGGTGATACATGAATTGACTGTGGTGGAGAGGGTGGTGGAGTTACCCTCTTTACCACCTTTGCTTGTGGTGGCTTGTCTTGTTGCTGGAAGTCAAGTTTCCTTTTCCTTCTGATTGGGGGAAGAGTGCTGATTTTTCCTGTACCCCTTTGGATAAAGATCCGCTTTTGAGTGTGATCTACCTCTGTAGTTTGTAATTCCTCCTCAAATCTGTGTCTTTTTAGTTGGGAGGACAGTGATTGTTCCTCTGAGTAGGAACTGGTTTTTGGTTCGGTTGCCGGGTGTTTTGGCACCGAAACCATGTCTTTAGTTGTTTTCGGCTCCGACGAGATCTTTCTCTTTTTCGGTGTCTTGGCCTCTCGGTGCCGAGCAGCTTCGGTGCCGCTGTCTCTGTGCCGAGCAGCTTCGGTGCCGAGCAGCTTCGGTGCCGAGCAGCTTCGGTGCCACTGTCTCGGTGTCGAGCCTTTTCTGCACCACTCTCTCGGTCCCAAGAGTGTTGCGTGCCTGTGTCTCGACCTGAGTCGGACGACTTCGGCACCAGCTCGCCCTTTTTCGGTGCCGATGGACGGTCACCTACTTTATGGGTTATGCCATGGCCTGTTGGCAGTGGCGTCCCCTGGGCTTTGTCTGTTTTGTCGTGTGATCTTTCTTTCGACGTCTTACTCACGGTTGGTTGCTCGTCGACGTCGAATTCTTCGGAATCCGATTCGCGGATGGAGAAAGTTTCTTCTTCTTCCTCCTCCTCCTCCTCGAACCCTTGTTGTCCTGTCGGCGTGGAAGCCATCTGCAACCTCCTGGCTCTTCGGTCCCTGAGAGTTTTTTTCGACCGAAACGCGCGACAGGCCTCACACGACTCTTCCTTGTGCTCGGGGGACAGGCACAAGTTACGACCAAATGTTGGTCTGTATAAGGATATTTACTGTGGCATTTAGGACAGAATCGGAACGGGGTCCGTTCCATCAGTCTCGATGTTGCACGCGGTCGGGCCGACCAGGCCCCGACGGGGGATCGAAAATACCCCGAAGGGCTACCGGAGCTCTTTAAGGCTCGGTGTCGATTTGCCCTAACTATCCCGATACCGAACGAAACAATACCAACAAATTTTCCGTTGATTCTGACTAACTTTCCGACCCGAAACACGGAGCGAAAAGGAACATGTCCGAACCCGATGGCGGAAAAAAAACAATCTAAGATGGAGTCGACGCCCATGCGCAATGGAACCGAAGTGGGAGGAGTCCCTCAGTCTCGTGACTCGAAAAGACTTCTTCGAAGAAAAACAACTTGTAACACTCCGACCCAACACCAGACGGCGGACTATGCACAGCATGTGTATCTGCAGCTACACATGCCACCGATCAGATTGTTACTGAGGATAATTATCTTCTTTTGATGGACACTTCTACTTGCAGATACCTTACCTTTGAGTAGTCTCCCAAGTAGTACTCTCCTTTGGTGGTGGGACTACAGAACTAAACCAGACAGTTATGAAGGACAGGCCATGTAAAGTGCCAGTCTCTCCTCACTTCCAAAACCAATCAATAGTATTTGGCAAAATATGGAGGAAAAAAAAAGCAGGTAGCTGCACTGCAGATATCAGCCTGTGTTGAAGTACAGGTTTTTGCCCAGGTGGAATGCGCCCAGATTCATCCACGTGGGTCCTTCTTGGCTACAGCATTCCAGATC
This sequence comes from Pleurodeles waltl, assembly GCF_031143425.1. NCBI lineage: Eukaryota > Metazoa > Chordata > Amphibia > Caudata > Salamandridae > Pleurodeles > Pleurodeles waltl. The sequence goes on along the minus strand of NC_090448.1, from coordinate 958,958,800 downwards.
TTGATGCATAAACTGATACTTCTCAATTGCCTTTCCATATTGTTTTCTTTTTTTTCTTTATACAGCTAGTGTAGCTGATGAAGAGATGGTATAGGGAAATACTTTCATGCAGTCGCCGCAGAAACTCACTGCCCGCTTCAGGTCAAGCCTGTGAAGTCTCTTCTATCTTAGTGGAATGGAAAAGAAGGAGAAAAGAGATGGTGGGCTGACTGATGACTTGGTGAGCCGAGGTGATGGCAACCAGGAAAACTGCTTTTTAACATCAAAAGTTGCAACTCACAACTGTGCACAGACTCAAACAAAAATCCCCACTAGAAAGGTCACTAACAAATTAAGGTCTCCAACTAATGCATTCTAAGAGAAATTGGTTGAAGTATGCTTATCAAACCTTTCAGAAACAACGGAGACAAAGAACGAGTTACTTCCCTTCGGTAATGCCTTATCTGGTAGAGACATAATCTAGTTGCACATTCCTTAGCTTTGAATTTCCCCTAGGCGTCACACTGGATCTGGAGAGTTTTCATGAGCAGTACCCCCTGCGTGCCATTGATCAGCTACGTGTCCATTGTTGGTGTTGTCCGCACCAGACAGGACATTGCGGTTCCTATATAGGCACCACTCTGGGGTACCGACAACACTTTCTTTTAACGACTTTCCATTCCAGAAGCGCAGAACCATAAAGAACACAGACTACTGGTGCGTCAAAACTAAGGCCCTGAAAGGGGAGTCCCTACCCCTAAAATACAGTTTGCAGAAAGGGGAGGATCGGTAAGGAATCTGCAACTAGATATCGTCTCTACCAGATAAGGCATCCCCGAAGGTAAGTAACTTGTCAGTCTGATAGAGACTTCTACTTCCAGATTTCTTACCTTTGAATAGATACCCAAGCAATGCCATTCCCAGAAGTGGGTCTGCTAACCAAGATTTTACCAGAAAGTCCTGCAGGACCAAACGATCTAAGTACCTATCCCTACTGACCTGACTGTCCAGGCAGTAGTGTTTGCTAAATGTGTGCAGAGAATCCCACGTGGCTGCCGGATGTCCAGGACTAGAAATCCATGTGCTCACGCAGTGGTCGCAGCTGTAGCTTGGGTAGAATGAACATGACCATGCAAACCTTCAGGTGGTTGCTTTTTGGCCAATGCATAGCAGACCTTAATTTGGAGTACAACCCATATAGAGATGGTCCTCTTCTGCACTGCCTGACCTTTCTTTGCATCCACATAACCAACAAAGAGAACCATCTACTCAGGAACTCTTTTGTACGATCAAGGTGGAACTCCAATGCCCTTTGGGTCCGGGTGGGGATACATAAGAAGTGGGCAAGGGGAAGGATTGCCCTACATGAAAGGGTGTAACCACTTTAGGCAGAAAAGAGGCCCTAGTACAAAGGACCACTTTGTCAGGATAGATGGAAACGTAGGGCGGCTTGGATGGCAATGCCTGCAGCTCACTCACCCTGCTGGCAGATGTAATGGCCACAAGGCTGTTTTTAAAGTTAGAAGCCTGAGAGGGCAATTGTGAAGAGGCTCAAAAGGAGCGCAATCAGTAATGTCTTAATCAAATTGAAATCCCATTGGGGCATAATGAATGGTGATGGAGGAAACATACCTTTAATCTCTTGGGTGCAGGTGTGTACACCATCCTTGTGTCCACTCCCTTTGGGGGTGGGAGGGGCACATTCCTATTCCTCTAGGTCCCTGTCGTTCAAACCAAGTTGGAGGATTCTGCAGGGGGGGGGGGGGGGGGGGTCACCTCAGCTCTGGACACCCTATGGGTGGTCCTGGCTTTGAGGTGGGTGAGGGGTTGGAATGGGGTCGTCAACTCCTCCTTGTTTTCCCTTATTTTCCCCTCCGGACTTGCTGCCAAAAGTGGGGCGGGAATCTCCACTAGCTGGAGTGCCCTGGGGCACTGTAATCCGAGGCTTGAGCCTTTGAGGCTCATTACCAGGTGTTACAGTTCCTGCAAGGGGAGATGTGGCGCACCTACACCCAGGTCATGCTTTGTTTCTGACCACAGAGTGCACAAAGGCACTCGCCCCATGTGGTAAGAAACTCGTCTGAAAGAGGCAGGCTGGCACAGACCCATCAGTCCTACACTAGCAGTTGGGCTAACATACAGGGGGCATCTCCAAGATGCCCTCTGTGTTAATTGTTCAATATATCCCACACTGGCATCAGTGTGGGTGTATTGTGCTGAGAAGTTTGATACCAAACTTCCCAGTATTCAGTGAAGCCATTATGGTGCTGTGGAGTTGTTGTCTGACAAACTCCCAGACCATATACCCAGTATGGCTACCCTGCACTTACAATGTCTAAGAATGGACTCAGACACTGTAGGGGCATATTGCTCATGCAGCTGTGGTATAGTGCACCCTGACGTAGGGCTGTAAGGCCTACTAGAGGGCTGACTTACCTATGCCACAGGCAGTGGATTGTGGGCATGGCACTCAGAGGGGTGTCATGTCAACTGTCTTTCTTCCCACTGGCACACACCAGCTGCAAGGCAGTGTGTATGTGCTGAGTGAGGGGTCCAACGAATGGCATAATACATGCTGCAGGCCTTAGAGTCTTTCCCTGGCCACAGTGCTCTTGGTACAAGGTGTACATTCTACAAGGGACTTAATTGTGTGCCAGGGCTGTGCCAATTATGGGTACAAAGATACAGTTTTAGGGAAAGAACACTGGTGCTGGGGGCCTGGTTGGCAGGGTCCCGGCACACTTTCAAAGTTGCCGTCAACACTAGGTAAGAGAAGAGGGGGAGGGCGAAGGAGAGGGGTGTAACCATGCCAACAGTGGCACTTTCTTACACCACCCTGATTGAAGATGCTTTCCTGAGGGGCGGTTGTCGTAGAAGTGCAGCTGTGGTGTTTAGGCGATGCAGGACGTACTCATGAGTCATCCACGAGCTGTCCCACGCTGGTTGTCAAGATGCAGGGGGTCAGCAGGACCACCAACAAGCCTTGACAAATGCAAGAAAGCGTTGTACAAATTGTTGCCGGATTTGGGGACCAGCAAGGTCCAAGGGACCCCACCTTTGTAGGTTAAGTCATGGCAAGGGAAGTCCAGCAGGAGTTCCAGTGTCCAGATTGCATAAGTGTCTTGCAGAAGAGTTTTGCACGCGAATCTTGTAGAAATACTTTTGCAGGCCAATTCTGTAAACAAATCTACAGTCCCACCCTCAGAGGAACCCTTAAATAACACAGGTAGGGGATTGGACAGCTTCTGCAGTGACACCTATCAGGGATCAGAGATGCTAATTTAGTGGACTGACCAGTCATATGCTCCCAGGGGCCTCTGCTCAACGTATTTCCAAGATGGGAGAATCAAGTGACCACCTGGCAGGGCTCTGGGCACCTCCCAGGAGGAGGAGCGGGTAAGGGCGGTGGTCACTCCTCTTTCCTTTGTGTGGATTTGCACAAAAGCCGGGGGCTCCTAAACTAGAGTAAACCTGTTTATACAAGTAGGGCACCAAATGTGCCCTTCAAAGCAGTCTGGTGGTGCTCAGGAGCATCCCCACCCTAGACCACAGACACCTATTTCTAAAGGAGAGGTGGTAACATGTCTCCTCTACAGGAATTTCTTTGTTTTGCCTTCCCCTGCTTGAGTTTGGCTCCTCAGCAGAAGGGCAGAACAGTGTCAGGGGACGCGCAGCACTAGCTTGCATGCAGACCCTGCAAGGCTGTACAGGTAGACATGGGGGGGGGGATCCTTTACAGAACACCCACAGTACATGGTATCGTGCAACTAACACTGGAATTGGAGTAGTTGCACGATTCCAACATGTTTGACATCAAACATGACTAGGTTTGGTAAAGCCATTATATAGTGATGACCAATGTCCACTACATACCTTAAAATGGCTTCCCTGCCCATACGATGCCCAGAAAGTGGGGGCTAGGGGTTTTGGGGTACCTCTGCTCATGCAGGAGTACCCTTACACGTCGAACCATGCTCTCTGCTCTTGGGCTGACGCGCCTACTTTAGGGGTAACAGGATCAGAGCGCAGTGACCAAGATATGAAGTAAACGTTATATCCCTGGTGAATGGTGCATGCACCATTTGACAGAGGCTGCAATGGCCGGTTTGTAGAGACAATTTGCATAGGCTCCCATGGGTTGCATAATGCAGCCCATAGGGGACCCCTGGTGTTCCAATATCCTGGGCGCCAAAGTACCATATACTAGGGACTTACAGGGGTACACCAGTAAGCCCATTGTGGGATATAAAACTTGCTTAATGTAGAAAAATGGCTCCTTGTTGCAGTTACCCCCCCACACAATTTTGCCAGGCCCCAACACCAGTGTTCTTTCACTAAAAAGGTACCATTGTTTCAACAATTGGCACACCCCTGGCACACAGATAAGTCCCTTGTAAAAGGTACCAGTGGTACCAAGGGCCCTGTGACCAGGGAAGGTCCCTAAGGGCTGCAGCATCTGTTGTGCCACCCTAAGGGACCCTCACCTAACACATACACACTGCCATGGCAGATCGTGTGTGTTGGTGGGGCGAAAAAGGCAAAGTCGACATGGCATCACCCCTCAGGATACCATGCACACAAAATACTGCCTGTGGCATAGGAAAGTCACCCCTCTAGCAGGCCTTAAAGCCCTAAAGCAGCGTGCACTATACCACAGGTGAGGGCATAGCTGCATGAGCAATATGCCCCTACAGTGTCTAAGTCCATTCTTAGAAATTGTAAGTGCAGTGTGGCCATATTAAGTATATGGTCTGGGAGTTTGTCAAACACAAACTCCACAGTTCCATAATGGCTACACTGAATACTGGGAAGTTTGGTATCAAACTCCAAAGAATAATAAACCCACACTGATGCAAGTGCTGGATTTATTAAACAATGCACACAGAGGTCATCTTAGAGATGCCCCCTGTATTTTACCCAATCCTTCAGTGCAAGACTGACTGGTATGTGCCAGTCTGCCACTAAGAGACTAGTTTCTGACCCCCTGGGGTGAAATCCATTGTGCTCTCTGAGGCCAGAAACAAAGCCTGCACTGGGTGGAGGTGCTTCACACCTCCCCTCTGAGAACTATAACACCTAGCAGTGAGCCTCAAAGGCTCAGGCTTCGTGTTACAATGCCTCAGGGCAATCCACTAGTGGGGATGCCCGCCCCCCCTGACACAGCTCCAACTTTTGGAGTCAAGTCCGGAGGAGACAGAGAAAAACAAGGAGTCACCAACCTCCAGCCAGAACAGCCCCTAAGGTGTCCTGTGCTGAGGTGACCCCTGCCTTAGGAAATCCTCCATCTTGCTTTGGAGGATTCACCCCAATAGGATTAAGGATGTTCCCCCACTCCCCACAGCGAGGAGGCACAAAGAGGGTGTAGCCACCCTCAAGGACAGTAGCCATTGGCTACTTCCCCCAGACCTAAACACACTCCTAAATTGAGTGTTTAGGGGCGACCCTTTACCCAGGAAACCAGATTCCTGCAACCTACAACAAGGACTGCTGGCCTGAAAGCCCCGCAGAACGTCAGAGACGACAACTGACTTGGCCCCAGCCCTACCGGCCTGTCTCCAGTCTTAAAGAACCTGTACAGCAGCGCATCCAGCGGGACCAGCGACCTCTGAAGACTGACCTGCACCTAAAGGGCCAAGAAGCTCCCGAGGACAGCGGCTCTGTCCAAATCAACAACCAAGAAACCATCTTTAAAGAAGACTTCAGCCTCACTCTGGAAGCGCGAGTCTTCACACACTGCACCCGACGCCCTCCGGCCCGAGTCCAGAGAACCAACACGCAGAGAGGACCACCAGGCGACTCCAACGACGTGGACACCCTGAGTCAACCTCCCTGCACCCCCACAGCGACGCCTGCAGAGAGGATCCAGAGGCTCCCCCTGACTGCGACTGCCCGGTAGCAAAGGAACTCGACACCTGGACAAAGCACTGCACCCGCAGACCGCAGGACCGAGAGGAACCAAACACTGGTGCAGGAGTGACCAGCAGATGGCCCTCATCCTAGCCCAGTTGGTGGCTGGCCCAAAAAGTGCCCCCCCCCCCCAATCTGCTCCCCGATGACACAGGTACCTACCCGCTAGCAGACTGGAACCAGAGCATCCCTGTTTTTCACAGGTGCCTATGTTATTTGGGCCCTACTCTGACCTCTGCACCTGACCGGCCCCGTTTTGCTGGTGCTGGGTGTTGACTTGAACCCCCAACGGTGGGCTGCCTATGCCCAGGAGACTGAACTTGTAAGTGCTTTACTTACCTGAGAAAATAACCAATACTTACCTCCCCCAGGAACTGTTGATTTTTGCACTGTGTCCACTTTTAAAATAGCTTATTGACATTTTTGCCAAAACTGTGTATACTAATGTTTTAATTCAAGGTTCCATACTTACCTGTGTGAAGTACCTTACAATTTATGTACTTACCTAAATTCTGAATCTTGTGGTTCTAAAATAAAGAAAATACAATTTTTCTATATGAAAACATATTGGCCTGGAGTTAAGTCTTTGAGTGTGTTTTCTCCTTTATTGGCTGTGTGTGTAAAACAAATGCTTAACACTACCCTCTGATAAGCCTACTGCTCGACCACACTACCACAAAATAGAGCATTAGTATTATCTAATGTTTCCACTATCAACCTCTAAGGGAAACTCTTTCTGTGTACACAATCTCTCACTTTGAGATAGTATATACAGAGCCAACGTCCTACACTTACCAACAAAATCTAGGGGAAAGACCACCGACACTGAAGTCCTGGTTAGCAGGACCCCAGTGTACTACAGTCAACACTGACAGCAGGCAAAAAGTGGGGGTAACTATACCAGAAAGACCCGACTGTCCAACATAACCCCCTCTCAAATGAAAGATGGTAAAACTAATCTTGCCCAGTTGAGTCTTCAATTTCTAAGGGGAAATATCTGGAAAGTCCATCTGTGCTGGCATGGTTACACACAGGTCTATGTTTCACTGAAAAGTCCATCCTCTGAAGGGAAATGGACCACCTCAAAAGTTTTGGATTCTCACCATTCATCTGTTTAGGCCAGAAGAGGGGCTTGTGGTCTGTCTGAACAATGAAATGAGCGCCAAACAGGTATGGCCTTAAATTCTTCAGGGCCCAGACCACAGCAAAGGCCTCCCTCCCTATAGCTGACCAACGTTGCTCTCTGGGGTCAACCTCCTGCTAATAAAAGCTACTGGTTTATTCTGGCCCTCTGCATTAAGATGGGATAGTACTGCTCCTATTCCCATTTCTGAAGCATCTGTCTGAACAATTAATTGTTTTGAGAAGTTAGGGATTTTTAGAATTGGAGCTAAGCACAGGGCCTTCGGGGCATCAAAGGCATCTTGACAGCTATGTCCAGTTTAACTTTTTAGGCTTTTTCTCAGAGGTAAGATCTTCAGGGGTGCCACTATGGACCCATACCCCTTACAAATGTCCTGTAATACCTAGTCAGGCCCAGAAAAGCTTAGACATGAGTGAGTAGTGGGAGCAACCCAATTCACAATGGCTCAAGACCGAATTCCTCCCTGGAGGGTCCCCTGCCCCCAAAACCTCTGCTGCGTCAGACATAAGCTCCTCTGGGGCAGCTTCCTCACAAGGGGCAAGGTCATCTCCCTGAGGAGACAGTTTACCTTTCCTACCTCTCTTCTTAGGAGCTGTCTGGGCCTTCGTTCCAGGCTCCAATACTCATTTGTTAACCCTGCTTCTAGACCTGTGCTCTAGTTGCCACAAACACACTCTCAGGGATGCTCAGCATTGCTGCATAGGGCTGGACCTTCCACTCTCCAATTCATTCCCATAAGACACTCTACAGGAATAGATGAAGATACTACAACTTTTTAGGGCCAGTACCCCCCTCCAACCGAAATGAACCACTGCCACGGGATGGCATTAAGTGATGTTGTCTATGTTGGTTCCTTGGTAAGTGTGCCCAAATAGGATTTGCTCAGGAGACACCCGTTTTTTTTTCCAGTCACCATAATGACAATTCACCTGTGCCCCTGTAAGCCTCTGCCTCAATATCATTAATGAGGGGGGTGCTGCCTGTATTTCCTCATATTAGGATGCCAGGCAGCCACAGTGGCAAGGTCAATGTCACCCTCCAATAACAGGATAGCCTCAGTGGTTTCTCTGACTAGGCCAGAGTCCACTGCAGTACCCAAGGTGAACCCAGCTACACATCCTTGGTTATGGTACTACTACTAGTGCTACTGCTAGGGCACGGGGGAAAGGGTAGTAACAGTACTTTTCTTACGACAATTGGGATCAGATGTCCTAGGGCCTTTTACTTTACATGTAAAGTAACAAGGTGTATTTCCAGACGAAAAGGAGGATTTGGACCCACCCCAGAAGTAGAGGTTTGTGGTCCTGAAGAAGACTCTTTCTTTTTATCTTTATCACCATCCTTCCCTTGGGATTTTGAAGTATTACCTTTCTTCTGGTCACCCCCACTATGAATTTTCTTACCCACCCTGGTGCGGATCCATTTCTATGCCTTCTTTCCCAATTCTTGTTGAGAGGTCAGCTCAGAGTCCACCAGGTATTGCTGCAGTTTGTCAGACACACAGTTATTAAGGATGTGCTCTCTCATGATCAAATTGTACAGCTGTTCATAGTCATGTTCATTGCTACCATGTAGCCAGCCTCCCAGAGCCTTAACTGCACAGTCTCCAAAATGAACCCGGTCTCGAGAGGACTCTTTATGAGTTTCTCTGAACTTAATCCTGTATTCCTCAGAATTTCCCTAAACCCATAAATTAGTGCCTCTTTCAGAACCTGATAGTGGTCTGCATCCGCTTCCCTGACTGGCAAAAAGTTTGTCCCTATCTTTGTCTGCAAAGGAGAGCCACATGACAGATGCCCATTGCCTCAGAGGGAACCTTTTGGACTTTACAGGCCCTCTCCAAAGCAGTTTCCCATTTGTGGATATCATCTCCAGATTTGTAAGAGGAAACTATCCTGCTGAGATTCCCAGAGTCAAAGTGCTCATCACTCACTTTGGAGTCTCCAGTGCTGCCACCATGTGGTTCTAACGCCAAATTCTTCCTTTCTCCCTTCACCTCTAGAGCTTCCCTTTCAAGGGCTAGCTGCTCCCTTGCCAACTTGAGATTTGCCTTCTCAAGTTTGAGCAAGTTGTACCCCCTATCTAAAGCTAACTCCTCTGACTCCTCAGTGGAGGATGCTGAGGAGAGCGAGGATGAAGATGAGGATTGAAAATGTCACTTACCCAGTGTACATCTGTTCGTGGCATTAGTCGCTGCAGATTCACATGTTTCGCACAGTCCGCTGCCTGGTGTTGGGCTCGGAGTATTACAAGTTGTTTTTCTTCGAAGAAGTCTTTTTTGGTCACGGGACCGAAGGACTCCTCCCTCTTCGGCTCCATTGCGCATGGGCGTCGACTCCATCTTAGATTGTTTTCCCCGCAGAGGGTGAGGATGGAGTTGTTTGCTATAAATAGTGCCCATGCAATGGAGTGAATACGTATGTACATAAAAAGTTTATAATAATTATTTACAAATGTACAAATGTTTAAGATTTAAGATGTACTTCTAAACGGCTACAGGCTTCCCGGGGAGGCGGGAGGGCACATGTGAATCTGCAGCAACTAATGCCACGAACAGATGTACACTGGGTAAGTGACATTTTCAGTTCGATGGCATATGTTGCTGCAGATACACATGTTTCGCATAGACTATAAAGCAGTTACCTCCCCTAAAAGCGGTGGTTTAGCCTGTAGGACAGTGGTTCCCAAACTGTGCGCCACGGCACCCGGGTGCGCCATCAAAGATAGCCAGGGGAGCCGTGCACAAATGCACTTTATGAAACAATTTTGTGCTGATGGTGATAGTAAATCTTTTGACTTATTAGGATATCAAGTTTCTAAACTGTAAATTGACATTATAATTGGTCTTTTCGTTCATTCCTCTCTTACTGGAACATAATACGTTGCACAACAGTGACATAATTAAAACATACAAAAAGTTACTAAAGCCCTAATTTGGGGGTTTTATCGAGGATTAAGCTAGTCACATAGACAGTATTTCACAGGCTCTGATGCCACCTACTGGAAAGAAATTGAATAAAGTTCAAGTAAAAGGACTCCATTTATTCCTGTACGAAATATTTAACATGGTTACCTAATGTTCTCGGTTATTCCAGTGTTCAACATGTGGGCTACCTGCTAGTTGAGGGGGAAACTGCTTACATTGATTAAATATAGAGTGTTGCCCACTGGTAGAGTGTAAGCAGCTTCATGTTTTTAATTGAACAAATACATTCCGGCTCACACATTGCAGTTTGCCTTTTTTTTGCACATTGGTGTGGAAAACAATCTGCTTTTCTCATCCCAGAAAATTCCTCTGTCATGTTAACCACCATTCCTAGGCTCAGTTTGGGTCTATTTTTTTCTGACTTTCCCCAACAATTTCCTTCAGATTAGTTAATTTATGCCAAAGCACTCTGGCTTCAAGTACTGCATGTACTGCTACTGCCTGCTTACAGCTGCTTACTCTCCTAATCTCGGATGCTTGTGTATGGAGAGTAAATATTCTGTGCCACCAACATTGTGAAGACTTTCTGGAGCAGTCTGGCTTGCATATACAGTTGCACCGATCTGGAAAAAGTATTAGATTGCTTCACAATTGGTGTGCATAAGGTTTACTATGCAAATTTAATCTCACTTTGATCCGCATAAATCAGCTATCTGTAGTAAGCATGGTTTCCCATTTTTCTCATGCCTATAACGGTTTTGTGATGTTTTCTTGCAAAACTTGTTTTGGAGCAGAAATATCATGCAAGAATATATCTCATGTTGTTTTTTTTCCCTCACTGCAACTCCATGTAGGTTCCTCTTAAAGGATTTGTATGTGAATACAAACCCCAAATGCCTTTTTCTTGAGACACATTGAACAGTGGAGACCTTATATAGGACCCATAGTCTTAAGAAGTGTAACGAGCAGCCCAGGTCAGATGTAGTGGAGCTCCTGTATGGCGATCCCATTATACCACCGTGCCCAACTACCTGGCTTGTACCTAGAATTAAATAGACACAAAGAGGTGCTCCAGTGGAGATTCATGGAGAGTGTTACCGTGCTACCTGTCTTTCAAGCTGTACTTTGGTGAAACTAAAACAGGTTGCGGATCCTGTTGAGGCTCTTGTTTTAGCTTGTAAGCAGTCCTGCTTGGATTAAGACGCAAGTCCTCATCAGACCTGCCTGCTAAGGACCAGGTCGAAAAGACTCTCTTCAAGCTTGCTGCCACCACATGCTCACAGGTAACCACGTAAAACTAACATAGCTATCAGTAGCCTGTAGAACCATTTTGGGATTGTCGGCTTACTTGGTTATTTTGTTATTAGTTATTTGTATGATTTGTTTGACTGTCATCAACTTGTACAAAGATTGTGACTTTCGCATTGTACAGATGGCTAAACTTCCACTTGTCATTTTCCAGCAATCTCCACCGCCATTCTTGAGACCTGGAAGACGGTCGAAGTGTATGCATGTTTATTGCAGTCAAAACGTATTAGTCAGTTGTATTTCTCCATGACCTCTAAGCTCTGACAGCAGCCCTATGTATTCCCTGTGCATATTCGCAACCTTGTTTAAGAGCTGCTGCGTATCTCACCTGTGTGACCGCAACCTTAGTTCTATCGCCCTTATATAACAAAAGTGCCTCCTCAACAACTAAAATGGCCTGCTCCGTATGCAATCGCATGAAAGGTGCCAATGAAAATTATTTATTTTGTTCTCCCACCCATCTCACCCTTCACTTGATTCTCAGGAGTAAGCCCCTAACCTAGAGGCAATTAAAAAATATAGTAAAAAAAAAATCCTATGTACATCCATGTGATGAAGAGTATTGTTTCTGACTTTACCAATTCAAGTTTTTTTTTTCTTAAACAAGTGGTACATTTTTTTTTTGTTACATCAACAATTATTTTCAGGGAGGAAAATGGAAGTACTGCCGAGGCCGGGCTTACATCCCCCACCCACCAAAACAAATAACATAATAGGGAGCCACGGGCAACGGGCAATAGGTCAAGGGAGCCGCAGGTCAAAAAAGTTTGGGAACCACTGCTGTAGGAGTTGAAGTAGTTTGGAATAATGTTCTTAGTACAGCTTGGCCCACTGTAGCTTGTTGTGCCTTTAGTACGTCTACACAGTAGTGTTTAGTAAATGTATGAGGCGTAGACCAGGTTGCAGCCTTACATATTTCGCTCATAGGAATGTTTCCTAGAAAGGCCATTGTAGCACCTTTCTTTCTGGTTGAGTGTGCCTTTGGTGTAATAGGCAATTCTCTTTTGGCTTTAAGATAGCATGTTTGAATACATCTGACTATCCATCTAGCAATGCCTTGTTTAGAGATTGGATTTCCTATGTGTGGTTTTTGAAAAGCTATGAACAGTTGTTTTGTTTTCCTGATTAGCTTTGTTCTGTCAATGTAGTACATTAGTGCTCTTTTGATGTCTAATGTATGTAGTGCCCTTTCAGCCACGGAATCTGGTTGTGGGAAGAACACTGGCAATTCTACTGTTTGATTTAAATGGAATGGTGAGATTACTTTTGGTAGAAATTTTGGATTTGTTCTTAGAACTATTTTATTTTTGTGTATTTGAATAAATGGTTCTTGTATGGTAAATGCCTGTATTTCACTTACTCTTCTGAGGGATGTAATTGCAATGAGAAATGCGACTTTCCAGGTTAGATATTGCATTTCACAGGAATGCATGGGTTCGAAAGGTGGACCCATGAGTCTTGTTAAGACGATGTTAAGGTTCCATGAAGGAACTGGTGGTGTTCTTGGTGGTATAATTCTTTTTAGCCCTTCCATGAATGCTTTAATAACTGGTATTCTAAATAGAGACGATGAATGAGTAGTTTGTAGGTAAGCAGATATTGCTGCGAGGTGTATTTTTATAGATGAAAAAGCGAGATTCGCTTTTTGCAAATGTAGTAAGTATCCTACTATGTCCTTTGTAGAGGCATGCAATGGTTGGATTTGATTGGTATGGCAGTAGCAAACAAATCTTTTCCACTTAGATGCATAGCAGTGTCTAGTGGAAGCTTTTCTAGCTTGTTTTATGACCTCCATACATTCTTGTGTGAGGTCTAAGTGTCCGAATTCTAGGATTTCAGGAGCCAAATTGCCAGATTCAATGATGCTGGGTTTGGATGCCTGATCTGTTGTTTGTGTTGTGTTAACAGATCTGGTCTGTTGGGTAGTTTGACATGCGGTACTAGTGAAAGGTCTAGTAGAGTTGTATACCAAGGTTGTCTTGCCCATGTGGGTGCTATCAGTATGAGTTTGAGTTGGTTTTGACTCAACTTGTTTACTAGATATGAAAGGAGAGGGAGAGGGGGAAAAGCGTATGCAAATATCCCTGACCAACTCATCCATAGAGCATTGCCTTGTGATTCGCGGTGTGGGTACCTGGATGCGAAGTTTTGGCATTTTGCGTTTTCTTTTGTTGCAAACAAATCTATCTGGGGTGTTCCCCAAATTTGAAAGTACTTGTTCAGAACTTGGGGGTGAATTTCCCATTCGTGGACTTGTTGGTGGTCTCGCGAAAGGTTGTCTGCTAGTTGGTTTTGGATCCCTGGAATAAATTGTGCTATTAGGCGAATGTTGTTGTGAGTCGCCCACTGCCATATTTTTTGTGTTAGGAGACACAATTGTGTTGAGTGTGTTCCTCCTTGTTTGTTTAAATAATACATTGTTGTCATGTTGTCTGTTTTGACAAGAATGTATTTGTGTGTTATTATGGGTTGAAAGGCTTTTAACGCTAGAAATACTGCTAACAGTTCTAGGTAATTGATATGAAATTTTGTTTGGTGTACATCCCATTGTCCTTGAATGCTGTGGTGATTGAGGTGTGCTCCCCACCCTGTCATGGAAGCATCTGTTGTTATAACGTATTGAGGCACTGGGTCCTGAAATGTCCGCCCTTTGTTTAAATTGTTGCTGTTCCACCATAGAAGCGAGAGGTATGTTTGGCGGTCTACCAACACCAGATCTTGAAGTTGACCCTGTGCCTGTGACCATTGTGATGCTAGGCACTGTTGTAAGGGTCGCATGTGTAGTCTTGCGTTTGGGACAATGGCTATGCATGATGACATCATGCCTAGAAGTTTTAGCACAAATTTTGCTTGTATCTTTTGGTTTGGAAACATAGCACTTATTACCTTTTGGAATGCTTGCACTCTTTGTGGACTTGGAGTGGCAATTCCTTTTGATGTGTTGATGGTTGCCCCTAGATATTGTTGTGTCTGACACGGTTCGAGGTGTGACTTTGTATAGTTGATGGAGAAACCCAGTTTGTGAAGGGTTTGTATGACATATGTGGTGTCGTTTGTGCACTTTTTTACTGTGTTGGTCTTGATTAGCCAATCGTCTAGGTAAGGAAACACATGTATCTGTTGTCTCCTGATATGTGCTGCTACTACTGCTAGACATTTTGTAAATACTCTTGGTGCAGTTGTTATTCCGAATGGCAACACTTTGAATTGGTAATGTATTCCTTTGAATACGAACCTTAGGTACTTTCTGTGAGAAGGGTGTATCGGTATATGAAAGTACACATCTTTTAGGTCTAATGTGGTCATGTAATCTTGCTGTTTGAGCAGTGGAATGATGTCTTGTAGTGGGACCATGTGAAAGTGGTCCGATATGATGTAGGTATTTAGTGTCCTGAGATCTAATATTGGTCTTAATGTTTTGTCTTTTTTTGGAATTAGAAAGTACAGGGAGTAAACTCCTGTGTTTTTTTGTTGTACTGGTACTAACTCTATTGCATCCTTTTGCAGTAGTGCTTGAACTTCTAGTCCTAAAAGTTCTAAATGTTGAGGTGACATTTTGCGTGTTTTTGGAGGGATGTTTGGTGGGAATTTGTGGAATTCTATGCAATAGCCATGTTGGATTATTGCTAATATCCAATTGTCTGTTGTAATCTGCTGCCAAGATTGGTAGAATTGGCTTAGTCTTCCCCCCACTGGTGTTGAGTGTAGGGTTGTGTGACTTGAAAGTCACTGTTTAGGTGGAGGTGTTTTTGGAGTCTGGAATCTTCCCCTACTCCTTGGGAATTGACCCCCTCTATATCCCCTGAAACCTCCTCTTTGGAATGAACCCTGATATGGTGTGGTTCTTGTTTGTTGGCTGGTGGTGTCTGTGGGTTGGCCACGAAACCCCCCTCTAAATGGAGTTGTTCTAAAAGAGCCTCTGCTCTGCGGGGAGTAGAGTGCGCCCATGGCTTTGGCTGTGTCTGTGTCCTTTTTAAGTTTTTCAATGGCTGTGTCCACTTCAGGGCCAAAAAGTTGTTTCTCGTTGAAGGGCATATTAAGGACAGCCTGCTGGATTTCCGGTTTGAAGCCTGAAGTGCGGAGCCAAGCGTGTCTCCTTATGGTGACAGCAGTGTTGACTGTTCTCGCTGCAGTATCGGCTGCGTCCATTGAAGAGCGGATTTGATTGTTTGAGATCGTTTGTCCCTCTTCAACTATTTGCTGCGCCCTTTTTTGGTATTCCTGTGGAAGATGGTCTATGAGAAGTTGCATCTCATCCCAGTGTGCGCGGTCATATCGGGCCAGCAGCGCTTGAGAATTTGCGATGCGCCACTGGTTGGCTGCCTGTGATGCTACTCTTTTTCCTGCCGCATCAAATTTTCTGCTTTCTTTGTCCGGAGGTGGGGCGTCGCCAGATGTATGGGAATGAAAATGTCACTTACCCAGTGTACATCTGTTCGTGGCATCAGTCGCTGAGATTCACATGGTATGCATGAGCTCGCCATCTGGTGTTGGGTCGGAGTGTTACAAGTTGTTTTTCTTCGAAGAAGTGTTTTCGAGTCACGGGACCGAGTGACTCCTCCTTCTGTGCTCATTGCGCATGGGCGTCGACTCCATCTTCGATTGTTTTCCCCGCAGAGGGTGAGGTAGGAGTTGTACTATAGTAATAGTGCCCGCGCAATGAAAAATGTAAGTATGTACCTATTAAAGGATTAAATAATATATATACAAATGTACAAAATTGAAGGTAACTTCTGAACTGCTACAGGCTTCCGGGGAGGTGGGTGGGTCCATGTGAATCTCAGCGACTGATGCCACGAACAGATGTACACTGGGTAAGTGACATTTTCAGTTCGATGGCATCTGTCGCTGTAGATACACATGGACCCACCCACCTCTTTGCTGCTTGGACCGCAACCCTCTTCCCGGCTGCATCGAACTTCCTGCTTTCTTTATCTGGGGGAGGTGCATCCCCAGAAGTGTGTGAATTTGCCCGTTTTCTGGCAGCCCCTACCACCACAGAATCTGGTGGCAGCTGAGAGGTGATGAATACAGGGTCCGTAGGAGGCGCCTTATACTTTTTGTCCACCCTAGGCGTCACTGCCCTACTTTTAACTGGCTCCTTGAAAATGTCCTTTGCATGGCGTAGCATGCCTGGGAGCATCGGCAGGCTTTGGTAGGAGCTGTGGGTTGAAGAGAGGGTGTTAAATAAAAAATCATCCTCTACTTGTTCAGAGTGTAGTTCCACATTATGGAATAGTGCTGCTCTAGCCACCACTTGTGAGTAGGCTGTGCTGTCTTCCGGTGGTGATGGCCTAGTTGGGTATGTGTCTGGGCTGTTATCAGACACTGGTGCGTCGTACAAGTCCCACGCATCCTGATCTTGGTCATCGTGGCTCATGGCGGTGTGAGCTGGCGAATGTGACGGGGTGTAAGTTGGTGAAGCCGGAGTTACAGGTGGAGGCGAGGGAGGAGGTGTTACCTTTTGTGCTGTTTGTTGCTGAGGAGTAAACTGAAGCGTTCTCTTTCGTTTGACAGGTGGAAGGGTACTGATCTTCCCAGTCCCCTGCTGAATAAAGATACGCTTTTGCGTGTGATCCACGTCAGTGGATTGCAGTTCTTGTTCAAATCTATGTTTCTTCATTTGTGAAGACATAGAATGCTCTTCAGTATAGGAGCCTGAAACAGGGTCTGATGTCGCTTTTTTCGGCTCCGAAAACCCTGTTGATTGTTTTTTCGGCTCCGAGGTAACCTTCCTCTTTTTCTGTGCCGAAAAGTCTTGGCCTCTATGGTCTTCGGCGCCACTGTCTCGGCGTCGATCCGTGTCGACACCGAACTCTCGGTGTCGATGCTTCTGTTTAGCACTCTCTCGGTCCCGAGGAGGCTGCGTGCCGGTGTCTCGACCGAAGTCGGACGATCTCGACACTGAATGGGCCTTTTTCGGTGCCGATTGTTGGTCACCGAGAATTTGGGTGGAGCCATGGCCGGTTGGCAGTGGCGTCCCCTGGGCCTTCTTTCCTTTTTTAAGTTCTGATCTCGACGTCTTACTCACAGTTTTTGTAGAGCCTAGCTCGTCGGAGTCTGAATCCTGGATGGAAAAGGATTCCTCCTGTTCCTCTTCTGTCTCGAACTGTCGACGCTCCTTTGGCGTGGACGCCATCTGCAGTCTTCTCGCTCGACGGTCGCGCAGAGTTTTTCGGGACCGGAACGCCCGACAGGCCTCACAGGATTCTTCGCTGTGCTCGGGTGACAGGCACAGGTTACAGACCGAGTGTAGGTCTGTATAAGGATATTTGTTGTGGCATTCGGGGCAGAATCGAAACGGGGTCCGTTCCATCGGCGTTGTTCTCCACGCGGTCGGGCCGACTAGGCCCCGACGGGGTGCCGAAATCTACCCCGAAGGGCACCGAAGCGCTTCGATGTTCAACGCGTCGTCGTATGTGTCTATCTCGAACCGGATCGCAACGATACCGTCGAAAATCTTCTGTTTTCAGCTATCTTTCCGTTCCGAAATCCGGAGCGACAGGAACAGGTCCGAACCCGATGGCGGAAAGAAAACAATCGAAGATGGAGTCGACGCCCATGCGCAATGAGCACAGAAGGAGGAGTCACTCGGTCCCGTGACTCGAAAACACTTCTTCGAAGAAAAACAACTTGTAACACTCCGACCCAACACCAGATGGCGAGCTCATGCATACCATGTGTATCTACAGCGACAGATGCCATCGAACTTTGCTCTTTTGCGAGCTGCCCCTACTACTACGGAGTCAGGTGGTAACTGCGAAGTAATAAACACTGGGTCTGTGGGTGGTGGTTTGTATTTCTTATCCACCCTTGGGGTGATGGCTCTTGATTTTACGGGCTCTTCAAAAATTTGTTTTGCGTGCCATAACATCCCTGGTAGCATTGGGAGACATTGATATTGGCTATGTGTAGCCGAGAGGGTGTTAAATAAAAAATCATCCTCTATAGGATCGGAATGCAGTTGGACATTGTGGAATTCTGCTGCCCTAGCCACCAGTTGCGAGTATGAGGTACTGTCCTCTGGCGGTGATGGCTTTGTGGGGTATGAATCGGGATCATTGTCCGGCACTGGGGTGTCATATAGGTCCCAAGCGTCTTGATCCTGATTATCTTGACTTATGGTAGTTTGCGCTGGTGAGTGCATTTGTGGCGGTGTTTGTGCCGGCGATGCCTGTTGTGGAGGAGAGGGCGGAGGCGTGACTTTTTTAACCACTTTGGCTTGTGCGTCATCCTTGAGAAGTCCGATCCTTCTTTTTCTCATTATTGGGGGAAGGGTTGATATCTTCCCTGTGTCTTGCTGGATGTACAGTCTCTTTTGTGTGTAGTCTGATTCTACACTTTGGAGCTCTTGTCCAAATCTGTGCATCTGGCCACTTATTCCTTGTTCCTCTGTGTAGGATGGAGGTGTGGAACTTTTCGGCGCTGAGAGAGAATCTTTTTTCGGCTTCGGCACCGACAGAATTTTTGTGGCTTTCGGCAGGGTGTCTCGGTGCCGATGTTTTTCGGTGCCGGCATCTTGTTTTTGCCTCTCGGAGCCGCTATCTCGGCTCCGAGGTTGCTCCATGGCGGTCCCTCGACCGGAGTCGGGTGTCTTCGCTATGGGCGTGCCCTTTTTCGGCGCCTTCGACGGCTCGCCGGTTTTATGGGTCGAGCCATGGCCTGTTGGCAGTGGCGTCCCCTGGGCTTTTGTCTTCTCGATGGTTTTAATTTTCGACGTCTTACTCACTGTTTGTTGCTGTTGTTCGACGTCGGAGTCTCCGGATTCTGATTCCGGAACCGAGAATGTTTCCTCTTCGTCGTCGAAACGTTGTTTTGTCGGCGTGGACGCCATTTGTAGACGCCTGGCTCTTCGGTCCCGGAGTGTTTTTCTGGACCGGAAGGCTCGACAGGCCTCACAGGTATCCTCCTTGTGCTCGGGGGACAAGCACAAGTTACAGACCAAGTGCTGATCTGTATAAGGATACTTACTGTGACATTTTGGGCAGAAACGAAACGGGGTCCGTTCCATCGGCTTCGATGTCGCACGCGGTCGGGCCGACCAGGCCCCGACGGGGGATCGAAGCTACCCCAAAGTCTTCCGATGATCGGTGTCGATGTACCTAACTATCCCGATACCGAACGGAACAATACCGACGCTTTCTTCCGAGATTCTGACTAACTTTCCGAACCGAAACACGGAGCGAAAAGGAATACGTCCGAACCCGACAGCGGAAAAAAACAATCTAAGATGGAGTCGACGCCCATGCGCAATGGAGCCGAAGAGGGAGGAGTCCTTCGGTCACGTGACCAAAAAAGACTTCTTCGAAGAAAAACAACTTGTAATACTCCGAGCCCAACACCAGGCAGCGGACTGTGCGAAACATGTGTATCTGCAGCAACATATGCCATCGAACAATCTATTCCTCCTGGTAACCCTTGTTACCAACCCACAGGGAGAAACAAAATGGACCAACCTGTGTACCCTCCCTCTATACTATTCGTACCTCCACTACAGGCCCAGGGTTATCCTCAAGGATCTCTTCCGAGTCCTCTTGGACATGTTCGGAGTGAGAGTCTGAAGTATTAGGTGCTTTCTTTTCCAAATCTGGAGGGTCATTTTCCATACTTTAGTGTCACTGATCTACCTGCCCTTCAGGATTCTGGAGGTCATACTGGATGAGCATCTCTAGGAGATGAGGTTTAGTAGGGTGACTACCTGCCTTCAGTTTCCTAGCTCTACACAGGGTCCTAACTTTCTGGAATTTACGCCCACTGTACCTAGACTCCTGTGTCTGGTCAGCTTCATCAACTGAAGACATGGTGCTAATGTAAGTGTATCTACAACTACCCTAGTGTTGTAAACTTTTCAAAAGGGTTAAGGATAGGACTATGCCAGACCCTTAACAACCTAGTTCAAAGAAATATAGAAAAATACCAATTGATACAAACAGTACAGTCCTAACTGCTGCACCACCAATGCAGGAGGCTGTCTCAGTATATGGTGTACACCCACTGGTAAGGCAACCTGTACTGATTCCAGGCAGTGATAATGTAAGTGGTTCCAGATAACCAAAGCTCTCAAAGGGTAGCTGTGGAGAGCAGCTATGGCTTACCCGGGAGCGTGTAAAGCAGCTTTAAATACCACATAGGTCCGTCAGTGTTGCGCACACAAGAAAGAACCACAGTGTTAGAAAAAATAATTTATTATTCATTAGAAACATAGGCACTAAACTAACTTTGGTATGTCTCCTAGCTGGAGATATACAAACACATATACTTAGAAACAGGTAAGTAAAGGCATAAAATATCATGGGCCCCTATGGGGAGGCCCAACCATATACTACAGAAATGGAATGTGAAAGTCACAACTAACCAAGACTACCACACAAGGATCCTCAGGACTGGGGAAGCACTAAAATACCAAAAGTTAAGTAGCCAGGATTCACCAAGTGCCATGTGCAGAGATGTTACCCCAGGTCAGGTGTCCATAGGAAAACATGGATAAGTAGCGGTTAGATTTTTCATGTTCCAGGACCCTTCCCAGAGGACGCAGAGGAAACTCGTTGGGACAAGGAAGGTTCAAGAGTGCCCCTCACCTCCTCCCCCACCCCAGATACTGCTAGAAGTGGAGTACCTACATCAGGGAGCCAAGGTGCATAGAGGTGAATTTGCGTCAGAACTTCTTGTTGATGTCAATGGGACCTCGGTTGTCCAGCTACTGTCGTGACCCTTGGATGAGGTTGGTGGAATTTAGCTGTGGATTCCAGATGAAGAGGACCTAAGGAAAGAGGGGACAGAGTCCAGACCAGCCATAGACATTCAGGAGGTGCAGAAGGGCAATGCCCACCCTTCTTGGGAGATGCTTTCCTGATAGAAGGCTGTAGTGGAATTGCAGCTGTGGTCTCCAGGTGATGCAGAAAGATCCTAGGAGTCAGTCACAAGGTGTCCCATGCCGGTCATCAAATTGCAGGTGAAGTCAGTGCCTTGACAAGTACAAGAAAACGTTGTACAAAGTGTTGCAGGAGTTGGGGACTAGCAAGTTCAAAGGGACGCAGCCTTTGTAGGTAAGGCAGGGACAGTTCTCAGCAAGCAGGAGAGCCAGCAGGAACCATTGGAGACCCCACCCCAGGAGGACTCTCTGGCAGCAGGCATAGGGAGGCCTCAGCAGCACAACGAAGATAGATACCCACATCTTAGGGGGTTGCAGGGAGGATGTTGTTCTTGGAGCTGTGTGGTAACGAAGTCTGGGGCTTCTTGGAGCTAGGAGGTCTTCGGACTGAAGAGCCAACAAGCCTTGGCAGAGACAAATGGACATGGTGCAAGGGGGTTCTGACCAAGCAGCTCCAAAGAGGGACCACAGACTTCTCAGATGCAAAGACGACAAGTTAGACATCTGGAGAGCCACAGAACCAACACCTGTGTTGTAGTGCCTTGAAGAGCCCATGGGACAGCAGGATCCAAAAACTGGACATTGAGGTGTCTGAGGATGCAGGGAAGAGACTCCTTCACTCCAAGGGAGATTCCTTCTTTAAGGTCTTAAGTGCATGTAGAGTCCTTGTGACTCTGCAATGTCCGAGGCCTGCGTCCTCCGGAGTCCTTGCAATGCACAGGGACAAAACTGCCTTAGGAGCCCTCCTACTAGTTGCAGTCTTGTCTTAGTTCCCTGCGAACTCCAGCAGCAGTTCCAATGTCCAGGTTGCAGAAGTGTCTTGCCGAAGAGTCGTGCAGGCCAATCTTGTAGACAAATCTAGGGTCCCACCCTCAGATGAGCCCTTAAGTACCCTAGGAAGGGGGTTGGACAGCTTCTGTAGTGACCCATCTATCAGGGGGACTGACCAGTCAGATGCTCCCAGGGACCTCTGCTCATCCTATTTCCAAGATGGCAGAATCAAGTGGCCACTTGGAAGAGCTCTGTGCATCTCCGTAGGGAAGGAGCTGGACAGAGGGCTGGTCACTCCCCTGTCCTTTGTGTTTTTTCGCACTAGAGTGGGAGCCGGGGGTCCTGCACTGGAGTAAACCAGTTTATGCAAGGAGGGCACCGAATGTGCCCTTCAAAGCAGTCTGGTGGTGCTCAGGAGCACCCCCACTCTAGCCCAGAGACACCTATTTCTGAAGGAGAGGTACAGGAAACTATTTGTTCTGCCTTCCTCCGTCCACGTTAGGCCCAGCAGCAGGAGGGCAGAACAGTGTCTGAGGTCAGCGGCATCACTGGCTTGCACGCAGACCCTGCAAGGCTGTACAGGCAGACATATGGGGGGCTTGGGGCGGGTCCTCTAAGTAACCCCCACAGAACATAATATCATTCAGCTAACACTGGAATTAGTGTAGTTGCATGATTCCAACAAGTTTGATACCGAACATGACTAGGTTAGGTTAGGTTAAGACATCTTGTGATGACCAGTGTCCACTACATATATTAAAATGGCTTCCCAACACTTACAAAGCCCAGAAAGTGCGGTCTTTGGGTTTGTTAGTGAACCTCTGCTCATGCAGTGGTGCCCTTACACTTAAAACAATTCACCCTGTCCTTGGGCTGAAGGGCCTACCTTAGGGGTGACTTCAGAGTGCAGTGACCGGGATACAAGGTAAACCTTATATCTGGGGTGAAAGGTGCATGCACCATTTCACATAGGCTCCAACGGCAGGCCTGTAGACTCAGTTAGCAAGGATTCCCATGGGTGGCATAATACATGCTACAGACCATGGGGTACCTCTGATGTACCAACATCTGGTTATCTAAGAACCACATACTAGGGACTTACAGGGGTACACCAGTATGCCAAATGTGGGGTATAAAAGTTGCTTAATAACTAAATTTAGGGGAGAGAACACTGACATTGGGGTCCTGTTTTGAAGCATCCCAGTGTATTGCAGTGAAAACACACTGACACCAGACAAAAAGTGGGGGTAACTATGTCCGAAAGATCCTACTTTCCTACACTGGCATCCTTTCTAACTAATTACCCAATTTCGGACAGAGGGCATAGTGGACTTACAGTATGTGTCATTCAGGTTCCGCTTACATGGACGCCCAGCAAGAGTAAATAGTTTTGTAATTCAGAATATCAAGACCCAACAATTAGATGGCAGAATTATGCATAAGATGAGAATTTATAATCAATTTCTGCCCTGCAAAGTTGCACCCTTCAAGATCACAAACGTGAAAAGGCATAGATTCCAATACCAATGTACAGCTCACCTAAAGCCCCAAAAGACTTGTCTGTTTAAAGGTTAAAAAGTTGTAATTCAAAACCATATGTATCTGAGAAGGATCAAATAGGAAAAAAGCATATTATTACATATTAAAAGTTAGGATTATAAAAAGTGCCAGGTTGGCTATTTTAATTTGGCCAAACAGTATAAATTAATAAAGCATTATTACTGTGGCATAATATGCTGCAGTTTAGCAAAATATTTGAAATGTACTTACTTGCAGGTTTTTCTTCAGTCCAAATGTATGGAACTGTTTGTTCTGGTGAACTACTATCCAACCAAATACAAAACTGCTGTTTTGAGAAAAAAAAACAATAATAGTAACACAGTGACGTACCAATTGGCAGGTGAAAACAGGAAAGATGAAATATTAACAAGCCATACTTAAACAAGTTACTTACCTCTGGTAATTGTCTTTCTGGAGGATACTCCAAGTGTATATTCCTGACCTTAGAATACTCCTCAGGAGCCACAATGGATTTGTTAAGATTTTCTTTAGCAATGCTCCTGCACTGCTATGCATGTCATGCAGCTCAGCACTGAGTCCATATGCCACAGAAGAGACAGAGCAGCCATGCATTAAGTGCCACCCCTGCTCTCAGACTTCAGTTACTTGCTTTTCTCTTCCAGGCCCTCAAACACAAAGAGTGAACAATTTGTAGTACCAGTGTACACATTTGTAACTTGGGACCTTATTAGGCATTTAAAAAAAATAAATAAAAAAAAAGAGGACACTACAGAATGACGAGGTGGGAGGGCAGTGAGGAACCTATGGTTATATAGATCACTCACCAGAAAAAAGCACTACCTAAGGTAAGTAACTTGTTATTCTGATGGGTGCTTCTAACCCCACATTCTTCACCTTAGAAGAGATACAAAAGCTGTGTTCATGGGCGACAGACTGCCCAACGTGGATAGAGTTAACTTAAGGCAAGAAGGCTGCCTTAGTCCTCAACACCAGTTTGTCTTGAAATATGTGGCATAACGCAGATGCGGACAGTGCCTCAATCTCACTAAAGCACTGTTCTACAAAGTCAAGGCAAGCAGCTAGGCATCATCTTGAAAGGTGTGCACGTGTGCAACCCAAAGACCAAATTAAGGTCCCACTGTGGCAGCTGAAATGGTTTAAGAGTATACCTGTATATCAAGCCTTTTATTAAACCCATCACAACGGGTGATTTAAACAAGGATGTCTGAGCCAGCAAATGGAAAAAAAAGGCCTGACAAGTAACCCTTAATACCAACTGCAAGTCCTTGAGGAATCATACACAAAACAAACAAAATAAGATTGAGCAGCTTGGTTTGTAAGGGGCAATCTTGTGCTTCCCACACAACCCATAAACTTGTCCCATCACCTGGCATAAATGGACTTCATGGGCAGTTGGGGGTTGTCTGGCGGCAAGGATGACATATACCACTTCTGGTAGCACATCAAATGCAGTCAACTGCCGCTGCTAAATCTTCATGCATAGAGGTGTATATGTACATTTGGATGGAGTTATCTGTCCTGGGGGTGTCCCAGGGAGGGGGCAACCTGACCGGGTGACAAGTGCTCTGGGTAGCACACTCTCCTGACCCAAACCAGAGCCAGTAGAATGACTTGGGTCCAATCACGCTTGATCATTTTCAGAACTCGGGGCAGGAGAGGCAGAGGCAGGCAGGCACACAGGAGTCCAAAGTTCAATACCAGCAGGAACGAATCTCCTAGAGAAGTTTCTTGTGGAAACAAACACAAAACTTTTGACACAATGTGTTCTTGGCGGTGGCAAAAAGATCTAGCCAAGGTTTTCCACACTGCTGGATGATACCCTGTGCCACCTTTGGATGTATTTGTGGTCTGCCAGAAGCTGCCTGCTGGGCTTATTCACTGTCATTCATGGACATTGCCAGGTGGTTCAAAATCGAGAAGATGCTGTGATGCGCCAGCCAATTCCAGTGACAAAATGATACCTGACAGAGGCCAGGAACCCACTCTACCCAGTTTGCTGTAATGTACAAGTTACTTACCTTCAGTAACAAAATATCTGGTAGAGACCACTAGCTGGGATGCCCTGTGGCGCTGTAACAAAAGGGGTGAGCCTTTGAGGCTCACTGCCAGATGTTACAGTTCCTGCAGGGATAGGTGAGAAACACCTCCACCCAGTGCACTTAGTTCCTGGCCACAGAGTGACAAAGGCACTCCCCCCATGTGGCCAGAAAATCGCAGGTTGTGGCAGGAACTGGTCCGCCTAACACTAGAGTCGGACTGGTATACAGGGGTAAGCTCTAAAATGCCCTCTGTGTGCATTTCTCAATAAATCCAAAACTGGCTTTAGTGTGGATTTATTGTGCTGAGAAGTTTGATACCAAACTTCCCAGGTTTCAGTGTAGCCATTATGGAACTGTGGAGTTCGTGTTTGACAAACTCCCAGACCATATACACTTTTTGGCTACCCTGCACTTACAATGTCTAAGGTTTGGCTTAGACACTGTAGGGGAATAGTGCTCATGCAAGTATGCCCTTACCTGTGGTATATTGCACCCTGCCTTAGGGCTGTAAGGCCTGCTAGAGGGGTGACTTACCTATGCCACGGGCAGTGGGATGTGGGCATGGCACCCTGAGGATAGTGCCATGTCGACTTACTCATTTGCTCCCCACCAGCACACACAAGCTGTGAGGCAGTGTGCATGTGCTGAGTGAGGGGTCCCCAGGGTGGCATAATACATGCTGCAGCCCTTAGAGACCTTCTCTGGCCACGGGCCCTTGGTTCCAGTAGTACCAATTACAAGGGAGTTATCTGTGTGCAAGGGCTGTGCCAATTGTGGGAACAAAGGTACAGTTTATGGAAAGAACACTGGTGCTGGGGCCTGGTTAGCAGGATCCAAGCACACTGCACACTTTCAATTATAACTAGCATCAACAAAAGGCAAAACGTTAGCTGGTAACCATGCCAAGGGAGGCATTTCCCTATAGAAGCCTATCCCTACCCTTGACAGAGGAGAGCCAAAGGATAGCAGCCCAGTGTCTCTGGGATTCCCTCTGACCTTTGCAGGCCCTTTCCAGAGCAAAGAACCACTGATGGATGTCACCCCCCCCACCTTCTAAATGGTGGGGAGGGGAACGACAACTTTGCTAAGGTTTCTAGAATCAATAGAGTCCTCCATAACTCTAGGTTCCCTGAAACCAATGCTGCTGCTGCTGCTACCATGGGGTGCTAACCACAATCCCCGACTCCCTCTCCCCACTACCAAGGCCTCCCTGTCTAGGACTAGCCCTTGCTGCTGCAGCCTCAGCTTGGCCTCCTCCAGTCTTAGTTTCCTAAGCTCCCTATCTAAGGAGTCGTCTGGAGTAGAGCAGTGTGTCCCCTCTGATACAGAGGTAACATGAATGGCAGGATAAAGATCTGTCCCTAGGCTTAGTAATCAACTGAACTAGTCCCCTGGGAACAAAGGGGGGGGGGGACTACTGACTTGGCCACCTTTGTCACTGCCTGTAGTTGCTCCCACCTACACTAAGGGTTTTACTAAATACCCTGTGATCCTCTGAGGGACCCACCTGACCCTCCTCAGTGTTCAGACCTTCTTTCTAACCATGGGGAGGTAGACTCTTCCTCCTCCTCCTGGCTACCAGCTTGCTCCTAGTCATCGTTGAGGAACATGCCAAGAAGCAGAGTCGCATTAGGATTCCTCCCTGTCTTCAGGTTCGTACTCTTGCCCACTTCCCTCAGTTCCTGGAAGGTGAGATCCTCATAGTGAGAATCAATGTTCTGAGATGTGCTAGGTACTGAAGACATGTTTGTGTTAGAGTGGTGTAGGGTGTGCCTAACCTCCCTCACTTCTAGTCTCTTTCTAGAAAAGTTTGGAGCAGGGGCTATGCCAGACCCCTCTCTTACCCAAACTTTAAGAGGCTATCCCTGCTACTAGGTATAAGTGTAAACCTAACTAGTAAGTGGTCTTTCTTGCAGAAAGCACCAAGTGAAAGAGTGGTAAGGCAATTGCAAATGCTTATCCCACCGCTGCACCAACAATGAAGGAAGCTGGCCTGGTGTGTGGTGGGTACCTGTGGTATTTACACCTTATACCAGGTCCAGGTATCCCCTCTCAGTGAAGTGTAGGCAGTGTCTAGAGGACAGGCTCTCTAGAGGTAGCTGTGGATGAGCAGCTAAGGCTTATCTAGGAGACATACAAAGCTCATGCAATACCACTACAGTCACACAGTACTGACACAAGAAAGAAAACACTTGGTTGTACAAAAATAAAGGTACTTCATTTTTGCAACACAGTATCAGAAAATACTAGAAGCAACCCTGCAATAGGAGGTTAAGTAAATACACTATATATGTATACATTAATAAACAATAAGAGGCATAAAAAGGTTGGAAAACAGTGTAAAATAGCCCTATGGAGAACCCAAACAATATACTAACAAAGTGGAATGCGAACACAGGACCCTCACCTAGGTAAGTAAATCGTGTAGAGGAGAGCTGGGAGTAGTAGGCAACCACACAGGTAAGTAATGCAGTACCCCCTAGCGACCAGGAATGCAGGAGTAAAACACTTGATTTCTCCAAAACCACCCCAAAGGATAAAATGAAGAAAAAGACGACAATCAGAACAGCCTGCAAGGAACCAGACCTATAGTGAGACCAGAAATGGAACCAGACCTGTGGAGAGAGGGGACTAAGTCGTGGAGTCCAGGGGGAGTAGGAGATACTACCCACCCAGAGGTACCTTTTGGAGTTGTTCGACAAAGAAGTAAGATAGGTCAGCACTGCAGCACAGAAGAAGAGTTCCTGATGCGTGCAGAAGGTGTCCCTCGCTGGAAGCTGGATTGCAGATGGGTGGTGGTGAAGGATTTCCACTAACAAGCCTAGGCAAAGGCAAATTTCCGCTTGGAGGAAAAGAGGTTCTGCCGGGGACCAGCAAGGTCCAGGAGAACTCTACCAGGGGGGGGGGCGGACCCTCCACGTCACAGAAGGCCCACAGGAGCAGAGCCAGCCCCCACAGTTGTCCCACAGGACAGGGACACATACAACTCGCTGAAGCAGCCTACGCAACACCACAGAAACGGCTCCCACATCACGGGAGGGCCACGCAGAGGCCCAGGAGTTGCAGGAGGGAGTGCTGGGGTCTGGAGTTACACGTTGCCTGAAGTTCCCCTTGGACGTGAAGGAACCAAGCCTTGGCAGCTGCAAAGGACGCTGTGCACGGGGGTGCTGTCTTGTGTGGAGTGGAAAGAACTTACCACCACCAAAGTGCAACAGCCGGTAGAGATGACTATGGGGACACCCTCCGGACCACCACCTGTGATGCAGGATCCACGCCGCTCAGGATGAGGGGAGACCCACGCAGCCAGTCGTCGATGCAGCCAAGTACCTGCCTTAACCCCAAGGGAGATTCCTTCTTGTGCAGGCTGAAGAGTCGCAGTCTTCCGAGGATACATGGCCAGGGAAATGTTGCAAAGCTGGCAGGAATTCTACATACAATATTGCAGAAGAATCTTCCTCGTGGATCTGCAGCTTGTATGTTTCTGGAGGGACCAGTCATGGTTCCAGAGGTCGGAAGTCGAAGCAGAGGTTGCAGAGGAGTCCTGCTGGAATATTGCAAGTCGTATCTGAGGACCCACCCCAGAGGAAGACCCTATATAGCCCAAAGAGGGGGCTTGGTCACCTAACCAGGTAACCACCTATCGGAGGGTGCCTCAGATGTCACCTGCCTGGCCACTCACATGCTCCCAGAGTTCCCTGCCAACCTTGGAATCAAGATGACAGAACCCAGGGACCCTCTGGAGCAGCTCTGGGCACCACCACTGGGTGGTAATGGACAGGGAGTGGTCACTCCCCTTCCATTGTCCAGTTTTGGGCCAGAGCAGGGACTGGGGTCCCTGAACCGGTGTGAACTTGTTTATGCATGAAGGGCACCAAATGTACCATTCAAAGGAAACTAGTGGCTTGGGGAGGCTACCCCCTCCCAAGCCAGTCACACCTATTTCCAAAGGGATAGGGTGTTACCCCCCCTCTCCCAAAGAAAATTCTTTGTTCTGCCTTCCTGGGCTTGATCAGTCCAAGCAGCAGGAGGGCAGAAACCTGTCTGAGGGGTGGCAGCAGCTTGGTTGCCCAGAAAACCCTGTAAGACTGGTGGTAGCAATACTGGGGGTCCTTTAAGGAGCCCCCAGAGTGCATGGAATCATACTTCCATTACTGGCAACAGTATTGCAGTATGATTCCGACATGTTTGATACCAAACATGCCCAGGTTTGGAGTTACCATTATGTAGCTGGACATAGGTAGTGACCTATGTCCGGTACACACATAAAATGGTGTACCCGCACTCACAAAGTCCAGTAAAATGGGGCTGTAGTTCGTGGGGGAACCTCTGCTAGTGCTGGGGTGCCCTCACACACATGTAACTGCACCCTGCCCTCTGGGCTAAGGAGGCCTACCACAGGGGTGACTTACAGTGACCTGGTGCAGTGACCTGTAGTAAAACAGAGTGTGTGCACCCAGTTCCCACATACTGCAATGACAGGCCTTTGCATGGGCTCCCTATGCTGCAGCCCATAGGGATCCACTGGAACCCCAATGCCCTAGGTACCATATACTAGGCACCTATATGGGGAGACCAGTATGCCAAATGTGGGAAGAAAATGTTACTAGCAACCAAATTTAGAGGAGAGAGCATAATCACTGGGATCCTGGTTAGCAGGATCTCAGTGAACACAGTCAAACACACTAACAGGCAGAAAATGTGGGTAACCATGCCAAGAAAGATCACTTTCCTACATGCACCAGGACAGAAGGAAACAGTGTACCATCTCTGGGCTAGCCACACCCATAAGGTGGGCTACACAAGGTTGACACTTGAGGAAGATTTCCACCATCATATGTCTGGCTGCAATTAGGCCTTCTGAGATAGAAATATGCCAATTCCTCACAGGATGTGGTCATTTAGGGGGTGGAGACATCCCAAAGATAAGTAGCCAATTGGCTACTACCCTACACACCACTAAATGCATGCAAATCGAGTATTTAGGTGTCTCACTGACATCAGAAGACAGATTCTCTGGACCCAAGAAGGAGGACACCAAAGACCCACAAAAAGCAAGAACTGAGGAGCAGCTACTAACTTAGCCCGACCTTGCCAGCAGTCCTCATTAATTGCGCCAAAGACGACTTGTCCTACAACTACTTTGCCTCCAGAAGCCTGAGTGGACTTCATGCACTTCAAGAAGCACCAAGATATCCTGTACACTAGCGAGCTACTTCCCTCCACCTTGCTGGCACCCAAAAAGGAACTTGATGACTCCACACCACTAAAACCGGAAAGCACCACTGCAACCGTGACTGCAGCCCAAATCGATGGGGGTCAATACTGCTAGCGTGGTCCCCAGGCCCTCCAGGAGACAAGCCCATCTTGAGTTTCTAAACTGTGGACTCCCCAATGCGCCTGTGTGTGCAGGGCCACTCCACGGTAACAGTCTCCAATGCATCCCATTCATAAAAGATACACTTCGACATAGATGGCAATTAGGTGTTTAGCACAAAGAATACAAGATGTCATCGCTAGGCACACGTACAACATGTGGGAGAAAAATGGTTTATGGTGTGACAAAGAACGCTGCAGAAAACTTAAATGAATGCTTAAATATTTTTTTACATTTCTGATTTTACAACGTACAGTTACAGGGGATGCAATTAAAATGCTTTAAACGTAAACGTACGTCATCAGATTGAACCTTTGACATAACATCTTTGAACGCAGGAAGGCTGCTTAGCCTCATCATGGCTTCCACTTGCTCTTCAGTTAGCCCACTGATCTTAGGTATAGAAGAGCCACCAAGAACAATCTCCTTTCCTCTTAAGAAATGCTGAAATTCAACATCATACGTAGGCTCCCTGAGAAAAAAAAAAAAAAAGGTTTTAAAACGTATTTTTTTTCATTTCCATGTAAAAACCACTTATATAATTACTGTGCACACTGCAATATGTTGGCACATGGGCAGGTATGCAGACTTTAGAGCAGTGCTAATTGTATTTATTATTTCACTGAAAGTGAAACCTTACCATACCAGCTGGTTTAGTTCAGTTCTTTACATAGATCCACACAACCCCTCACAAAGACAAAAAACACACGTACAAGAAATACAAACCAAGTACAACAAAAATAATTTTTTCAGGACCTCTAGTGTTCAGCAACATCTGGCCAAGGAACTGTGAAGTTGCACACACTCAAGCTAGGAGACAAGAAAACGTTACTGTAGGAAGTTGGCTCTGTATATACTATTTCAAAGTAAGAAATAGTGTGCACAGAGTCCAAGGGTTCCCCTTAGAGGTAAGATAGTGGCAAAATTAGATAATTCTAATGCTCTATTTTGTGGTAGCGTGGTCGAGCTGTAGGCACACAAAACACACCCTCAGCGGCACAGCGGCGGCTTGGTGCAGTGTGCAAAGCAGGCATCGGGTTTCAGGTAGGAAACAAGGGAGGGACCTGGGGGTCACTCTAGCGGTAAAGGCAGGCACAGGAGGGGGCTTCTCAGGACAGCCACCACCTGGGCTAAGCAGAGGGTCACCTAGGGGTCACTCCTGTGTCGAAGTTCGGTTCCTTCAGGTCCCGGGGGCTGCAGGTGCAGTGTTGGTTCCAGGCATCGGGTCCCTTGTTACAGGCAGTCTCGTCAGGGGAGCCTCTGGATTCTCTCTGCAGGCGTCGCTGTGGGGGCTCAGGGGGGTCGTCTCTGGTTACTCACGAGCTCGCAGTCGCCGGGGAGTCCTCCCTGAGGTGTTGGGTTTCTGCAGGTCGAGCCGGGGGCATCGGGTGTAGTGTGTAGAGTCTCACGCTTCCGGCGGGAAACGTGAAGTCTTTGGAAGTTGCTCCTTTGTTGCAAAGAAGTAGCTTGTTTTGAACAGGGCCGCTGTTCACTGGAGTTTCTTGGTCCTCTAGTCCAGGGCAGTCCTCTGAGTATTCAGAGGTCGCTGATCCCTGTCGGATGCATCGCTGGAGCAGGTTTTCGAAGTTGGAGACAGGCCGGTAATGCTGGGGCCAAAGCAGTTGTCGTCTTCCTCCTTCTCTGCAGGCTTGTAGATCAGCAGTCCTTTCTTTAGGTTGCAGGAATCTGATTTCCTGGGATCTGGGGAGCCCCTAAATACTGAATTTAGGGGTGTGTTTAGGTCTGGGAGGGCAGTAGCCAATGGCTACTGTCCCTGAGGGTGGCTACACCCTATGTGTGCCTCCTCCCTGTGGGGAGGGGGGCACATCCCTAATCCCTTTGGGGGAATCCTCCATCCACAAGATGGAGGATTTCTCAAGGTATTGGTCACCTCAGCTCAGGACACCTGAGGGGCTGTCCTGACTGGTGGTTGACTCCTCCTTATTTTTCTCATTATCTCCTCCAGCCTTGCCACCCAAAGTGGGGGCAGTGGCCGGCGGGGCCGGCATCTCCACTAGCTGGGATGCCCTGGGGCGCTGTAACAAAAGGGGTAAGCCTTTGAGGCTCACCGCCAGGTGTTACAGTTCCTGCAGGGGGAGGTGAGAAGCACCTCCACCCAGTACAGGCTTTGTTCCTGGCCACAGAGTTGAAGTGTGCTCCTTGTTATTCAAGATATCCACAGCAGATGATTTACTTGAATTTCTGTTTTATTGATAAATCCTCAGGGAAAGAAACTCCATCCACAGTAGGTCCAGTCTTCACGCCTCTCCAACTGTCATCCACATGGAACACTCAGTCCAGAAGAGACAAAGATGTTCTCAGTTGGAGGGGAAGACGGACTACACCATCTATTACTATGCAAACCATAAAATACAGACAACAAAATATATACAATATCTAAAGGTTATATTATTATAAGTATAGCTAATACATTTTCATGACATACTACACCACCTCCCCTCCCACTAAACAAACCAGAACACAAACAAAATGAGATAGATCGAATCACCCAATTTTTACAACTCTATTAAGATTCCATATTCGACCATCATCAACCTTTATTGCCCCCTTGAAGACTTTGACTACCTTAAAAACTTTACTGTAATGAGATTGACCTGCCCTAAATTTTCCTGGTAATTTAATCTTGACATTGTGTAGGAAGTTGGCTCTGTATGCACTATTTCAAAGTAAGGAATAGTATGCACAGAGTCCAAGGGTTCCCCTTAGAGGTAAGATAGTGGCAAAAAGAGATAATACGAATGCTCTATTTTGTGGTAGTGTGGTCGAGCAGTAGGCTTATCAAAGGAGTAGTGTTAAGCATTTGTTGTACATACACACAGGCAATAAATGAGGAACACGTACTCAGAGACAATTCCAGCCAATAGGTTTTTGTATAGAAAAATACATTTTCTTAGTTTATTTTAAGAACCACCGGTTCAAATTCTACATGTAATATCTCATTTGAAAGGTATTGCAGGTAAGTACTTTAGGAACTTTGAATAATTACAGTAGCATATATACTTTTTACATAAAACACAAATAGCTGTTTTAAAAGTAGACACTGCAATTTTCACAGTTCCTGGGGGAGGTAAAATATTGTTAGTTTTTGCAGGTAAGTAACCCACCTACAGGGTTCAGTTTTGGGTCCAAGGTAGCCCACCGTTGGGGGTTCAGAGCAACCCCAAAGTTACCACACCAGCAGCTCAGGGCCGGTCAGGTGCAGAGGTCAAAGAGGTGCCCAAAACACATAGGCTTCAATGGAGAGAAGGGGGTGCCCCGGTTCCAGTCTGCCAGCAGGGGACACAAGTCCACACAAAAAGTACACCCTCAGCAGCGCGGGGGCGGCCGGGTGCAGTGTGCAAACAAGCGTCGGGTGTCCAATGGGAGTCAATGGGAGACCAAGGGGTCTCTTCAGCGGTGCAGGCAGGCAAGGGGGGGGCTCCTCGGGGTAGCCACCACCTGGGCAAGGGAGAGGGCCTCCTGGGGGTCACTCCTGCACTGAAGTTCCGTTCCTTCAGGTGCTGGGGGCTGCGGGTGCAGGGTCTTTTCCAGCCGTCGGGATTTTAGAGTCAGGCAGTCGCAGTCAGGGGGAGCCTTGGGATTCCCTCTGCAGGCGTCGCTGTGGGGGCTCAGGGGGGGACAACTTTGGTTACTCACGGTCTCGGAGTCGCCGGAGGGTCCTCCCTGAGGTGTTGGTTCTCCACCAGTCGAGTCGGGGTCGCCGGGTGCAGTGTTGAAAGTCTCATGCTTCTTGCGGGGATTTGCAGGGGTCTTTAAATTTGCTCCTCTGTAACAAAGTTGCAGTCTTTTTGGAGCAGGGCCGCTGTCCTCAGGAGTTTCTGGTCTTTCTTGAAGCAGGGCAGTCCTCTGAGGATTCAGAGGTCACTGGTCCTGGGGAAAGCGTCGCTGGAGCAGGTTTCTTTAGAAGGCAGGAGACAGGCCGGTAGGTCTGGGGCCAAAGCAGTTGGTGTCTTCTTTTCTTCTTCTGCAGGGGTCTTTCAGCTCAGCAGTCTCTTCTTCTTGTAGTTGCAGGAATCTAAATCTTTAGGTTCAGGGAAGCCCTTAAATACTAAATTTAAGGGCGTGTTTAGGTCTGGGGGGTTAGTAGCCAATGGCTACTAGCCCTAAGGGTGGGTACACCCTCTTTGTGCCTCCTCCCAAGGGGAGGGGGTCACAATCCTATCCCTATTGGGGGAATCCTCCATCTGCAAGATGGAGGATTTCTAAAAGTTAGAGTCCCTTCAGCTCAGGACACCTTAGGGGCTGTCCTGACTGGCCAGTGACTCCTCCTTGTTATTCTCATTATTTCCTCCGGCCTTGCCGCCAAAAGTGGGGGCCGTGGCCGGAGGGGGCGGGCAACTCCACTAGCTGGAGTGCCCTGCGGTGCTGGAACAAAGGGGGTGAGTGAATTGGTAAGTCACCCCACACTCATTCCACATGTGTTTTATTTAGGTAAGCTGACATGAAGTTGGTACCTCTGTCAGAAACCAACTCCGTAGGAAATCACACTCTGGTAAAAAAAAAAAGTGGCGAGTGCTTTGGCTACTGCAGGGGCAGTAGTGGACCTAAGGGGAATTGCCTCAGGGTACCTGGTAGCGTGATCCACTACTACCAGAATATATTGGTTCCCTGATCCTGTTGGAAGTTCAAGTGGACCCACTATGTCCACCCCCACTCTCTCAGAGAACCCCCACCACTGTAAGTGGGATGAGAGGGGCCTCTGGGTGGCCACCTGTCTTGCCACTTGCTTGACAGGTGACACAGGAGGTGCAAAACTCCTTTACATTCTGGGACATATTGGGCCAATAGAAATGGTTGACTAATCTCTCCCATGTCTTTGTCGGTCCCAAATGCCCAGCAAGGGAAATGTCATGGGCTAAACATCTGAGGCACTACTACGCTCCTAGTGGCACCAGGTTTGGGATCTCTTGCCTCAGTGTAAAGGAGTCCATCTTCCCAATAGTCCCTGTGGGTTCCACTGACAGTTCCTTTGTCTTGCTCAACTGCTTCATGTCTTAGGCCTTCAAGAGAGGGACAAGTTTCATACCCCTAACACAGCTGTTCCCTTGAGGGTCCCCCGGGCCCAAGACCTCAACCTGGTAAGGCTCCAGCTCCATGGACTCAGTTCCCTCAGGAGATAGAACATCTTCCTGGGAAGAGAGGTTCCCTTTCTTTTGTTGTGTTGAAGCTGGTTCCCCAGTCTTCTTTCCTTTTCTCTCAGAAGGTTGGGACACTATTCCAGACTCCAACACCTCTTTTTCACCCTGAGCCCTGGTCTGTGCCCTTGTCTTGACACATACCAGTTCAAAGGTACCCAGCATGGCTGCCTGGGTCTTGAGCTCTACCTCAGCCCATGCCGAGGACTCCAGATCATGCCATACCAGACATTCTACTGGAATTGCAGAGGAGACTGCCACCTGTTCCAGGCCTGTGACCACTCCCTATTCTAAAGTTCCCATTGCCATGGGTTGGACTTTAGTTTGATTGTCAGCATTAGCGACTGGATAGGTCTGTCCAGCCAGGTACTGTCCTGGGGGAAGCAGTTTGTCTGTCACCATTGTGACACTGGCACCTGTATTCCTCAGGGCTTCTACTCTAGTCCCATTGATTAAGAGCTGCTGCCTGTATTTTTGCATGTTAGGCAGCAAGTGTGGCTGAATCCACGCCCACCCTCCGACACTAATGTAGTTTCAGTGTGAACCCTGATTTGCTCTGAGCACACTGTTGATCCCACCTGGAGACCGGCTATTCCATTATAAACTGGAGTAGTAGTTGTTGTGGGACTTTTCTTTGGACAGGCCTTGTCTCCAGTTTGGTGTTCATGCTGTCTACGGTTTTGACACCAGGCCTTGGGATCAAAGTGTTTATCCTTATACCCATTTGTGCACTGTGAAGAAGCTCGGGTCCACCCTCCTGAGCAGGTGTTTGGAGCCCTGTTGAAGACTTTACTTTTGCCCTTGGATGTCTCACCACCCTTCCCCTGGGGAGGCTTTGTGACCCCTTTCTTTTGGCCACTCCTGTGGAAGTTTTGGTCACTCTAGTCTTGACCCAGTGGTCTGCCTTCTTTTCCAATTCTTGGGGAGAAATTGGACCTAGGTCTACCAGATGTTGATGCAGTTTACCATTGAAGCAATTACTTAAGAGATGTTCTTTCATAACCACGTTATACAGTCCAACATAATCACTTACACCACTGCCAGTTATCCAACCATCTAGTGTTTTGACTGAGAAGTCAACAAAATCAACCCAGGTCTGGCTTGAGGATTTGTGATCCCCCCTGAACATAATCCTGTACTCCTCAGTTGAGAATCAAAAGCCCTCAAACAGGGTAGCCTTCATGACGTCATAAGATTCTGCATTTTTACCAGAGAGTGTGAGGAATCTATTCCTACACTTTCCAGTGAACACTTCCCAAAGGAGAGCTCCCCAGTGAGATCTGCTTACTTTTCTGGCTGCACAAGCCCTCTCAAAAGCTGTGAACCACTTGGTTATATCATTACCCTCTTCATATTTAGTTACAACCCCTTTGGGGATTTGTAGGATGTCAGTATTCTCTCAGACCATACTTATGTTGCTGCCACCACGGATGGGAGCTAAACCCATCTCTTGTCTTTCCCTTTCTATGGCTAGGAGCTGCTTCTCCAAAGCAAATCTTTTGGCCATCATGGCTAACAGGAGGTCCTCTTCACTGAGGCTGTCCTCAATACTTCCAGAGCTGCTGGTCTCCCCTGTGGAAGAACTAGGTTCTCTATTATTTGTGGAGTCAGGGTTTTGGGAACCCGGTTCTCCCTAATTAGGACAGCAGGGGTTGGGGATGGCGGAGTTCTTCCTCCTGTTCACTAATTTCCTCATCTGAGGGAGTATCCTCCAACTCAGAGTGGTGGTCCCTTGTGAACTCTGCCAAAAGCTCCTGGAGCTTTACTTTGGTAGGGTTGAACCCAGTGTTTAACTTTTTTTTAGCTTACAGAGAGTCATTAACTCTGACATCCCTAGATGCAGGTAAGGGGTGAGGTTGAGTTCGAGTTCCACCACCATCATATCTGTGCTAGATGAACGAGTTACTTACCTTCGGTAACGACTTTTCTGGTGGATACATTAGCTACCTGTGGATTCCTCACCTCATGAATACTCCCATGGCGCCAGCATTCAACGGAAATCTTCTTACTAGTCTCTGCACGTCGACGAGGACGTCACTGTCTCGCACGCGACGCCGTCTGACGTCATACAGGCAATAAGAGGTCCTCGACGACGTGCGGACGTCAGTACCAATCATTTTTTTACGTGCATGAGAACAACCAGGCAATGCAATGAAAGAACAAAGCAACATCCATTATATTGTAAAAATACACCACATTGTATGAATAACTGTAAATCTTTTTTATGTACATATATATATATATATATATATATAAAAAACTCTTTCTTTTAAAAATATATACACACACCAAGTATATAGATAAAGATATATACACATATACCTATATATATATATAAATATATTATATATATACATCTATTGCACCCTCAAAGATCAAGAGGAGCTCACTCAAGGATTACTTGGCAAGACCATAAAGGCAACGGGGAGGCGGGTGGGACCGTGAGGAATCCACAGGTAGCTAATGTATCCACCAGAAAAGTCGTTACCGAAGGTAAGTAACTCGTTCTTCTGATGGATACAACTACCTGTGGATTCCTCACCTCATGAATAGAGTCCCAAAGCAGTACCACGCCCGGCGGTGGGTGCCTAAATGGTCAAACCAAGAAATCCTGCAGCACTGACCGTGCAAAATGGCCGTCCCTTCTAACCTCAGAATCTAAACAGTAATGTTTTGCAAAAGTGTGAAGGGACGACCAAGTTGCGGCCTTGCAGATGTCGACCACAGGAACACCTCTGGCTAAGGCCGAAGTGGCCGACTTAGCTCTGGTGGAATGAGCTCTAATGCCCTCAGGAGGATCCTTCTTTGCCAAAGAGTAACATTTTAATGCAAAGAACAACCCACCTGGATAGTGTTCTCTTGTGGACTGCCTTTCCTCTCCTCTTGCCCACGTATCCAATAAACAGCTGATCCTCCAGCCTGAAATCCTTTGTTCTATCGATAAAGAAGCTCAACGCTCTCTTTGGATCCAGACGGTGCAGTCTTTCTTCCTCTTTGGAAGGATGAGGCGGAGGATAGAACGTGGATAAAGTAATTGCCTGAGCCAAATGGAAGGGTGAAACAACCTTCGGGAGGAAAGCAGCCTTGGTCCTCAACACCACCTTATCCCCATAAAAAGTTGTATAAGGGGGTTTTACTGATAAGGCCTGCAACTCACTCACTCTCCTTGCTGATGTTATAGCTATCAGGAAGACTGTTTTTAAAAACAAATACCTCAAGGGGCAAGAATGCATAGGTTCAAAAGGGGACCCCATAAGGAAAGTCAGGACTAAGGACAAATCCCATTGCGGCATAACGAATGGCTTTGGAGGATATTGATTTAGAAGACCTTTCAAGAATCTGATAACAATAGGGGATTTAAATAAAGATGGTTGGTCTGGAAGACATATGAAGGCTGACAAGGCCGATAAATAACCTTTAATGGTAGCCACTGCACAACCTTTCTGCGCCAGAGATAGAGCAAAAGACAAAACGTCCGATAGATGAGCTTGTAAAGGATCAATCTGCCTCTCTCCACACCACGCAACAAATTTAGACCATCTATTAGCGTAGATAGATTTAGTGGAGTGTCGCCTGGCCGCTAATATAACATCCACTACCTCAGGCGGGAGAGAGAAGGAACTCAGGTTGCCCCGTTCAATCTCCAGGCATGTAGGTGCAGACTCTGGAGGTTGGGGTGTAGAACCTGCCCCTGTGACTGCGAGAGGAGGTCTGCCCTGAAAGGGAGACGGAGCGGCGGGCATGTTGAGAGTTGGAGAAGGTCGGAGTACCACACCCTCCTTGGCCAATCCGGAGCTATTACGATTACTAGAGCCCGGTCTTGGCGAATCTTCCTCAATACTCGAGGAATCAAGGGTATGGGAGGAAACGCGTAAAGCAACTGGCCGCACCAGGTCATTTGAAACGCGTCCCCCAACGCTTCCTGCATCGGATACTGAAGGCTGCAGAACAACGGACAATGCGCGTTCTCTCGAGTGGCGAACAGATCTACCCGAGGAAACCCCCACTTCTGGAAGATTAAACGGACTTGATCTGGATGGAGACGCCACTCGTGGTCTGCCGAGAAGTGGCGACTGAGACTGTCCGCACGCACGTTCAAGACTCCGGCCAGATGGTTTGCTATCAAGCAAATCCGATGGTCCTTTGCCCAGGACCATAGTCGAAGAGCTTCTCTGCAGAGAAGGTACGACCCCACTCCTCCCTGCTTGTTTATGTACCACATCGTGGTAGTGTTGTCCGTTAGGACCTGTACCGACTGACCACGAAGGGAAGGGAGGAAGGCCTTGAGAGCCAGACGTACAGCCCGTAACTCTAACAGATTGATGTGAAAAATCTGTTCCTCTGGAGACCAAAGACCTTTGATCTCCAGATCCCCCAGATGAGCTCCCCACCCTAGAGTGGAAGCATCCGTTATGACTGTGGCCACTGGTGGCGACTGCTGGAACGGTTTTCCTTGTGAAAGATTGTTGCTTGCAATCCACCACTTCAAATCCACAGCAGCATCTCTGGAGATCTTGACAGTACCCTCTAGATCCCCTCTGTGTTGAGACCACTGCCTTCGGAGGCACCACTGAAGAGCCCTCATGTGCCAGCGAGCATGCGTGACCAACAGAATGCAGGAGGCAAAAAGACCGAGCAGACGAAGGACCTTGAGGACTGGAACTACCGCTCCATTTCGAAACATTGGAACCAAATCCTGAATATCTTGAATCCGCTGAGGCGGAGGAAAGGCCCGACCCAATGTCGTATCCAGTACTGCCCCTATGAACAGGAGGCGCTGAGAGGGCTCCAGGTGAGATTTGGGCTCGTTCACCGAAAAGCCCAGGTCGAACAACAACTGGGTTGTTGACTGCAGATGACGCAACACAAGCTCCGGGGACTTGGCTTTGATCAACCAATCGTCCAAGTAAGGGAATACTGCTATCCCCTTCCTTCTGAGCTCTGCCGCAACCACCGACATCACCTTCGTGAAGACTCGAGGTGCTGAAGTAAGACCAAACGGAAGGACCGCAAACTGGTAGTGTTGCGATCCCACCACAAACCGGAGATACTTCCTGTGTGACTTGAGTATCGGGATATGAAAGTAAGCATCCTGCAAGTCGACAGACACCATCCAGTCTTCCATGTTCAACGCCAAAAGCACCTGTGCTAGGGTCAGCATCTTGAACTTTTCCTGCTTGAGGAACCAATTCAAGATCCTCAGGTCCAGAATTGGTCTCAAACGACCATCCTTCTTGGGAATCAGGAAATACCTTGAGTAAACTCCTTGACCCCTTTCCTGCTCCGGGACCAACTCCACCGCGCCCTTTAAAAGGAGGACTTCTACCTCCTGTTCTAGCAACAGGAGGTGTTCTTGTGAACAATACGAAGGGCGGGATGAGGGGCGGAAACTCCCGAAAGGGAAGGGTGTAGCCTTCTCCCACAACACTTAGAACCCAAGTGTCCGACGTAACAGTCTCCCATTTGGTGAGAAAATGCTGTAATCTTCCCCCTACAGGAGAGGAGTGAGTGGGAAATGGTGGAAGCCTAAGGCTGCTTCCCCTGCTGCACCCCGCCAGAGGATGAGGAAGAGGCAGAGTGCTGCTGAGAGGCTCCCCTGGTGCGGACCCTACCCCTCCCCCTAAAAGATCTATAGGGATGGGAAGAGGCAGGTTGCTGATATCTTCCCCGAAAGGAAGAGGAGGAAGAGCCACGCCCAAATCCACGAAACCTCCTGAAGAATCTGGAAGAGGCCGTGGAAGAAGGAGCTTGGAGTCCCAACGACTTAGCCGTGGCCCTGCTCTCCTTAAAACGTTCCAAGGCCGAATCAGCCTTGGCCCCAAACAGTTTGTCCCCATCAAATGGGAGATCCAACAATGTGGACTGTACATCTGCCGAAAAGCCCGAGTTACGTAGCCAGGCCTGTCTCCTTTCCACCACAGTTGTGCCCATTGCTCTGGCTACCGAGTCGGTGGTATCCAGTCCTGTTTGGATAATTTGGGTCGCAGCAGCCTGGGCATCAGAGACAAGATCCAAAAGACCCTGGGGAAGCTCTGTAAACGAAGAGGAGATGTCATCCATCAGAGCATGAATATACCTCCCCAGGATACAGGTCGCATTAGTGGCTTTTAACGCCAGACTGCAGGACGAAAAAATCTTCTTCGACTGCGCCTCTAGCTTTTTTGAGTCTCTGTCCCCAGGCACCGTCGGGAAAGAACCAGGCGCTGATTTGGACGAACAGGAGGCCTGCACAACCAAGCTCTCCGGCGTAGGGTGCCTAGATAGGAAACCAGGATCAGTTGGAGCCGTCCGATACCTCCTGGCCACGGCTCTGTGAACTGCTGGGGAAGATGCCGGCTTCTTCCACACCTCTAAAACCGGATCCAGCAGAGCGTCATTAAAAGGTAATAGAGGCTCCGCCGCGGCTGAGGCCGGATGCAACACCTCTGTCAAAAGGTTTTGTTTCGCCTCCACCACCGGCAAAGGCAGGTCCAAAAAACTAGCTGCCTTCCGTACCACTGTATGAAAGGAAGCAGCTTCCTCGGTATATTCCCCCGGGGACGAAAGGTCCCACTCAGGGGAAGTGTCCAGCCCACTGGCCGACTCCAGTCCACGCAGCCCATCACCCGAGTCCTCTAGCTCTCCTTCCTCTAGGGCTCGTTGGTACTCCTGCTCCTCTAGTACCCGGAGAGCACGCCTCCTTGAATGCAGTCGTTGCTCAATCCGCGGAGTCGACAACACCTCCGCCGAAGTCGGAGATCGGCGCCGATCTTCCGAAGCCACCGACGCCGCATCCTGCGCCACAGGTAACTTCGGCGCCGACTGAAGAGCAGATGAAACGGATGGACCCACCGGAGTCACAGGCCGAAATCTCGACGTCGACGGGATGGAAATCCCTGGGGCCAATCCCTCCGAAGCCATCGGAGCGGCCACCGGCGCCGACACTGGCGCCGAGCCCACGTTCCCAAACGGGAGAAAGGGCATAAAGGGTGCCGGCCGAAGAGGCGCAGGATCACCCAAAGAAAAGGCCAAAGGCCCAGCCGGAGCACCCCCTGGAGCCATCTGTTGGAAGATGGCATACATCGCATTCAAGAATGCGGAACTATCGGCTCCAGGGGTGGGAAAAGCCGGATACTGGGGTGCCTGACTCGGAGGCGACCCCGACGCCGGCCTCGGCGTCTGCGCCGGAGAAAACACCTGAGGCTCCAATACCTCAATCACCGACGCCTGTCCAGGCGAAGTTGGAGACGTCGGAGAGAGCAACGGCGTCGAAGGATGCGGCGTCACCGTGGGGCTGACCTCCCATGTCCTCCGGCGCCGATCCGGGAGTCTCGATGACGCCGATGTCTTGGAGAAGACTTTTTCTTGTGATGCTTCTCCTTTGACTTGGCCATAAACAGCTTCGCCTCGCGTTCTTTAATGGCCTTCGGATTCATGTGCTGACACGAATCACAAGTCGAGACGTCGTGGTCGGAGCTCAAACACCAAAGGCAATCGGAATGAGGATCCGTCACCGACATCTTGCCTCCACACTCACGACAAGGCTTAAATCCAGACTTTCTCTGCGACATTATTTCCACAGAGAAAGAGTACGCAGCAAGATATACACTGTAACCGCAAGAGTAACAGTTGCTCCCT
The DNA here is from genome assembly GCF_031143425.1 of Pleurodeles waltl. NCBI lineage: Eukaryota > Metazoa > Chordata > Amphibia > Caudata > Salamandridae > Pleurodeles > Pleurodeles waltl. The sequence goes on along the minus strand of NC_090448.1, from coordinate 958,915,166 downwards.
CGAAGATAACCGTTTCGAATGCACGGAAAAAAGGGAACTAACGTCCGCACGTCGTCGAGGACCTCTTATTGCCTGTATGACGTCAGACGGCGTCGCGTGCGAGACAGTGACGTCCTCGTCGACGTGCAGAGACTAGTAAGAAGATTTCCGTTGAATGCTGGCGCCATGGGAGTATTCATGAGGTGAGGAATCCACAGGTAGTTGTATCCATCAGAAATTATCAGTCTAAAAGTTGGGATTACTTTTTAAGAATCTAAAAACTACTTCTATAACTTAAATCGAAACTTTTAAAAACTTTTAAACTCTAAAAGAAATGCTAACAGAGTTACGAAAGACCCTAGCAGGACTTTTAAAAAATTTAGACAAACAATCAAATTGCAAAAATTAATTTTCTAATGAGAATTTTTGAAATGTAGTCATGTGATCAGGTATTGGCTGAGTAGTCCACCAAATGCAAAGTCTTAGACCCCACCGTTGATCCACCAATGTAGGAAGTTGGCTCTGTATATACCATCTCAAAGTGAGAGATAGTGTGCACAGAGTCCATGGGTTCCCCTTAGAGGGTGATAGTGGCAAAAGCGGATAATTATAATGCCCTACTGGCCTGGAGTTATGTCTGAGTGCGTTTTCCTCATTTACTGCCTGTGTGTGTACAAATGCTTAACACTACCCTCTGATAAGCCTACTGCTCGACCACACAATCACAAAATAGAGCATTAGAATTATCTCTTTTTGCCACCATCACCTCTGGACAGGAGGGTCAACCCAGGGTGGATACTAGGTCAGAACTGCCTGGGGACCAGCTCTCAACGGTTAAGCTACCTGGACATGGGCCTTGGGCTTCGGGTGCAGAGTGGGCAGGATTTGTGGATCCGGGGCGGCTATGGGGTCCTTTGCTGGACCTTTCTTTCTGGACAGAGCAGCTGCTCACAGGGGATCTTGGTCCTCTGGGGTGCAGGCAGTTCTCTTGAGGCTTTTAAGAGGTCGCAGGTCCTGCAGGATATGTCGCCTTTTGATAGCAGGGCTTCAGAAGCTAGAGACAGGCCTGTAGGGCTGGGGCCAAGTCAGTTGGTGTCTTCAGTCTTCTCAGCTGGGGGTCAGCTTAGCAGTCCTTTCTTCTTCTTGTCTTCTTGAGATCGCCAGGAATCTGACAAGCTAGGTTCAGGGGAGTCCTTAAATCTTAGATTTAGGGGTGTTTCAGGGGTCAAAGGGCAGTAGCCAATGGATACTGTCCTTTATGGTGACTACACCCTTTCCAGTGTCCACGACCTTTAGGGAGGGGGACACAGACCTACCCCTATTGGTCCCTTTCCTCCAAACCAATATAGAAGATTTTGCAATGGGGGGGGGGGGGGGGGGGGGGGGTCACTTCACCTCTGGACACCTTAGGGGTGGTCTGGGTTGAAGTGGTCACTTCTAGTTTTTCCTAGCTTTCTGCCAGACTTGCACCAAAAGTGGGGCTTTGTCTGGGGGAGAGGCCTGAGCCATTGAAGCTCGCCACTAGGTGTTACGGTTGAAAAGGGGGGGTGGGTGGGGGGAAGCACCTCCACCCAGTGCAGGCTCTTTTTCTGGCCACAGAGAGCACAAAGGCTCTCACCCCATGTGGTCAGAAACTTGTCTGGAAGTGGCAGGCGGGCACAGACTGGTCAGTCATCCACTAGAAGTTTGGCTAAAATACAGGGGGCATCTCCAAGATGCTCTCTGGGTGCATTTTCCAATAAATCCAACACTAGCATCAGTGTGGGTTTATTGTGCTGTGAAGTTTGATACCAAACTTCTTAGACCTCAGTGAAGCCATTATGTAGCTGTGTAGTTCGTAATGACGAACTCCCAGCCCATGTACTCAGCTTGGCCACACTGCACTTACAATGTTTAAGAATGGACTTAGACACTGTAGGGGCATATTGCTCAAGAAGCTATGCCCTCATCTGTGGTATAGTGCACCCTGCCTTGGGGCTGTAAGGCCTGCTAGAGGGGTGACTTACCTATGCCACAGGCAGTGGTATGTAGGCATGGCAACCTGAGAGGGGTGCCATTTCGACTGTCTTTCTCCCCAACAGCACGCACACAAGGTGCAATGATAGTGTGCATGTGTGTAAGGAAATGCCTCCTTGGCATGGTTGCCCCCTGACTTTTTTGCCTTTGCTGATGCTATGTTTACAATTGAAAGTGTGCTGAGGCCTGCTAACCAGGCCCCAGCACCAGTGTTCTTTCCCTAACCTGTACTTTTGTATCCACAATTGGCAGACCCTGGCATCCAGATAAGTCCCTTGTAACTGGTACTTCTAGTACCAAGGGCCCTGATGCCAAGGAAGGTCTCTAAGGGCTGCAGCATGTCTTATGCCACCCTGGAGACCTCTCACTCAGCACAGACACACTGCTTGCCAGCTTATGTGTGCTAGTGAGGACAAAACGAGTAAGTCGACATGGCACTCCCCTCAGGGTGCCATGCCAGCCTCTCACTGCCTATGCAGTATAGGTAAGACACCCCTCTTGCAGGCCTTACAGCCCTAAGGCAGGGTGCACTATACCATAGGTGAGGGTACCAGTGCATGAGCATGGTACCCCTACAGTGTCTAAACAAAACCTTAGACATTGTAAGTGCAGGGTAGCCATAAGAGTATATGGTCTGGGAGTCTGTCAAACACGAACTCCACAGCACCATAATGGCTACACTGAAAACTGGGAAGTTTGGTATCAAACTTCTCAGCACAATAAATGCACACTGATGCCAGTGTACATTTTATTGTAAAATACACCACAGAGGGCACCTTAGAGGTGCCCCCTGAAACTTAACCGACTGTCTGTGTAGGCTGACTAGTTCCAGCAGCCTGCCACACCAGAGACATGTTGCTGGCCCCATGGGGAGAGTGCCTTTGTCACTCTGAGGCCAGTAACAAAGCCTGCACTGGGTGGAGATGCTAACACCTCCCCCAGGCAGGAGCTGTGACACCTGGCGGTGAGCCTCAAAGGCTCCCCCCTTTGTCACAGCCCAGCAGGGCACTCCAGCTTAGTGGAGTTGCCCGCCCCCTCCGGCCACGGCCCCCACTTTTGGCGGCAAGGCTGGAGGGAACAAAGAAAGCAACAAGGAGGAGTCACTGGCCAGTCAGGACAGCCCCTAAGGTGTCCTGAGCTGAGGTGACTCTGACTTTTAGAAATCCTCCATCTTGCAGATGGAGGATTCCCCCAATAGGGTTAGGATTGTGACCCCCTCCCCTTGGGAGGAGGCACAAAGAGGGTGTACCCACCCTCAGGGCTAGTAGCCATTGGCTACTAACCCCCCAGACCTAAACACGCCCTTAAATTTAGTATTTAAGGGCTACACTGAACCCTAGAAAATTAGATTCCTGCAACTACAAGAAGAAGGACTGCCTAGCTGAAAACCCCTGCAGAGGAAGACCAGAAGACGACAACTGCCTTGGCTCCAGAAACTCACCGGCCTGTCTCCTGCCTTCCAAAGATCCTGCTCCAGCGACGCCTTCCAAAGGGACCAGCGACCTCGACATCCTCTGAGGACTGCCCCTGCTTCGAAAAGACAAGAAACTCCCGAGGACAGCGGACCTGCTCCAAGAAAGGCTGCAACTTTGTTTCCAGCAGCTTTGAAAGAACCCTGCAAGCTCCCCGCAAGAAGCGTGAGACTTGCAACACTGCACCCGGCGACCCCGACTCGGCTGGTGGAGATCCAACACCTCAGGAGGGACCCCAGGACTACTCTGATACTGTGAGTACCAAAACCTGTCCCCCCTGAGCCCCCACAGCGCCGCCTGCAGAGGGAATCCCGAGGCTTCCCCTGACCGCGACTCTTTGAATCCAAAGTCCCGACGCCTGGGAGAGACCCTGCACCCGCAGCCCCCAGGACCTGAAGGACCGGACTTTCACTGGAGAAGTGACCCCCAGGAGTCCCTCTCCCTTGCCCAAGTGGAGGTTTCCCCGAGGAATCCCCCCCTTGCCTGCCTGCAGCGCTGAAGAGATCCCGAGATCTCTCATAGACTAACATTGCGAACCCGACGCCTGTTTCTACACTGCACCCGGCCGCCCCCGCGCTGCTGAGGGTGAAATTTCTGTGTGGGCTTGTGTCCCCCCCGGTGCCCTACAAAACCCCCCTGGTCTGCCCTCCGAAGACGTGGGTACTTACCTGCAAGCAGACCGGAACCGGGGCACCCCCTTCTCTCCATTCTAGCCTATGTGTTTTGGGCACCACTTTGAACTCTGCACCTGACCGGCCCTGAGCTGCTGGTGTGGTAACTTTGGGGTTGCCCTGAACCCCCAACGGTGGGCTACCTTGGACCAAGAACTGAACCCTGTAAGTGTCTTACTTACCTGGTAAAACTAACAAAAACTTACCTCCCCTAGGAACTGTGAAAATTGCACTAAGTGTCCACTTTTAAAACAGCTATTTGTCAATAACCTGAAAAGTATACATGCAATTTTTATGATTTAAAGTTCCTAAAGTACTTACCTGCAATACCTTTCGAATGAGATATTACATGTAGAATTTGAACCTGTGGTTCTTAAAATAAACTAAGAAAAGATATTTTTCTATAACAAAACCTATTGGCTGGATTTGTCTCCGAGTGTGTGTACCTCATTTATTGTCTATGTGTATGTACAACAAATGCTTAACACTACTCCTTGGATAAGCCTACTGCTCGACCACACTACCACAAAATAGAGCATTAGTATTATCTCTTTTTACCACTATTTTACCTCTAAGGGGAACCCTTGGACTCTGTGCATGCTATTCCTTACTTTGAAATAGCACATACAGAGCCAACTTCCTACAATGTGCTTGGGCAGGGCCCCCCCCCCCCCCGCCCCCGAGGGTGGCTTGATACATGCTGCAGTCCCTTGGTACCACGGGTCTTTTGACAAAGGACTTAACTGTGTGCCAGAGGTTGGCCAACTGTAGAAGCAATGGTACATTTTTAGGGAAAGAATACTGGTGCTGGGGCCTGGTTAGAAGGATCCCAGCATACACTCAGTCAAGTCAGCATCAATATTGAAAAAGAAAGAGGGACTGGGAGATTAACTGGTCCAGTGTACATACTCCCTATTCATAATATATCATTATATATCAGAGTACGCAGTTCCAAAACAAAAACAAAAAAAGGACAAGACCACACAGAAACATTTCAGGTGTCTCAGGTATGGATAGCTTCAGAAGCAAAGGCCCTATTGTGTCATCATTGGGCTTGCTCCACGTCAGACTGGCATTGCAATGTCTAATGGGACCCTTGTAGGGCCTCTTTGCCAGAATTTCAAGAAAAGATGAAAAGAACTGGAGAGAAAATAAAATGTTTAAAATTGCCTCCGACACTTGCCTGAAAAACATCTTTGCAAGCCTCAAAGCACTTTAACGCCTCCCCTTACACAAGGCACACTCAATTCAAACTAATCACACAAAGATACAAAGCATAACAAAACATAGGCCCTGCCTACTTCAATAGCCACATCCAATTCCGCCAGCGCACCAGACACCGCAGGACTCTTACTAGCACAGGTAGCCCCGCATACACAAGAAGAGAACAGGAGGGAATACTTTCTCACATTGCCTCCAAAGCCTGGAACTACGTGTCACAGCACATCACAGCCTCATTATCACTTCTTGAGTTCTGCAAGATGCTGAAGTCTTGGCTCTTCGAATTACGATCCCCTGGGTGGGTACAGCCTACCAATGTACAAGCACCTGGATAACTTCTAGAGTGAATAGCTCGTAAAATATCACATCATATCTTCAGGTCTTTTTCAGTCTCCTCCAAATCTGGCTACAATCCAACCGACTCCTGTGGTGATATCTCCAATGGAACTTCAAGTCCCACTGCAGAGCCTGCCCATACCTCTTGGCTTGTTTCACAAGTAGAAGGCAGACAATCTCAGCATCCTCAGACATATTTGCAATCCGAACCATTTAATAGGATCATAGCCCGAATGTTCTGGAATCTCTGCTCTGGAGAAAGGCACAAAACTGTACTGTATAGAAAACCAGGGAACGCCTGCAAAAAGGAGTCTGGTAGGACTTCAGCAAAGTGATAGCGTACCCAAACAATACAAGGAGGCTCACCATTGCCACCAGGAGTGGGTTAATGACTGTCTGGGGTGAGCCTGCCTTCAACAGCCAGTCAGTGAGGTAGGAATAGACTGGTACTCCCAACTTCTGAAGGCGTGCTGTAACATCACCATCACTTTTGTCAACACCCTGGGCGCAGGTGAGGCCAAAAAGAAGCATTTTGAACTCAATTCTCCTGGCTTACTGTGAAAAACAGGTAGCACTTGTGGATTACAAAACGGCGATGCGGAAAGAGGCGTACAGCACATCCAACACCACCATCCCGTTTCTGGGATCTAGGGCCGCAGGACATGGGCAAGCATTAGAATCTTAAATTTGTTCTTCTACAGGAATGTGTTGAGAGGGCAGATATCTAGATTAGGAAAAAAGGCCTCGTCCCATCTTTGGCATCAGGAAGTAGCCAAAGTAACACCCAGCTCCTATTGCTGAAGCTTGACCCTTTGGACAAAAGGGACTGCAATTCTAGCTGCAAACTAGACAGCTAGTCCTCTGTCAGCTGCCTTGAAGGTGGTGGAAGGTGTGGCATGGTAAATAGAAATGAAAGTCTGTAGCCCTGATGGACAATTTGGAGGATTCACTTCTCTGAGGTGACACCTGCCACCCATGGAGGATCCTGCCCCTGACAGGGAGGTTGTGGCCCGGGAAGACACTAAAATGGTAATACAGTTGTGGCTGCTAGAGCATCGGGGGCTAATTTGCATGTAGTCCCTAATGCCTTGGATACCCGGGAGACTGATCAGCATGTGGTCCACAATGGACTATGGCGCTCCTGCTTCCAGCAGCTGTGGCCCAGGTACAGGAATAAATTGTCTTTTTTGGGGGGGGGAGGTGAAATAGTGCAGGAGGAGTTAGAGGGGGAACAATTAACAGGTAAGGTAAAGGAAAATGCCACAACAGGAAATTGGAAGTGCTTCGAACCTATCAAGCTGAAGAAGGCATCTATGGGACTGTAGGGCGGGTACATTAAAGTACACTGTATTCAAGTCCAAGGACACCAACCAGTCCTTCTGCTCCAAGCCAAACAAAATCTTGGCTAGATTCAGCATTTGGAAATTGTCTTTCAAAGGTAAGTATTCAACAAATTAAAACAAAAATTCGTTCTGGGTCCGCTGTCCTTCTTGGTGACCAAAAATTAGTGGGATTAGCATCCTATGCAGTTCTCTTCATGGGCTATCTATGGCCACTTTGACCAGCAGTGAACTGCACATCCTGTGAAAGGAGACATGAAGAACTGAAGTCTGACAAAGAATGGGAGGGCATAACAGAGACCAACCATTTGTAGAACTCAAGAGATTCAAGGTAATTACACGCCAGTGGGCAGGAGAAGAAAACAGTATTCTGCCCCCCTACAACTGAAAATGACCAAAGAAGCACATTGGTTTCACTGCAGTGAATTCTGCATAAGAGGTATTTATGGTCTCATTCCAACAGTAGAGGTTAAAAAGGTTGGTTAAATTTAAAAAGCTAGCGTAGTTGTAGGAGGTTTCCTCGACCTGACTTACCCTCTTAATACAAGGACTGTGATGTGACTGAGATTAATAAGGGTTATTCATTAATAAAGGCATTACCAGAAACTCAAAGACGTTTTTAGCAGGTAATACATCCTCTCAATAAAAAGGTGATACTTACCCTATTGTGCCCTTCAGCTGAATCCTGGCCAATAGCATAGCAAAGGTGATGTGATCATTGTGCAACATTCCACGGGCCACTCGATTAAAAGCCACCTATTTAAATGAAAAGATAAGATGTCCAAGGGTATTTCCAAAATGTCATTATTTTAAAATGCATAGCAATCAAATAAATGTTCTCTCAAACATGTCAGTTACATCAACAGGAGTAATAAAAGATTGAGACTTTTCCCACAGTTCATTGTTACCTAGTCTTTGATCAGTCACCAAAAGCCTTATTGTAGGAAGCAGGCCTGGTGTGTGGTGGGTACCTATGGTACTTACACCTTATACCAGGTCCAGGTATCCCCTCTTACTGAAGTATAGGCAGTGTCTAGAAGCCAGACTCTCTAGAGGTAGCGGTGGATGAGCAGCCAAGGCTTATCTAGGAGACATGCAAAGCTCATGCAATACCACTGTAGTGTCACAGCACTTACACACATGGAAAAAAACACTCAGTTGTACAACAATAAAAGGTACTTTATTTTTTGGTACAAATCACCACAAAATACTAGACAGGTAACCCATCCTTAGGAGGTAAGTAATACACTGAATATATACACTAGTAATCAGAAGCTAGCATAGAAAAGGTTAGAAAACAGTGCAAATAGTCATTACCAATAGCGACCCTAGGGGGAGCACCAACCATATACTAAATTAAATGGAATGTGAACAAGGTACCACTCCGACCCCCCCCCCCCCCAGCACCTACGTAAGTAAAATGTGTAAAGGGGAGATGGGAGTACTAGAAAACCACAAAGGTAAGTAACAGTACCCCCATCGACTAGGAAAGCAGGAGTAAAGAACAAGTTACTTACCTTCGGTAACGCATTATCTGCTAGAGACTATCTAGCTGCAGATTCCTTACCTTTGAATTCCCTGGCGTCAGCTTCGAATCCAGAATCTTTTTGCTGAGCAATACCCTGCACGCGCAGTCGGCTGGCGTCATTCAGTTTCGCGTGCCTTCGTCAACGTCTGACAAGTTTGACACTTCACAGTCGTCCATATAAACGCCACCTCGTCGCACGTACGTCTGTTCTTTTATCCACAAAACTTCCACGCCAGAAGCGGAGAGTCATGGACAGAACCAACATTTGTATTGGGCAAAACTAGGGCTATGAAAAAGGAAAAAAACCTAGCCCTACTTGTCATATCTGAAGAGTGGGGAAGCATGGGTGGATGTATGGAACCTGCAGCTAGTCTCTACCAGATAATGCATTACCGAATGCAAGTAACGTGTTCATCTGATAGAGACGTCTAGCTGCAAATTCCTTACCTTTGAATAGATAAACCCAACCCATAACCGCCTGGTGGTGGGCTGCAGATAGTACTCCTTACACTAAAAAGTTATGTAGGACTCAACGGGAAAAGTACCTGTCCATTCTTATCGGACTGTCCAGGCATTAATGTTTTGCAAACATGTGCAAAGACGCCCACGTTGCCGCCTGACAGACCTCCAGGACTGGAATGCCTAGAGCAGGAGCAGTGGTAGCAGATTTGCCCCTGGGAAAATGAGCCCGCAAGCCCTCAGGAGGCTGCTTTCTCGCCAATGCGTAGCATATCTTATTGCAGAGAACGACCCAGTGCGAAATGGTTCGCTTCTCCACTGCCCAACTGTAGGGAAATGCCTCTCATAGCATGATTACCCCCTAACGTATTGCCTTTTGTTGATGCTAGTTATGATTGTGAGTGTGCTGGGATCCAGCTAACATGGCCCCAGCACCAGTGTTCTTTCCCTATACTGCACCTTTGTCTCCACAACTGGCACACAGATAAGTCCCTTGTAAATGGTACCCCTGGTAACAAGGGCCCTGTGGCCAGGGAAGATCTCTAAGGGCTGCAGCATGTATTATGCCACCCTGGGGACCCCTCACTCAGCACATGCACACTGCCCCGCAGCTTGTGTGTGCTGGTGGGGAGAAAATGACTAAGTCAACATGGCACTCCCCTCAGGGTGCCATGCCCACATCTCACTGCCTGTGGCATAGGTAAGTCACCCCTCTAGCAAGCCTTAAAGCCCTAAGGCAGGGTGCATTATACCACAGGTGAGGGCATAGCTGCAGGAGCAATATGCCCCTACAATCCATTCTTAGACATTGTAAGTACAGTGTGGCCATATTAAGTATATGGTCTGGTAGTTTGTCAAAACGAACTCCACAGTTCCATAATGGCTACACTGAATACTGGGAAGTTTGGTATCAAACTTCTCAGAATAATAAAACCACACTGATGCCAGTGCTGGATTTATTAAAAAATAGAGCTGCCCCCTGTATTTTACCCAATCCTTCAGTGCAGGACTGACTGGTCTATGCCAGACTGAGACAAGTTTCTGACCCCCTGGGGTGAGAGCCTTTGTGTTCTCTGAGGCCAGAAACAAAGCCTGCACTGGGTGGAGGTGCTTCACACCTCCTCCACCCTGCAGGAACTGTAACACCTAATGTTGAGTCTCAAACACTCAGACTTCGTGTTACAATGCCCCAGGGCACTCCAGCTAGTGGAGATGCCCAGCCCCCGGACAAACCCCACTTTTGTCGGCAAGTCCAGAGGGATAATTAGGAAAAACAAGGCGTCACCATCACCTCAGCCAGGACGTCCCCTAAGGTGTCCAGAGCTGAAGTGACCCCCCTCCTTGCAGAATCCTCCAACTTGGTTTGGAGGATCAGGGCAATAGGGGTAGGAATGTGCCCCCCCCTCCTCCCCAAGGGAGTGGGCACCAGAAGGGTGGAGCCACCCTCAGGGAGAGTAGCCATTGGCTCCTGCCCTCTAACCCTAAAAACACCACTAAATCTTGTGTTTAAGGGCTCTCTGAACCAACCTAGTCAGATCCCTGACGACCTCACAGGAAGAAGGACTGCTTAGCAGAAACCCCAGCAGAGAAGGAAAGGAGACAACATCTGACTTGGCCCCAGCCCTACCAGCCTGTCTCTTGCTTCAAAGACCCTGCAGAAGAAAAGCAACACATCCTGCAGGTCCAGCAACCCCTGAAAAACTTCCAGAGGACTGCCTGCATCACAGAGGATCAAGAACTCCCGCGGACAGCAGCCCTGTCCAAAGAAGAACAGAAGAAGAAACCACTTCTGAAGGACTCCCACCTCACTCCAGAAGCGTGAGTCCTATCCACTCTTCACCAGACGCCCACGACCAGAGAGGACCCCCCAGGCGAGGGTGACTAAGTGCCCACCCTGGGTTGACCTCTCCACCCCTCCACAAAGACACCTTCAGAGGTAATCTTGAAGAACCCCCTGACCGGGACTGACCTGGATGAAGATAACAGACGCCAAAGGACCCACTGCACCCGCAACCCCCAGGCCTTGGAGAAATTGACACCCGGTGCCCCAACGATCTTCCCTGTCCGACCAGTGATGTGCCCGAGACACCCCCCTGGACCTCACCTGCAGCACCTGAGTGACCCCCGAAGTTCCCTCATAAAGAGTCATTGGAAATCTGACACCCTGTTTGCACCCTGCGCCCAGTGGCCCCAGTGCCGCTGAGGGTGTGGGATTGGTGCCTACTGCGGGCCGCTCCAGTGCACCACTAATCCCTCCAGTCTGCCCTCCGAGCCACGGGTACTTACCTGCTGGCAGACCGAAATCCGAGTACCCATGTCTCCATAGGAGCCACGTTAAAATTGCTCACCTTTGACCTCTGCACCTGGCCAGCCCCGTGTTGCTGGTGGTGGGTGTTTGGGGTTGACCTGAACCCACAATGATGGACTACATATCATCCGGAGACTGTAACTGTATGTCGTGTACTTACCGCTAAAACTGTACTTTATTTTCTGCTCCCAGGAACTGTTCTGAAAATGCAGTGTCCCCTTTTAAAATAAATATTCTCTGTTTTCTTGAAAACTGTTTACTTGATGTAGGAGGTTGGCTCTGTATATACTATCTCAAAGTGAGAGATAGTGTGCACATAGTCCAAGGGTTCCCCTTAAAGGTTGATAGTGGTAAAATTAGATAATACTAATGCTCTATTTTGTGGTTGTGTGGTCGAGCAGTAGGCTTATCAGAGGGTAGTGTTAAGCATTTGTTGTACACACACAGGCAATAAATGAGAACACACACTCAAAGACTTGACTCCAGGCCAATAGGTTTTATATAGAAAAATATTATTAGGTCTGGGGGGCAGTAGCCAATGGCTACTGTCCTTGAGGGTGGCTTCACCCTTTTTGTGCCTCCTCCCTGTGGGTAGGGGGCACATCCCTAATCCTATTGGGGGAATCCTCCAAAACAAGATGGAGGATTTCCTAAGGCAGGGAGGACGCACAAGGAGGGTGTAGCCACCTCAAGGACAGTAGCCATTGGCTACTGCCCCCCAGCCCTAAACACCACCCTAAATTTAGTATTTAGAAACCAACTTTAAAGGGACCCCAGCCTCACTCCGGAAGCGCGAGTCCCCAACACTCTGCACCAGACACCCGTCTCGTGCCTAGAGAAACCAACACTGCAGCAAAGGGCCCGCAGGCGACTCCCACGATGTGGACACCCTGAGACGACCTCCCTGCACCCCCACGGCGACACCTGCAGAGAGAATCCAGAGGCTCCTCCTGACCGCGACTGCCCGTTAACAAAGAACCCGACGCCTTGAAGAAGCACTGTACCCGCAGCCCCCAGGCCCAAGAGAAACCAACTACTGGAGCAGGAGTGACCAGCAGGCTCTGCCTGCATCGCCAGAGTGACCCTTGGGTCCCTCCATTGTTTTCAATAGAAAACTCGATGCCTACCTTGCACACTGCACCTGGCCACCCCTGTGCCACTGGGGGTGCATTGTGTGTGCCTTTTTGGGACCCCCTTCCCCTCCCTCCCCCCCCACCAGTGCCCTACAAACCCCCCCCCCCCCTAGTCTGCTCCCCAAGGACGCAGGTAGTTACCTGCTAGAAGACTGGAACCAGAGGACCCCTAGTCACCGTAGGTGGCGATGTTATTTGGGCCCTCCTTTGACCTCTGCACCTGACCGGCCCAGTGTTGCTGGGTGTTTGGGGCTGCCTTGAACCCCCAATGGTGAGCTGCCTATGTTCAGGAGACTGAACTTGTAAGTGCTTTACTTACCTGCTAAACTAACTTGTACTTATCACCCCCAGGAACTGCTGATTTTTGCAGTGTTCACTTTTAAAATAGCTTATTGCCATTTTTGCCAAAACTGTGTACCTTACTGTTTTATTTCAATGTTCCATACTTACCCGTGTGAAGTACCTTACAATTTATGTACTTACCTAAAATCTGAATCTGGTGGTTCTAAAATAAATTGAGAAACAAATATTTTTCTATATTAAAACCTACTGGCCTGGAGTTAAGTCTTTGAGTGTGTGTTCCCATGTATTGCCTCTGTGTGTACAGGAAATGCTTAACACTACCCTTTGATAAGCCTAACTGCTCGACCACACTACCACAAATAGTGCATTAGTTGTATATATTATTGCCACTATCAACCTCTAAGGAGAACCCCTGAGGGTATACAGAGCCAGCTTCCTACATGTGCATACTATTTTGGCTAATTGGTTAAAAAGCAGTATATATGCGATTTTGAACACCCTTTCCTTTGTTGACTGAAAAATCCTTAAACATTATGCTCCAGGTTTTCTCAAATGGGCAGACGCGTTGAATCTTTTATGGATATCAGAGGTAACCTCATGGTGTGGAATGAAAATGTCACTTACCCAGTGTACATCTGTTCGTGGCATCAGTCGCTGGAGATTCACATGTTCTGCATAGCTCGCCATCTGGTGTTGGGTCGGAGTGTTACAAGTTGTTTTTCTTCGAAGAAGTCTTTCGAGTCACGGGACCGAGTGACTCCTCCTTCTGTCTCCATTGCGCATGGGCGTCGACTCCATCTTCGATTGTTTTCCCCGCAGAGGGTGAGGTAGGAGTTGTGTTGTAGTAATAGTGCCCATGCAATGGAGTGACTAAGTATGTACCTATTTAAGGTTAAAATAATATATATACAAATGTACAAAGTTGAAGCTAACTTCCGAACTGCTACAGGCTCCCGGGGAGGTGGGTGGGCACATGTGAATCTCCAGCGACTGATGCCACGAACAGATGTACACTGGGTAAGTGACATTTTCAGTTCGATGGCATCTGTCGCTGTAGATACACATGTTCTGCATAGACTAGTAAGCAGTTATCTCCCCAAAAGCGGTGGCTCAGCCTGTAGGAATGGAAGTGGTTTGAAATAATGTTCTTAACACGGCTTGACCTACTGTGGCTTGCTGTGCGGATAGCACGTCTACACAGTAGTGCTTGGTGAACGTGTGTGGCGTAGACCATGTGGCTGCCTTACATATTTCTTGCATTGGGATGTTTCCTAGAAAGGCCATGGTAGCACCTTTTTTTCTGGTTGAGTGTGCCCTTGGTGTAATGGGCAGTTGTCGTTTTGCTTTAAGGTAGCAGATTTGGATGTCAATGTAGTACATTAATGCTCTTTTGACATCTAATGTATGTAGTGCCCTCTCAGCTACGGAATCTGGCTGTGGGAAGAACACTGGTAGTTCCACTGTTTGATTTAGGTGGAACGGTGAAATAACCTTTGGTAAAAATTTAGGATTAGTCCTTAGGACGACTATTTTTGTGTAGTTGTATAAAAGGTTCTTGTATTGTAAACGCCTGAATTTCGCTTACTCTTCTTAGAGATGTAATGGCGATGAGAAATGCAACCTTCCAGGTTAGGAACTGTATTTCGCAAGAGTGCATGGGTTCAAAAGGTGGACCCATGAGTCTTGTTAAGACAACATTTAAGTTCCATGAAGGAACAGGTGGTGTTCTTGGTGGTATAATTCTTTTAAGGCCTTCCATGAATGCTTTAATGACTGGTATCCTATATAGGGAAGTTGAATAGGTAGTCTGCAGGTATGCAGATATTGCCGCAAGGTGTATTTTAATGGAAGAGAAGGCTAGGTTAGATTTTTGTAAGTGAAGCAAGTAACCCACTACATCCTTTGGAGTTGCGTGTAAAGGTTGGATCTGATTATGATGGCCGTAGCAGACAAACCTCTTCCATTTACTTGCATAGCAGTGCCTAGTGGACGGCCTTCTGGCTTGCTTTATGACTTCCATACATTCTTGGGTAAGTTGTAAGTGTCCGAATTCTAGGATTTCAGGAGCCAGATTGCTAGATTCAGCGATGCTGGATCTGGATGTCTGATCTGTTGGTTGTGTTGTGTTAACAGATCCGGCCTGTTGGGCAATTTGATGTGGGGTACTACTGATAGGTCTAGCAGTGTTGTGTACCAGGGTTGCCTTGCCAAAGTTGGTGCTATTAAAATGAGTTTGAGTTTGTTTTGACTCAATTTGTTTACCAGATAAGGAAGGAGAGGGAGAGGAGGAAAAGCGTAGGCAAATATCCCTGACCAGTTCATCCATAGGGCATTGCCTTGGGACTGCCTGTGTGGGTATCTGGATGCGAAGTTTTGGCATTTTGCGTTCTCTCTTGTTGCAAACAAGTCTATTTGAGGTGTTCCCCAGAGTCTGAAGTAAGTGTTTAGAACTTGGGGGTGAATTTCCCATTCGTGGACTTGTTGGTGATCTCGAGAGAGATTGTCTGCAAGTTGATTCTGGATCCCTGGAATAAACTGCGCTATTAGGCGAATGTGGTTGTGAATTGCCCATCGCCATATCTTCTGTGCTAGAAGGCTCAACTGCGTTGAGTGTCCCCCCCCCCTGTTAGTTTAGATAATACATTGTTGTCATGTCTGTTTTGACAAGATTGTATTTGTGAGTTATAATTGGTTGGAAAGCCCTTAATGTTTGAAAAACTGCTAGCATTTCTAGGTGATTTATATGCAGTTTTGTTTGATGTACGTTCCATTGTCCTTGTATGCTGTGTTGATCGAGGTGTGCTCCCCACCCTGTCATGGAAGCATCTGTTATTACGTATTGTGGCACTGGGTCTTGGAATGGCCGCCCTTTGTTTAAATTTATACTGTTCCACCATAGAAGCGAGAGGTAAGTTTGGCGGTCTATCAACACCAGATCTAGAAGGTGACCCTGTGCTTGTGACCATTGTGATGCTAGGCACTGTTGTAAGGGCCTCATGTGAAGTCTTGCGTTCGGGACAATGGCTATGCATGAAGACATCATGCCTAGGAGTTGTAATATCATCTTTGCTTGTATTGTTTGTGTTGGATACATGCGTTGTATGATCTTGTTGAAATTTTGAATTCTTTGTGGACTTGGAGTGGCTACTCCTTTTGTTGTGTCTATTATGGCTCCCAGGTATTGTTGTACTTTGCACGGCAAAATGTTGGATTTTGCAAAGTTGACGGTGAAACCTAGTTTGTAGAGGGTTTGTATGATTTGATTTGTGTGTTGTAAGCACTTTGTTAGTGAATCGGTTTTGATTAGCCAGTCGTCTAGATACGGGAATACATGTATTTGCTGCCTTCTGATGTGTGCAGCCACTACTGCTAGACATTTTGTAAAGACTCTTGGTGCGGTTGTTAAACCAAAAGGCAATACTTTGAATTGGTAATGTATTCCTTTGAATACGAACCGTAGGTATTTTCTGTGAGATTGATGTATTGGTATATGGAAATACGCGTCTTTGAGGTCTAAGGTTGTCATGTAGTCCTGTAGTTTTAGCAATGGTAACACCTCTTGTAGCGTGACCATGTGAAAGTGGTCTGATTTGATGTAGGTGTTTAGTATTCTGAGGTCTAGGATTGGTCTCAGTGTTTTGTCCTTTTTTGGTATTAAGAAGTACAGTGAATAGACTCCTGTGTTTGTTTGTGTGTTTGGTACTAATTCGATTGCATTCTTTTGCAATAGTGCTTGAACTTCTATTTCCAGAAGTTCGGAATGTTGTTTTGACAAATTCTGTGCTTTTGGTGGTATGTTTGGAGGGAATTGTAGGAATTCTATGCAATAACCATGTTGGATAATTGCTAAGACCCAAGTGTCTGTAGTTATTTCCTCCCATGCTTTGTAATAATGACCTATTCTTCCCCCCACTGGTGTTGTGTGGAGGGGGTGAGTGACATCTGAGTCACTGCTTGGTTGTAGGGGTTTTGGGGCTTTGAAATTTTCCTCTATTCCTAGGGAATTGCCCTCCTCTGTATTGGCCCCGAAAGCCTCCCCTGTTCTGTCGCTGGTAGCTGGACGGTGTTGCCTGCGAGGTGCTGGCTTGTGTGGCCTGACCCCGAAACCCCCCTCTAAAGGGTGTCTTGCGGAAGGTGCTGTAGGTTCCTCTGCTCTGCGGGGAGTAGAGTGCGCCCATGGCTTTAGCAGTGTCAGTGTCTTTAAGTTTTTCGATTGCCGTGTCCACTTCTGGTCCGAACAGTTGTTTTTCGTTGAATGGCATATTGAGCACTGCCTGCTGTATCTCTGGTTTGAACCCAGACGTTCTTAGCCATGGGTGCCTTCTAATGGTCACAGATGTATTAATTGTTCTTGCAGCTGTGTCTGCTGCGTCCATAGAAGATCGTATCTGGTTATTTGATATGTTCTGTCCTTCCTCAACCACCTGCTTTGCCCTTTTTTGTAGTTCCTTGGGTAGATGCTCGATGAGGTGTTGCATCTCATCCCAATGGGCTCTGTCATAGCGCGCAAGTAGTGCTTGAGAGTTAGCGATGCGCCACTGGTTTGCAGCTTGTACTGCGACTCTTTTCCCAGCTGCATCGAACTTGCGGCTCTCTTTATCTGGGGGTGGTGCATCCCCAGATGTGTGGGAGTTGGCTCTTTTCCGAGCAGTTCCTACTACGACGGAATCTGGTGGCAGCTGTGTGGTGATGAAAACAGGGTCTGTAGGAGGTGCCTTATATTTCTTTTCCACCCTTGGCGTTATTGCCCTACTTTTGACCGGCTCCTTGAAGATTTCCTTTGCGTGCCGAAGCATACCTGGCAGCATAGGCAGGCTTTGGTAGGAGCTGTGGGTGGAGGAGAGGGTGTTGAATAAAAAGTCATCCTCGACTTGTTCTGAGTGGAGGTTTACGTTGTGGAATTGTGCTGCTCTAGCCACCACTTGAGAATATGCTGTGCTGTCTTCTGGTGGTGAGGGCTTTGTTGGATATGCCTCCGGACTGTTGTCCGACACTGGGGCGTCATATAAGTCCCAAGCGTCTTGATCCTGGTCACCTTGGCTCATGGTGGTGTGAACCGGGGAATGTGACGGAGTTTGCGTCGGTGAGACGTTAATTACAGGTGGAGGAGAAGGTGGCGGAGTCACCTTTTTCACCATTTTTGTTTGTGGCGCCTGGTCTGTTTGAAACTCCAGTCTCCTTTTTCTCCTAATAGGGGGAAGGGTGCTTATTTTTCCTGTTCCCTGCTGTATGAAAATACGTTTTTGCGTATGGTCCACTTCGGTGGATTGCAGCTCTTCCTCAAACCTATGCTTTTGCATCTGAGAGGACAGTGATTGCTCCTCTGTATAAGAGCCTGGACCTGGGTCGGTTACGGGTTGTTTCGGCACCGAAACCCTGCCTGTATCTTTTTTCGGCTCCGAGGTGGCTTTTTTCTTTTTTGGAGTCGAAACCTCTCGGCGTTGATCTTCGTCGGTGCCGCTGTCTCGGCGTCGAGCCGTTTCTACACCGCTATCTCGGTGTCGTTGCTTTTCTCCAGCACTTTCTTGATCCCGAGAAGGCTGCGTGCCGGTGTCTCGACCGGAGTCGGACGATCTCGCCACTGTTTGGGCCTTTTTCGGTGCCGATGGTCGGTCACCGAATTTATGGGTGGAGCCATGGCCTGGTGGCAGTGGCGTCCCCTGGGCCTTGTCACTTTTCTTATGTGTTGTTTTCGACGTCTTACTCACGGTTCTTTGATCGTCGAATTCCTCTGAGTCCGATTCGTGGATCGAAAAGGTTTCTTCTTCCTCTTGTTCCTCGAACTCTCGGTGCGCTGTCGGCGTGGACGCCATCTGAAGTCTCCTGGCTCGACGGTCACGGAGTGTCTTTCGGGACCGGAACGCGCGACAGGCCTCGCAAG
The DNA here is from genome assembly GCF_031143425.1 of Pleurodeles waltl. NCBI lineage: Eukaryota > Metazoa > Chordata > Amphibia > Caudata > Salamandridae > Pleurodeles > Pleurodeles waltl. Next base: position 958,896,519 of record NC_090448.1, on the reverse strand, counting down.
TCTCCTCACTGTGCTCAGGTGACAGGCACAGGTTACAGACCAAATGTTGGTCTGTATACGGGTATTTGTTGTGGCATTTGGGACAAAAACGGAACGGGGTCCGTTCCATCGGCGTTGTTCGACACGCGGTCGGGCCGACCAGGCCCCGACGGGGGATCGAAAACTACCCCGAAGGGCACCGGAGCGCGTCGATCTTCGATGCGGTGTTGAATCTAACTACGCCGATCCCGAACGCAACAATACCGACGAAAATCTTCCGATATTTACTAACTTTCCGTTCCGAAACTCGGAGCGACAGGAACACGTCCGAACCCGATGGCGGAAAGAAAACAATCGAAGATGGAGTCGACGCCCATGCGCAATGGAGACAGAAGGAGGAGTCACTCGGTCCCGTGACTCGAAAGACTTCTTCGAAGAAAAACAACTTGTAGCACTCCGACCCAACACCAGATGGCGAGCTATGCAGAACATGTGTATCTACAGCGACAGATGCCATCGAACATAGGCTTTTCATATTGAAGATTGAGGAACTGGCTCCATGCACCAATATACTGGATAATTAAATGTGGCCTCTCCTCGGCACAACATACAGATATATAACAAATTGCAAGGTTGATGGGCACTGTAAATTAAGGCAAACTCAAAGATCCAGAGCAGATCGGCCCTAATTGTAAATGTATGTTATTGTTCAAATCCCAACATAGCCTGCAAAAAATAACCTAGAAGGATAAAGTAATTATATGGCTATTGGCTTCAAGCAAAGCAAAAAGCACTCCCTAGCAAAAACTGGACATCAGCTTAGGCTCTGTCCCATGTTAAAAAAAAAAAAAAAAATCATAATATAATTGGAGCTACAAATAGCACTGGCCTTACTTTGTTTACGGTAATGCACAGATTGCAAAACATTTAGCAGTTCATATTTGTTCTATACCACACCTGAAATAGATCTTTTGTAATCAAAGAGAGGCGCTGCGTGTGATCAGTGATGCCTTTTAAATTAGAGTTTTCATAAAGAACCGTATGGTAAATGTCCAAGAAGCACTGGAGAGAATACTGGTACAAAAAGTGTATCTAAGGAAAAAATACAAGAATATACACAAAAATGGTTAATGCAATATTTTATATTCACTTGCATGTCAGAGTAGACTTATGCTTATCAGATTATCTAACAGGATGACCACAACAATTTGTAAATAAAAGGAACTTAAGACATTGAGCAGAAACAGTCAAATAGGCGAACTGATCTGTCATTTGAGTCTCCACTGGCTATAGCCCTTTAGCTGCACAGTTCTTCTTTGGTAACAATAGGATTCCAGTTGTAACATTTACTGCACAGTACAGTATACCTGCTTCAGTGATTCCATTGTGAAATATATACTGCTGCACGCGGTGGACAGTGGTAGATACTGTTGAGATACATTTTCCACCTCCTGCATAATAATATCTGTTTCCTCCACTTTTCTAGTGACCTCAGCTGCCTCCTTTTTGAGGTTTTCCAGAGTAGTGATAATTGTGTCATCATCCAAGATGCGTCCCTTCACTTCATTCAGAGCTTGGAGCAAAGACTTCTCCAGCTGGCGCAAACGCAGTTGGAATTCCCCTGGGATCAAACACAGACAGAAAGAAACAGTACTTTGAATGTCCATCCTTTACACATTAAGTGGATTTTAATCAGATCAGCACCATCTAATTGAGTTGTAAATGCTGCAAAAACACTTCACCTTTTGAAAGCTCCAACATGTTATAAAGCCTGCTGGATGTCCCTGACCCTACAACCTGAGCTCCTATGCACCGGGTACATGCCAGCAAAATCTCCACCAGCGCACAATTTCATCACTCTGTAAAACAGGGTCTGAAGATGGCAACTATGCAAAGTAACTTCCGGGGCGGGAGTCTTGAAGTCATAGACAGTTGAATAGATTGTCAATGCTGTCCCCAAATTGTCAATGCTGTCCAGGTTAAGAAGGCAAAAAAAAGACTACAAAGACAATTCTGTACTCAATCACTAGATAGAAGAATAATACACAGCATATTAACAGAGAAAATATTTACACTGCAAAATATGTTTTATGTAGAGAAAGCGATATCCTTGATACAAGCTGTTTGGGACGCTCATCCACCCCATTTCCACTGCTTCTCCATCCTTTTAAAGGACTAAAGACATGTGGAGAGACCTGCAGATTTTCGAGAGGAATAAATGGAATCAGCAGTTGGAAATTTTTGCTAATCAGGAATTACAACTATAAATTCTAATATCTGTGGCTGAAAATTACTCCAGTAAAGGCAACACATTTTATGAATAAGATCCACAGACACTAATAAATATTATTAACAGGTGCAAATATTTCAACTCCAAATGACAAACTGCTCTAACAGGCAAGTGAATCAAAACTTGCCACACTGGATGAAAAAACATTTTGTGGTGGAGTGACAAGCCACCACAAAGAGTTGCCATTACAAACTGAATTCACATGTACTGTTTCCACCCGCAAAGAATGTGATTCTTTGGCAGCACTTTGATTACATTAATGTAGCACATTTATTCAAACTAAGTCAAACATCTTACAACACCAATACAGTACCTTGGAGCTTAAGTAAGTCAGAACGTTTTTCATCCACATCGGGTCTTTCAGCCTTCAGGACTTCATTGAGGCACTGGCTCTGCAAGCTGCTTCGAGTAACTGTGAAGTTAACAAATGTGACACGAGAGCAGATATCTGGAGGGAATTCGACCTATAAAAACAAAAGATTTTATGAACTGGCAAATATGGTATGTTTAAAGATACATTTATGAACACAATGAACCATTTCTCTTACCGTTGGGTCTCTGGTGGACAGAAAGATGACAAATGATGGTGACAAGTCAATATCTTGGTCGCCAAGAGTTATCAGCACCCGACCTCCTGTTCTTCTAACTTCACGATTTAAAACAGGATTCAAAATTGGGTCATAGCTCTCCACATCCTAAGAGAAAGTAGAATACTGCTAAGCACAGCAAAACTTGTTGACCTCTTTCAGATTACCCTGGCTCCAGCAGGACATCACAACCTTAGACAGTACAGCCTCGTTAGTCAATTTGAAACACTGGCTGGACAGTGTGGCACTCCCTACAAAAGAGGATGTTACTGTGGTGCTTTCCTACCCGTGGTTCTTGGTACCTCTGTTCTTCTCCCTTTAACATTACTGCTCATCCTGCCTTTGTTGGTAATCAGAGAAAAGACAGATGCTGTTCCAAGGAGGCCACATTCCAGTATTACTACATTTTACATCTGTCCCCAAAAAATGTCTATTTACCTCAAAAGTATCTGACATAACAGGGTGGCAACATGAAGATTCACCCGAAGCCATAGAATGAGGGATCAATGGTGAGACTATAAAAGTGCTAGAGTGATCAAGCAGCAAGGCATGTGAATATTAAATGATACTGAATAACAAAGTTTTTTTTTTTTTTTTTTTTAATTACGAAAGGTCTTACAAAAAAACAATGCACCACTTTGGTAAGGACAGATATTCTGCTAGATTTACTGAACAGGAGAGCACAAATGGCATGATTGGTTCATTGTTCTAGGACTTATTACTCTAGGTATCTCAGCAAAAAATAAATTACCTGCACGAGAAGTGGATTGCCAAATCGTAGTGCACTTTCTAGGTTCTTCCTGAAAGCATCATCCAAAAAGCTAGTACGAGTGATCTTACGGTCCTTGTATTCATTCATAATAAATTCTGTGGCTTGCCCAGATGGATCAATGATCAAAGGATACCTAGAAGGAGTTAAACTGGAGTGAAACTGAAGAAAGTGTGCAAATTACAACATTCTATACATGAAAAATGTATTAAAACAGACAGAACCACTTAAGTTGTAAAAACATTTTTTAGAGAACGATTCAGTTACATTAATATAGATGTAGCTGCCAATGGAAAAAGGGAGATTTCATAAGAGCAAGCATTTATGGAACCAATTCCAAACATTCCAAGATTTAGCTAGATACCTGTTGAAACGTTTCAGCATAATAGCATTCTCTGTGCAAAGATCATCTGCAGGTAGAGAACTTGCTTGCCAGCGCAGCCGCTCATCAGCATTGGAGAGATATTCTGTTCTAGCAATATCCGTGCGGAACTAGAAAATAAACAATCCCATTTTGTAGATACACGCAGCTATGTATATTATTGCTTTGTTACAGAATTAAGTGCAATGCAAGATGTTCTGCAAACTGTTACATAAGCTCAAATTAAATGTGGCAACTGAAGAAACAAAAATGTCCTCTGAGAACTCAAACAGAAAGGAAAAGGAAACAAAGTGGTTACCTATTTACCTGCCTCATGAGTTGGTAATTTCCCCATTGTGACACTGATTTTCGTTGATGGCAGGGTTTTGGAGCAGATGCAGGATTGGATTAAGAGAAAACTACCTGAAATGAAACTCTTCTAAAATGAGAGCTATTTCTCACATGGAGTGAAGTTAACTTCTGTGACATGGCTCGTGCCCTCAAGTCAGTGTTGGTCTTTCTCCACTTACTACAGAAGCAGTACAGCAAAACAGAGCAACAGTGGACAATGAGTAGCTATCAGCCCCTCACATTGCTGCCAGTACTAATTTTTTCATTTAAGATTCTTGCCCCATACACTACCACTTTCAAGATAGTTTCAAAAGGATCATCCTAGCAAATGCAGTGCTTATTCTTGCTTAGAAGGCTGGAACCTAGTTTACCTGTCAAGTAAATGCCTCATTTGTAACATAAGCCAATTGCTGCAGCAAGAGTAATTTCTAGCTTGCCTCTCTTCAAATTTAATTTATGCATTAACCTCTGGTCTCAATGCAAATGGTCTTTGAAGCTGCATACTATATGCACCAGATTTATTTTAATCCAAGTCCTAACACTTTTGCGTAGGTGATCCAAAATGAATCTTATTTTAAATGTCAAACTACTTTTCCCTCTGTCCAAACATATTCTTTCTAGAGAGTGTAAGAGCTGCTAGGGTACAATGGGCAGTGGTGTGGAATGGTCTACCCCTCCAGGTAAAGGAAGAATCCAACTCTCTGAAGTTGTATCAGTGTCTTAAGACCAGTCCCCACTGCTCTGGTATGATGCCTAAATACGACCATCAGAGGGTTGTACGTTTTTTGACAGTATCAAGACGGGTGAATGCTGATCTCTAAAAAGTCACATAAATAGACAAGATAGAATGACTATTCCAGAAATGTCCGGGAATGTAGAAAAATTGCAATTCAGATTCTTATGATTTGGAAATCAACCCACTTGCACAAAACAACACATGGTGAAGATCTCCTGAATGGCCTCAAAATTTAGCTCACACTTGTGGTTTACTAAAGATAATCTACTCAAGCTCCCCACTCATGAAAATGCATTGCACAAGTTGACACGCCTTTTCTCCATGGGTTACAACCAGATTCGATGTTTCAAATAAGAACAGTTTCAGCCTGTCCCTTCCATTTGCATCACCCAGTAGATGATCAGTATGCTCTTGTGAGGATCTACGCCTACTGGTTGTATATCGAGGGAACAAACGGTATCAAAGCTAATGTGACAACTCAAACTTGCAAGAAAGTGATGTGCAGATGTGGCATTCTTACTGGCTCCACAATCTGTACGCAACAAGGTTGCTGAACAGGACAGGCTTTACTGGAACTGTGCTACAAATATGGGAAGGCACATCTCAAATCACAGACTGGCATTCGAAAAAAGAACATCAAACTATGCTTCCATAAACATTAAAAACACTCTTCCATACCACAAAATGCATATAATCCTTAAGGAGTTAGTAGAAGCATTTTAACATAAAATGTTAATGTGTACCTGGATGTTGGCTTGCTGCAAGTGATGAGACCATGTAGTGAACAAATTCTGTCGCATTTGCTGATCAAAGTAACCAGCGTAAGCAATGAAAGAGGCAGAGAGCAAACAGTCGCCTGCAATGGTTGACATTTGGTTTTTGAAAGTTTCACTTGTCTTCTCCCATCTCTCTCTTTCAGCAGATAAGCTCTTGAGAAGGGCTGTACTGCGGTTCACCTAGGAAAGAAAAACACGTACATTTGTTAAGACAAGCAAAAAAGTTAAACATTTCACATGGCAATCTGCAACTTCGTTAAACAAAAAGTAAAATCTGCTCATCAACAAAAGCTCTGCAAAGCAGGAAAGAAAAAGGTTATTTAGCAGTTACTACTGTTCTACAATGCAAGTATCTTTCATAGACTTACATGCTGGAATCATCCCCGTTGTTGGGTTGTGAGCCCCACAATAGTGCTACAATAGCAGTGTAATTTAAAACACAGTCTAAAAAGCTTTAAAGCAATGCTATTTTATTAACACCCTCACCTCTCTGGGAAATATCACAACTTCCACCAATCAGATTAAAACTTGCCCGACAACACTCCCTCCCAAAGGCCACAATACCTAAGATTTCGCAGAGCTAAGGAGAAAGGGTTGCACCTGGCAGATGAGTTTTTAACGAAAAGGAGGGCAAGCTGCATGTCAATGCTAGAGAGCTGTACATAGAGGCAATTAACTATTTTTCTTCTTCAGAATTTGGCTTTCATAGGTTCACATGCTTAAATTACAATAGCAAGCAGTTTAACAATCATTATGTGCTAGTAAACAGTGGTAAACCGTGATAAGTTAACATACTGAAATGGATGCCCATGAAGATCATGTCCAACTACTGTGTCCCTCTGAGTAGCTGCTTCAAGAAAGTAGTGTTGAGTAAAGGTATATCTCTTTTCTAAATTTTCACCCTGTACATTTCTGTTATAGCGACTCTAGTTTAAAGGGCTGGCCACACTGAAATACTCTGAATGTGCAGTCACAGGACTTCAGAGAGGACATTGTGCTTGGAGTGAGAGACTTGCGTATCAACAGCAACTCAAGGTTGAACTTTTGAGGAGGCCCAAAAGCTATCAACACATGGAACAACACCTTGAACGACTTACAGAACTACTTGCTTCTATTGATACAAAATTTAGAATAGTTTCTGAAATCCAAAGTATGCAGCATTTTTGTTGGATTTTAGAAAAACGTTTGTACTGTTACTGGCTCTTAGGATGAAAATTGTTTGGCATTTTGGGAATGATAGGACGATTTGTACTCAAGATTACTATCCTTAAGGAACTGGAGAAGAGGTTCTTTAATTGTGAATGCCTGTATTTCACTTGCTCCCCACGGATGCTCATGTCAGAGAAGAAGCAATCTTTCAGGGCAGATATTTTTCTTCTCGGGGACAACTGCATACCATTAGTAATTGTTTTGATGATTTTTCTTGTCCTTTGTACGTGCCTGACCTTTCATATATTATATATAAAATCCACATTTAAAGCACTTAACTTTTGATTAAGTGTTTGTAGAAAGTTGGCTCTGTCTATACTATCCCAAAGTGAGAGAGAGTGTGCACAGAGTCCAAGGGTTCCCCTTAGAGGTTGATAGTGGCAAAATCAGATAATACCTATGCTCTATTTTGTGGTACTGTGGTCGAGCAGTAGACTTATCAGAGGATAGTGTTAAGCATTTGTTGTACACACACAGGTAATAAATAAGAACACACACTCAAAGACAAATTCCAGGCCAATAGGTTTTTGTATAGAAAAATATATTTTCTTAATTTATTTTTAGAACCACAAGATTCAAATTTTAGGTAAGTACATAAATTGATAGGTACTTCACACAGGTAAGTACAGAACTTTGATTTAAAACAGCAGTACGCACAGTTTTGGTTAAAATGGCAAATATATATATTTTAAAAGAGGACAGAGCAAAAATCAACAGTTCCTGTGGGAAGTAAGTTTTGGTTAGTTTCTCAAGTGAGTAAAGCACTTACAAGTTCAGTCTCCAGGGCATAGGCAGCCCACACAGGGCCAGTCAGGTGCAGAGGTCAAAAGACGGCCCAAAACACATAGGCGCCTATGGAGAACAGGGGCGCTCCGGGTCCAGTCTGCTAGCAGGTCAACTACCTGCGTCCTCGGGGAGCAGACCAGGGGGGTGTTGTAGAGCACTGGGGGAGGACACAGGCACACAAAATACCCTCAGCAGCACAGGGGGCGGTCAGGTGCAGTGTGCAAAGTAGCAGTCGGGTTTTGTATTGAAAACAATGGAGGGACCCGGGGGCCACTCTGGTGATGCAGGCAGGGCACAGGGGGGGCTTCTCGGGCCAGCCACCAACTGGGCTAGGATGAGGACAGCCTGCTTGTCACTCCTGCACAGGTGGGTGGTTCCTCTCGGTCCTAGGGGCTGAGGGTGCAGTGCTTGGTCCAGGGATCTGGATCCTTTGTTTCAAGGCAGTCGCAGTCAGGGGGAGCCTCTGGATCATCTCTCTGCAGGCATCGCTGCGAGGGTGCAGGGAGGTCGACTCAGGGTGTCCATGTCGTGGGAGTCGCTTGGGGGTCCTCCCTGCAGTGTTGGTGTTACTCTGGACATGAGCCGGGGGTATTGGGTGCAGAGTGTTGGGGACTCACGCTTCCAGACAGGCTGGAGAACCTTTAAAGTTGGTTTCTTCTTTGTTGCTTAGACAGAGCCACTGTCCACAGGAGTTTCTTGATCCTTTGGGTTGCGGGGCAGTCCTCGGAGTCGGAAGAGGCCGCTGGATGCATCGCTGTTGCAGGTTCTTTGAGTCTGGAGACAGGCCAGTAGGGATGTGGCCAAGACAGTTGTTGTCTCCGTCGTCGCTGCGGGGCTTACAAGTCAGCAGTCCTCCTTCTTTAGGTTGTAAGGAAATCGGTTTTCCTGGGTTCAGGGTCGCCCCTAAATAATCAATTTAGGGGTGTGTTTAGGGCTGTCGGGCAGTAGCCAATGGCTACTGTCCCTGGGTGTGCTACAACCTCCTTGTGCCTCCTCCCTGTAGGGAGGGGGGCACATCCCTAATCCTATTGGGCGGAATCCTCCAAAGCAAGATGGAAGATTTTCTGAGGCGGGGTCACCTCAGCTCAGGAGCCCTTAGGGGCTGTCCTGGATGAGGGTGGTGACTCCTTGTTTTACCTCATTATCTCCTCCAGCCTTGCCACCAAAAAAAGGGGCTGTGTCCGGGGGGGGGCTGGCATCTCCACTAGCTGGAGTTCCCTGGGACGCAGTAACACCAGGCTTGAGCCTTTGAGGCTCACTGGCAGTGTAAGGAAATGCCCTCCTTGGCATGGTTACACCCTGACCTTTTGCCTTTTGTTGATACCAGTTATGATTGAAAGTGTGCTGGGACCCTACTAACCAGGCCCCAGCACGAGTGTTCTTTCCCTAAGCTGTACCTTTGCTCCCACAATTGGCACAGCCCTGGCACTCAGGTAAGTCCCTTGTAAATGGTACCCCTGGTACCAAGGGCCCTGTTGCCAGGGAAGGTCTCTAAGGGCTGCAGCACGTCTTATGCCACCCTGGGGACCCCTCACTCAGCATATGCACACTGCCTCACACTGTGTGTGCTGGTGGGGAGAAAATGACTAAGTCGACATGGCACTCCCCTCAGGGTGTCATGCCCACCTCTCACTGCCTGTGGCAGAGGTAAGTCACCCCTCTAGGAGGCCTTACAGCCCTAAGGTAGTGTGCAATATACCACAGGTGAGGGTATAAGTGCAAGAGCACTATGCCCCTATTGTGTCTAAGCAAAACCTTAGACATTGTAAGTGCGGGGTAACCATAAAGAGTATATGCTCTGGGAGTCTGTCAATTACGAACTCCACAGTTCCATAATGGCTACACTGAAATCTGGGAAGAAAAAGTGTTACTTATCTGTAACTGTAGTTCTCCAGTATTGGAATCTTTCATAGATTCACATGCTTGAATCATTCCCCGTCGAGATGGGAGCCCCCGGTACAATTACACAAGTAGTGATGAAAGATATCAATAAAAGGGCCTTAGGCCTCTTCAATTTAATAGTCTATCACAGTCATTCTAAGAAAAGGCCCAAACTTGAGCATCCACCAATCAGACAACACCACCCTCCAGAATCCTCCTGAGAGAAACTCCAGCACCTCAGATTTTCCAAGCACAAGTGGAGAGAGGGAGAGAGGGAGAGAGGGAGAGAGGGAGAGAGGGAGAGAGGGAGAGAGAGTCTCCGGATGGGTCGCATGAAGGATTCCAATACTGGAGAACTACAGTTACAGGCAAGTTACTAATTTTCTTACTCCAGTATTGGAACTTTCATAGATTAACATGCTTGAATCAGAGTAATGAGCAGTACTTATGCACATTGGAACATTGCAGCCATGTACGTCACAAAACGCCTGTATATATGGAAAATGTCACTTACCCAGTGTACATCTGTTCGTGGCATGAGACGCTGCAGATTTACATGCTGTGCATTATCCTGCCATCTAGTGTTGGGCTCGGAGTGTGACTACTTGTTTTTCTTCGAAGAAGTCTTTTCGAGTCACAAGACCAAGTGACTCCTCCCTTTCGGCTCCATTGCGCATGGGCGTCGACTCCATCTTAGATTGTTTTCCCCGCAGAGGGTGAGGTAGGAGTTGTAAGTATACTAGAGGTGCCCATGCAATGGAGTAGTTATGAATGTACTTAATGTTTATCAAGAGAATATTTATTTACATATTTACAATTTTCAATCAAGTAAGAACGGCTACAGGCTACCGGGGAGGGTGCATGTGAATCTGCAGCGTCTCATGCCACGAACAGTTGTACACTGGGTAAGTGACATTTTCCGTTCGGTGGCATGTGTAGCTGCAGATACACATGCTGTGCATAGACTAACAAGCAGTAATCTCCCCAAAAAGCGGTGGTTTAGCCTGTAGGAGTTGAAGTTGTTTGAAATAATGTTCTTAATACAGCCTGTCCTACTGTGGCTTGTTACGTTGCTAACACATCTACACAGTAATGCTTAGCAAATGTATGAGTCGTAGACCAGGTGGCTGCCTTACAAATTTCTGTCATAGGTATATTCCCAAGAAAAGCCATTGTGGCGCCTTTTTTCCTAATGGAATGTGCTCTTGGTGTAATAGGTAATTCTCTTTTTGCTTTAATATAGCAAGTTTGAATACATTTAACTATCCATCTGGCGGTGCCTTGTTTGGATATAGGATTACCTGTATGAGGTTTTTGGAAGGCTACAAACAATTGTTTTGTTTTATGACATTGTTTTGTTCTGTCAATGTAATACATTAGCGCTCTTTTTATGTCTAATGTATGTAAGGCTCTTTCGGCTACTGAGTCTGGTTGCAGAAAGAAGACCGGGAGTGCCACAGTTTGTTTTAGGCGGAATGGTGATATGACCTTTGGTACGAATTTTGGATTTGTACAGAGAACCATTTTATGTTTATGTATTTGTATAAAGGGTTCTTGAATAGTAATGAAAATGTCACTTACCCAGTGTACATCTGTTCGTGGCATCAGTCGCAGTAGATTCGCATGTTTTGCAATAGCTCGCCATCTGGTGTTGGGCCGGAGTGTTACAAGTTGTTTTTCTTCGAAGAAGTCTTTCGAGTCACGGGACCGAGTGACTCCTCCTTTTGTCTCCATTGCGCATGGGCGTCGACTCCATCTTCGATTGTTTTTCCCCGCAGAGGGTGAGGTAGGAGTTGAATTGTAGTAATAGTGCCCATGCAATGGAGTGACTAAGTATGCACCTATTTAAGGTTGAGATGATACATATATAAATAATTGAAGGTAACTTCCAAACTGCTACAGGCTCCCGGGGAGGCGGGTGGGCACATGCAAATCTACTGCGACTGATGCCACGAACAGATGTACACTGGGTAAGTGACATTTTCAGTTCGATGGCATCTGTCGCTGTAGATACGCATGTTTTGCATAGACTAGTAAGCAGTTATCTCCCCAAAAGCGGTGGATCAGCCTGTAGGAGTGGAAGTAGTCTGAAATAATGTTCTTAATACGGCTTGACCTACTGTGGCTTGTTGTGCGGATAACACGTCTACACAGTAGTGCTTGGTGAATGTGTGAGGCGTAGACCATGTGGCTGCCTTACATATTTCTTGCATTGGGATGTTTCCTAGAAAGGCCATGGTAGCACCTTTCTTTCTGGTTGAGTGTGCCCTTGGTGTAATGGGCAGCTGTCGTTTAGCTTTAAGGTAGCAGATTTGGATGCATTTAACTATCCATCTGGCTATACCTTGTTTTGATATTGGGTTTCCTGCATGAGGTTTTTGAAATGCAATAAATAGTTGTTTAGTCTTTCTGATGTTTTTTGTTCTGTCAATGTAATACATCAATGCTCTTTTGACATCTAATGTATGTAGTGCCCTTTCAGCTACGGTATCTGGCTGTGGAAAGAACACTGGAAGTTCCACTGTTTGATTTAGATGGAACGGTGAAATAACCTTTGGCAAAAATTTAGGATTGGTCCTTAGGACGACCTTATTCTTGTGTAGTTGTATAAAAGGTTCCTGTATTGTAAACGCCTGAATCTCGCTTACTCTTCTTAGGGAAGTAATGGCGATGAGAAATGCCACCTTCCAGGTTAGGAACTGTATGTCGCAGGAGTGCATGGGTTCAAAAGGTGGACCCATAAGTCTAGTTAGGACAACATTTAGGTTCCATGAAGGAACAGGTGGTGTTCTTGGTGGTATAATTCTCCTAAGGCCCTCCATGAATGCTTTAATGACTGGTATCTTATATAGGGAAGTTGAATAAGTAGTCTGCAGGTATGCAGATATTGCTGCAAGGTGTATTTTAATGGAAGAGAAAGCCAGGTTAGATTTTTGTAAGTGAAGCAAGTAACCCACTACATGTTCTGGAGTTGTGTGTAATGGTTGTATTTGATTAATATGGCAGTAGCAAACAAACCTCTTCCATTTACTTGCATAGCAGTGCCTGGTGGATGGCCTTCTGGCTTGCTTTATGACTTCCATACATTCTTGGATAAGTTGTAAGTGCCCGAATTCTAGGATTTCAGGAGCCAGATTGCTAGATTCAGCGATGCTGGATCCGGGTGTCTGATCTTTTGGTTGTGCTGTGTCAACAGATCTGGCCTGTTAGGCAATTTGATGCAGGGTACTACTGATAGGTCTAGCAGCGTTGTGTACCAGGGTTGCCTTGCCCAAGTTGGTGCTATTAATATGAGTTTGAGTTTGTTTTGACTGAGTTTGTTTACCAGGTAAGGAAGGAGAGGGAGAGGAGGAAAAGCGTAAGCAAATATCCCTGACCAGTTCATCCATAGGGCATTGCCTTGGGATTGTTTGTGTGGGTATCTGGATGCGAAGTTTTGGCATTTTGCGTTCTCCCTTGTCGCAAACAAGTCTATCTGAGGTGTTCCCCAGAGTTTGAAATAAGTGTTCAGAATTTGGGGGTGAATTTCCCATTCGTGGACCTGTTGGTGATCTCGAGAGAGATTGTCTGCGAGTTGATTTTGGATCCCTGGTATAAATTGTGCTATTAGGCGAATTTGGTTGTGAATTGCCCAACGCCAAATCTTTTGGGCTAGCAGGCTTAACTGCGTGGAGTGCGTCCCCCCCTGCTTGTTTAGATAATACATTGTTGTCATGTTGTCTGTTTTGACGAGAATGTATTTGTGAACTATTATTGGTTGGAAAGCTTTTAGTGCTGGAAAAACTGCTAGAAGTTCTAGGTGATTTATATGCAGTTTTGTTTGATGTACGTTCCATTGTCCTTGTATGCTGTGTTGATCGAGGTGTGCTCCCCACCCTGTCATGGAAGCATCTGTTGTTATTACGTATTGTGGCACTGGGTCTTGGAAAGGCCGCCCTTTGTTTAAATTTATGTTGTTCCACCACAGAAGCGAGAGGTAAGTTTGGCGGTCTATTAACACCAGATCTAGAAGGTGACCCTGTGCTTGTGACCACTGTGATGCTAGGCACTGTTGTAAGGGCCTCATGTGCAGTCTTGCGTTTGGGACAATGGCTATGCATGAAGACATCATGCCTAGGAGTTGTAGTACCATCTTCGCGTGTATCCTTTGTGTTGGATACATGCGTTGTATGATGGTGTTGAAATTTTGAATTCTTTGTGGACTTGGAGTGGCTACCCCTTTTGATGTGTCTATTATGGCTCCCAGGTATTGTTGTACCTTGCGCGGCAGAATTTTGGATTTTGTGAAATTGACGGTGAACCCTAGTTTGAAAAGGGTTTGTATGATATGATTTGAGCACTGTATTAACGAATGGGCCTTGATTAGCCAGTCGTCTAGATTTGGGAACACATGTATTTGCTGCCTTCTTATGTGTGCAGCGACTACCGCTAGACATTTGGTAAAGACTCTTGGTGCGGTTGTTAATCCGAAAGGCAGTACCTTGAATTGGTAATGTATTCCCTTGAATACAAACCTTAGGTATTTCCTGTGCGATGGGTGTATTGGTATATGGAAATAAGCATCCTTGAGGTCTAAAGTTGCCATGTAGTCGTGTAGTTTTAGCAATGGCAATACTTCTTGTAGTGTGACCATGTGAAAGTGGTCTGATTTGATGAAAGTGTTCACTACTCTGAGGTCTAGGATTGGTCTCAGCGTTTTGTCCTTCTTTGGTATCAGAAAGTACAGTGAGTAAACTCCTGTGTTTATTTGTGTGTTTGGCACTAATTCGATTGCATTCTTTTGCAATAGTGCCTGCATTTCTATCTCCAGGAGATTGGAATGGTGTGTTGTCAAATTTTGTGCTTTTGGTGGTATGTTTGGAGGGAATTGTAGAAATTCTATGCAATAACCATGTTGGATAATTGCTAGAACCCAAGTGTCTGTAGTGATTTCCTCCCATGCTTTGTAATAATGACTTATTCTTCCCCCCACTGGTGTTGTGTGGAGGGGGTGAGTGACATGTGAGTCACTGTTTAGTAGTAGGGGTTTTGGGGCTCTGAAATCTTCCTCTATTTCTAGGGAATTGCCCTCCTCTATATTGTCCCCGAAAACCTCCTCTATACTGTCCCTGGTAACTGGACGGTGTTGCTTGTGAGGTGCTGGCTTGTGTGCTCTGACCCCGAAACCCCCCTCGAAAGGGCGTTTTACGGAATGTGCTGTAATTTCCTCTGCTCTGCGGGGAGTAGAGTGCGCCCATGGCTTTAGCAGTGTCCGTATCTTTTTTGAGTTTCTCAATCGCTGTGTCCACTTCTGGACCGAACAGTTCTTTTTCATTAAAAGGCATATTGAGAACTGCTTGTTGAATCTCTGGTTTAAATCCAGACGTTCCGAGCCATGCATGCCTTCTGATAGTTACAGATGTATTAATTGTTCGTGCAGCTGTATCTGCAGCGTCCATGGAGGAGCGGATCTGGTTGTTGGAAATGGTCTGTCCCTCCTCAACCACTTGTTTTGCCCTATTTTGTAAGTCCTTGGGCAGATGTTCAATGAGATGTTGCATCTCGTCCCAGTGGGCTCTGTCATAGCGCGCAAGTAGTGCCTGGGAGTTCGCGATGCGCCACTGGTTTGCAGCTTGTGCTGCGACTCTTACCAGCTGCATCGAACTTGCGGCTTTCTTTATCTGGGGGTGGTGCATCTCCAGATGTGTGAGAGTTCGCCCTTTTCCTAGCTGCTCCTACAACGACAGAGTCTGGTGGCAGCTGTGTAGTGATGAAAACCGGGTCTGTAGGAGGCGCCTTATACTTTTTTTCCACCCTTGGTGTGATTGCCCTACTTTTGACCGGCTCCTTAAAGATTTCTTTCGCGTGCCGGAGCATACCAGGGAGCATAGGCAGGCTTTGGTATGAGCTGTGGGTGGAGGAGAGTGTGTTGAATAAAAAATCATCCTCGATCTGTTCTGAGTGGAGGCTTACGTTGTGAAATTGTGCTGCTCTAGCCACCACTTGAGAATACGCGGTGCTGTCTTCTGGTGGAGATGGCTTTGTAGGGTATGCCTCCGGACTGTTATCTGACACTGGGGCGTCGTATAGGTCCCATGCGTCTTGATCTTGGTCACCCTGGCTTATGGTGGTGTGAGCTGGGGAGTGTGATGGAGTTCGTGCTGGTGAGACGTTAATCACTGGCGGAGGAGAGGGTGGTGGGGTAACTCTTTTCACCACTTTTGGTTGTGGTGTCTGTTCAGTTTGGAACTCCAACCTTCTCTTTCTTCTAATGGAGGGGAAGGGTGCTTATTTTTCCTGTCCCCTGCTGTATGAAGATACGCTTTTGCGTATGGTCCACATCAGTTGCTTGTAGCTCTACCTCAAACCTATGCTTTTGCATTTGGGAGGTTAGCGAGTGCTCTTCTGTATAAGAGCCTGAAGCTGGGTCGCTTGCAGTTTGTTTCGGCACCGAAACCCTGTCTGCGTGTTTTTTCGGCTCCGAGGTGACTTTTTTCTTTTTCGGGGCCGAAACCTCTCGGCGTCGATCTTCTTCGGTGCCGCTGTCTCGGCGTCGAGCCGTGTCCACACCGGCATCTCAGTGTCGAGGCTTGTCTCCAGCACTTTCTCGGTCCCGAGAAGGCTGCGTGCCGGTGTCTCGACCGGAGTCGGACGATCTCGGCACTGTTTGGGCCTTTTTCGGTGCCGATGGTCGGTCACCGAATTTATGGGTGGAGCCATGGCCTGATGGCAGTGGCGTCCCCTGGGCCTTGTAAATCTTTCTCTGTGTGGTTTTCGACGTCTTACTCACGGTTTGTGTATCGTCGAATCCTTCGGAGTCCGATTCTTGGTTCGAGAAGGTACCTTCCTCTTCCTGCTCCTCGAACTCTCGGTGGGCTGTCGGCGCGGACGCCATCTGAAGTCTTCTGGCTCGACGGTCTCGGAGTGTCTTTCGGGACCGGAACGCACGACAGGCCTCACAGGTGTCTTCACTGTGCACAGGTGACAGGCACAGGTTACAGACCAAGTGTTGGTCTGTATAGGGGTATTTATTGTGGCATTTGGGGCAGAAACGGAACGGGGTCCGTTCCATCGGCGTTCTTCAGCACGCGGTCGGGCCGACCAGGCCCCGACGGGGGATCGAAAAAACTAGCCCGAAGGGCACCGGAGCTCTTCGATGCGGTGTTGAATCTAAGTACGCCGATCCCGAACGCAACAATACCGACGAAAATCTTCCGAAATTAGCTAATTTTCCGTTCCGAAACTCGGAGTGACAGGAACACGTCTGAACCCGATGGCGGAAAAAAAACAATCGAAGATGGAGTCGACGCCCATGCGCAATGGAGACAAAAGGAGGAGTCACTCGGTCCCGTGACTCGAAAGACTTCTTCGAAGAAAAACAACTTGTAACACTCCGGCCCAACACCAGATGGCGAGCTATTGCAAAACATGCGTATCTACAGCGACAGATGCCATCGAACATGCTTGTATCTCACTTACTCCTCTAAGTGATGTGATAGCTATTAGAAAGGCTACTTTCCAAGTTAGATATTGCATTTCACAAGAATGCATGGGTTCGAATGGTGGGCCCATGAGTCGTGTTAATACAATATTAAGGTTCCACAAAGGTACTGGTGGTGTCCTTGGGGGTATGATTCTTTTTAGTCCCTCCATTAATGCTTTAATGACTGGGATTCTAAAAAGTGATGTTGTATGTGTAATCTGCAGATAGACAGATATTGCAGTGAGATGGATTTTAATGGAAGAGAACGCTAGATTAGACTTCTGTAAGTGTAATAAGTATCTTACAATGTCCTTTGTGGAGGTATGTAGTGGTTGGATCTGATTAGTGTGGCAGTAGCAAACAAATCTTTTCCATTTGTTTGTGTAACAATGTCTTGCTGTAGGTTTTCTTGCTTGTATAATGACCTCCATACACTCTTGTGTAAGATTTAAATGTCTGAATTCTAAGACTTCAGGAGCCAGATTGCTAGATTGAGCGATGCTGGATTCGGGTGTCTGATCTCTTGTTTGTGTTGTGTTAATAGATCTGGAATGTTTGGTAATTTGATGTGGGGTACTACCGATAAGTCAAACAGTGTTGTGTACCACAGTTGGCGAGCCCAGGTTGGTGCTATGAGTATTAGTTTGAGTTTGTTTTGACTTAGTTTGTTTACCAGATAAGGAATGAGTGGGAGAGGGGGAAAAGCGTAAGCAAATATCCCTGACCAACTGATCCATAGTGCATTGCCCTTGGATTGAGTGTGTGGGTACCTGGACGCAAAGTTTTGGCATTTTGCGTTTTCTTTTGTTGCGAATAGGTCTATGTTTGGTGTTCCCCAGTGGTGGAAGTGATCCTGTAGGATCTGGGGATGTATTTCCCATTCATGAGTTTGCTGGTGATCTCGACTGAGATTGATGGCTAACTGATTCTGAATGCCTGGTATGTATTTTGCTATTAGGCGAATGTGGTTGTGAATTGCCCAATGCAAAATCTTTTGTGCTAAGAGACACAGTTGTGACAAGTGTCTCCCCCCTTGTTTGTTGAGATAATACATTGTTGTCATGTTGTCGGTTTTGACAAGGATGTGTTTGTGGGCTACCAGTGGTTGAAATGCTTTTAATGCTAGAAAAACCGCTAGCAGTTCCAAATGATTTATGTGAAGTTGTTTTTGTTGATTGTCCCATTGACCCTGTACGCTGCGCTTATTGAGGTGTGCTCCCCACCCCATCATGGAAGCATCTGTTGTGATATTAGCTTGAGGCACTGGGTCTTGGAATGGCCGCCCCTTGTTTAAATTTATAGGGTTCCACCACTGAAGCAAGGAGTGTGTTTGGCGGTCTATCAGCACTAGATCTTGAAGACCCTGTGCTTGTGTCCATTGATTTGCTAGGCACGGTTGTAAGGGCCGCATGTGTAATCTTGCATTTGGGACAATGGCTATGCATGAGGACATCATGCCTAGAAGTTTCATTACAAACCTTACTGTGTAGTGTTGGTTTGATTGTATGCTTGATCTTACATTTTGGAACGATTGGACTCTTTGTGGACTTGGAGTGGCAATTGCCCTTTGTGTGTTGAGTGTTGCTCCCAAGTATTGTTGTATTTGGGATGGATGCAGATGTGATTTCTGGTAATTTATAGAGAACCCCAGTTTGTGTAGGGTTTGTATGACGTATTCCGTGTGAAGAAGACACTGTTGTTGAGTGTTGTTTTTTATTAGCCAGTCGTCTAAATATGGAAATATGCCCTGTCTCCTTATGTGAGCGGCTACTACTGCTAGGCATTTTGTGAATACCCTTGGGGCTGTTGTGATTTCGAATGGTAGCACTTTGAATTGATAGTGTATGCTGTGCATTACAAACCGTAAGTATTTTCTGTGGGAAGGATGGATGGGTATGTTGAAATACGCATCCTTGAGATCCAATGTTGTCATGTATTCCTCCTTTTTTAACAAGGGAACTACATCTTGAAGTGTCACCATGTGGAAGTGATCTGATTTGATGAAGAGATTCAGTGTTCTGAGATCTAAGATAAGACAACGTTTTGTCCTTTTTTGGAATCAGGAAATATAGTGAGTAGATGCCTGTTCCTTTCTGATGATTGGGTACAAGCTCTATTGCTTGTTTTTGTAGTAGTGCTTGGACCTCTATTTGTAATAAGTGTAAGTGTTGTTGGGACAGATTGTGCTTTTTTGGGTGGCACATCTGGTGGGAAATTTGTGAATTCTATGCAATAACCATGTTGGATAATTGATAGGACCCATGCTTCTGTGTTAATATGTGTCCAGTTTTGGTAGTATGTGGTTAGCTTCCCCCCACTGGTGACAAGTGTTGGGGTGTTGTGACATTGAAGTCACTGTTTGAGCTGGCTTGGTTTGGTTGTTTGGAACTTTCCCCTTCCTCTTGGGAATTGTCCTCTTTTGGAATCACGAAACCCTTCCCTTTGGTATTGTGCCCGATAGGTGGGTCTGGTTTGAGAGGTGGAAGACTCAGATGTTTGTTGCCGAAACCCTCCTCTGAATAGTGGTTTTCTAAAGGTGCCTCTGACTTGTGGGGAATAGAGCGCGCACATGGCTTTAGCCGTGTCTGTGTCTCTTTTTAATTTCTCAATGGCTGTGTCGACTTCCGGCCCAAACAACTGTTGTTGATTAAACGTCATATTCAACACCGCTTGTTCAATCTCTGGCTTGAATCCAGAACTTTTCAGCCATGCATGTCTGCGAATGGTTACCGCCGTGTTGACAGTTCGTGCTGCCGTGTCTGCCGAGTCTAGTGTGGACCTTATCCGGTTGTTAGATATGGCATGTCCTCCTTCTACTACCTGCTGGGCACGTTTTTGGTGTTTCTTGGGCAAGTCCTGTATGATGTGTTGCATCTCGTCCCAGTGTGCCCTGTCGTAGCATGCAAGTAGGGCTTGCAAATTTGCAATCAGCCATTGATTGGCTGCTTGTGCTGCTACTCGCTTGCCCGCTGCATCAAATTTTCTGCTTTGTCAGGCGGTGGAGCGTCTCATGACGATTGAGAGTTTGCTCTTTTCCTTGCCGCCCCTACAACCACTGAGTCTGGTGTAAGTTGTGTTATGAACACAGGATCTGTTGGGGGAGATTTGTACTTCTTCACAACTCTAGCCGTGATAGCCCTTCCCTTAACAGGCTCCTGGAAGACCTGTTTCGCATGCTTGAGCATGCCTGGGAGCATTGGCAGACTCTGATATTAAGCGTGGGTGGATGCCAAAGTGTTAAACAAGAAATCATCCTCCACTGGCTCTGTGTGCATTGCTACGTTGTGGAACATAGCTGCCCTGGATAGTACCTGCGTATATGCAGTACTGTCTTCTGGTGGTGACGGCTTTGTTGGATAACAATCCGGACTGTTATCCGATACTGGTGCATCATATAAGCCCCATGCATCAGCATCATCCTGTGTCATGTGTGGGTGACTGCATTTTAGGTGTTCCCACTGTTGACAGTTGTGGTGAGTGCGTTGGTGGTGGAGATTTGTCTCTAACCACTTTTGCCTTAGGGTGCCTTTCTGTCTCCTGAAATGCAAGTTTCCTTTTAGATTTGAGTGGAGGTAAAGTTTGTATTTTTCCAGTCTCTTTCTGGATATGTAACCTCCCTTGTGTATGGTCCGGTTCTTCCATACCTAATTCTGCTCAAATCTATGTCTTTCCTTGAATTGGCTGGAAATCTTCTGTATAAGAGCTTCTTCTCGGCTCTGAAGCCGCTTTTTTTCGGTACCGAGGTTTCTGTTACAGTATTTTTCAGTTCTGAAGATATTTTCCTTACTTTGGGCGATTCGAACTCTCGGTGTTGAGATCGTTCGGTGCCGGAATCTCGACTGGAGTCGTAAGTCTTTGACAATTCTTTGGCCTTTTTCGGTGCCGATGTTTGGTCACCTTCCTTTCAGTGGGTTGAGCCATGGCCTGCTGGCGGCGGCGGCCCCATGGCCTTAAATGTTTTTGCGTGAGTTTTGGACAGGGCAGGTTTACTCACGGTTCGCTGCACCGTCAAAGGTCGTTCACTTTCGGAATCGTCTGAGTCCATCCCCTGGATGGAGATGCTTTCCTCCTCTCTGACGTCGAGTTGTTCTTTCGGTTTCTACGCCATTTGAAGTCTTCTTGCGCGTCAATCCCTTAAAGGTCTTTTTCGATCGAAACGCTCAGCAAGCTTCGCAAGTATCCTCCCTGTGTTCAGGTGATAAACACAGATTACCGACCCGGTGCTGGTCTGTATAAGGATACTTTGAATGACACTTAGGACAGAAGCGGAAGGGGGTCCAGTCCATTACTCTGGGACGACGGGTGTGGTCGGGCCGACCAGGCCTCGGTGAAGAGTGGAACCCCCGAAGGGCCGCCGGAGAGCTCTTGATGTTGGTGCTGATACACTAACCCGGTACCGAACGATAACAATACCGCTGAATTTTCGATAATTTAGAGAACTTTCCCGATTAGAAATACGGAGCGAAGAGGAACACGTCCGAAAACCGATGGCGGAAAGAAAACAATCTAAGATGGAGTCGACGCCCATGCCCAATGGAGCCAAAAGGGAGGAGTCGCTCGGTCTCGTGACTCGAAAAGACTTCTTTGAAGAAAAACAACTTGTAACACTCCGAGCCCAACACTAGATGGCAGGATAATGCACAGCATTTGTATCTGCAGCTACACATGCCACCGAAGATATGTATATAAAGCAATACTCTAAACAACTTATCGTCTGTTAACCCAATCCTTACTTCTCTCCCTTTACTCTTCTTTTCTTTTATATGAAGAGCAATGAATCCGTATTCAAAAGTAACAACACATAAACAATGTGCATACCTTATCTAGGATGGAGGGATGAAAGAGATGGCTCACCTTCACCTGAAGAGGTTCCAGAGGACTGCCTGACCCACTGCTACCTCTCCTTGAGATAGTGCTTCCAGGCAGTAATGTTGTGTAAATGTATGGCAGGTTTCCCATGCAGATTACTTGCAGAGGAACCCCCGCAAACAATGCTGCTGAGGAAGAAACTGCCCTTGTAGAGTGAGCACGGACCGATGAATGCAGTGGTTTGCCCGCTGCTTGATGGCAGAAACGAATGGCTGAGGATATCCATCTGGCTATACTCAGCTTGGAGAGCGCGGTTGACCTCGACTGGGTGCACTGTAATCTACGAACGAGCGGTGGAAGGACTTAGGGGGTCATTCTGGCTTTCCCGCTGGGCCGGCGGGCGACCGCCAGAAGGCCGCCCGCCGGCCCAGCGGGAAACCCCCTGCAACAATGAAGCCGGCTCCGAATGGAGCCGGCGGAGTTGTAGGGGTGCGACGGGTGCAGTGGCACCCGTCGCGATTTTCAGTGTCTGCAAAGCAGACACTGAAAATCTTTATGGGGCCCTGTTAGGGGGCCCCTGCACTGCCCATGCCAGTGGCATGGGCAGTGCAGGGGCCCCCAGGGGCCCCACGACACCCGTTCCCGCCATCCTGTTCAGGATGGCGGGAAGGGGGTCGGAATCCCCATGGCGGCGCTCCCTGGGCCAGGGGTAAACCGGCGGGAAAACGCCGGTTCCCCTTTTCTGACCGCGGCTTTACCGCCGCGGTCAGAATGGGCGAGGAAGCACCGCCAGCCTGTTGGCGGTGCTTCCGCTGTCCCTGGCCCTGACCCCCTTAGTCCTATCCAGGTAGAATTGAACACATCTCTTAATGTCTAAGGAGTGTAACGCTCTTTCTGCAGGAGTAGATGGAAAAAAAGGTTTTAAAAACTAAGGGCTCGTTCATGTGGAAATCCGAAGGGACCTTCGGTATGAAATGCGGGTTTGTGCGAAGTAGTAGTTTGTCTTGTTTGATCTGCAAGAACGGCTCCTGTATGGAGAGGGCCAGAATCTCACTGACCAGTCTGGCTGATGCGAGAGCCACCAGTAAGGCAACCTTCCAAGAAAGGTATTTGATAGAAGAACGATGGAATGGTTCGAAAGGATGCTTAATTAACTGTGCTAGAACAATATTCAGGTTCCACGAGGGAGGAGGTGGTCTGAATAGAGGAAAAACCCTTAAAAGTCCTTTTAAAAACCGTTTGATTAATCTAGATGAATAAAGCGAAGGTGTAGAGTCTGAACGTCTGTATGATGCTATTGCTGCCAGATGCACCTTTATGGATGAATGCGCCAGGCCTGATTGCACTAAATTCAATAAGTAAGGCAATAATTGTTCCGGTGGTGAAGACAGTGGATCAATTGGCCACTGGTGGCACCAGAAACAAAATCTTCTCCATTTGCAAGAATAAGCCTTATTAGTGCTATCTGCTCTAGCTCTGGATAAAATGTCCCTACATTCATGTGGGATATTCAGATGTGCAAACTCCCTGTGTTCAGGAGCCATGCTGACAATCTCATCGACTGAGGATCCAGGTGCAATATTTGCCCTTTGTTCATTGTTAGCAACTGCAGAGACGGTTTGAGCAGAATGTGAGGCTTCATTGATAGAAGAAGAGGCTCTGCGAACCAGTGTTGGCGAGGCCAGTACGGAGCAATGAATATCAGGGTGCACAGCTCTGTTTTCATCTCCGTGAGGACTCTTGGGATCAGTGGAATTGGAGGAAAGGCATAAGCAAAGATGCCTGACCATGCTATGGAAAACGCATTCCCCCAAGATCCCTTTTGGAGATGCCAGCTTGCGAAGTACTGGCATTTGGCGTACCATTTGCTGGCGAAAGGGTCGATATTGGGTGTTCCCCACTGGGAAAAGATGTAATCCACTGCGGACTGGTCTAGTTCCCATTCGTTGCAGCTCACTCTTTGTCTGCTGAGTGAGTCCGCTATCTTGTTCTCTATCCCCGGCAGATGCACAGCTGTGAGTGATGCCTTGCTGCGTGGCCCAATTCCAAATCTTTTGGGCTTCCCTGGAAAGGGTGAGCGACCTCGTGCCTCCTTGTTTGTTGAGGTAATGCATCGTAGTGGTGTTGTCTGTTCTTATTACTACGTCTGACCCCGCTATCTACGGAAGACAAGCCTGCAAAGCGAGATAAACCGTTCTGAGCTCTAGCAGGACGATGTGCATCTCCCATAACTCTAGTGGCCACTTGCCACTTATTTTAAGATCTTGCAAAACGGCTCCCCAGCCCTCCAGAGAGGCGTCGGTAGTGATAGTCCACAGAGCTGGACGATGTAGAAAGGAAAGGCCGACCGACAGATGATGCTTTTGAGACCACCATGTCAGAGCATTGACTATTGCTGGGGTTATGTTTATACGATCTTCTAAGCTTCCCGAAACCTGGAGCCATTGAAGATTGAGTTGCTCCTGTAGCGGTCGCATTTTTAGTCTGCAGAGGGGAACCAGAGGTATGCATGATGACATCATACCCAACAAGGATTTGAAAAGGCAAACTGAACCGGAGTTTCTTCCCTGTATTGACTTTGCTAGAGTCAGTAACTTCTGTTGTCTCTCTACTGTGGGTCACACCATGGTGGATTGAGTGTCCAGCTTTGCCCCTAAAAAGGTGATACTCCGTGATGGTAGAGGCTTGGACGTCTCCCAGTTGATGGTGAGGCCTAGACTGTTGAGTAAGGAAACGCACCCTCTTGTTGATTGCGCACTCCTTCGTAGGTGTTTGCTTTTATCAGCCAATCGTCGAGGTATGGAAATATCTGGTGTTTTCTCCTCCTGAGGAAAGCTGCGATTGCCGCTAGACATTTGGTAAATATCCTGGGAGCTGACATTAGGCCAAAAGGAAGGACACGAAATTGAAAATGGCTTCCGGCTACCATGAATCTCAGGTACTGTCTGTGGGTAGGGTGGATGGGAATGTGGCAATATGCGTCTTTAAGGTCCAGTGTAGACATGAAATCTCCCTGGTTCAGTCGCAAAAGGACATCCTGTAGGCTTATCATGCGGAACGACTGGTTAAGTAGATGTTTAATTCTCTTAGGTCTAGGATCGGGCTCCAGTCTTTCCACTTCCTGCGAATGAGGGAGAACCTGGAATAAAACCCCCTTCCTCGCTGTGACAGAGGTACTTTCTCTATAGCTCCTTTGAGGAGCATCTTGCTGATCTCCCTCTTGAGTTGTGGATACCTTGATGGAGTCCTGCGAGGAGGATTGGAGGGAGGTATTGGGATAAACTCCAGATTGTGGCCCTGTTTCACTAATTGGAGGATCCACTTGTCTGATATGATGACTTGCCATTGCTTGAGAAACAGGGATATCTTTCTGCCTAGAACCAGAGGAGGAGGGTTGGATGTAGCCGGCACCTTGGATGTATCAGGCTCTACTAGCCGAGTCCTTAGCAGGGCGAGTTAAGCGTCCCCTAGTGCCAGATCTACCATAAGCTGCTTGTGGAGGGTGCCCTTGTGGGTAGTATTGACGAAACTGCTGAGAGAAGGAAGGATAGGTTGAATATCTATATTGCTGATAGCCTCCTCTATATGAAGGCAGTCCACGTCCTAAAGCTCGAAAGGACGGCTTCTGAAACTGGAGAGTCCCTAGCGATCTTGCTGTATCGGTGTCAGATTTGACAGATTGTAAGGCCTCATCAGTATGTTTACCAAATGATGCTTGGCCATCAAAAGGTAGGTCTAAAATCTTATTCTGTACCTCAGGCCGGAATGATGTAGCCTTTAGCCAGCCCTGCCTTCTAAGTACAGCCGCACCTGGCGAAATGCAGTTGTGGCTATGTCCATTACACAGTGTATGAGCTCAGCTGATGTGCCCTGAACTTCCTGTAACGTCTTCCTTGCCTCTATTCTTGCATCCTCTGGCAACTGGTCAATATGCAGGGCGATGTCTGCCCACAGCTGTCTGTCATACATGGCTAACACTGCTAGGAAGTTAGCAGCTCTCATCACTAGGCTAGCCATCAACGAGAACCTCTTTCGAATATTGTCTAGCCGTCTGCCCTCTTCTGTCTGGAGGTGCAGAAATCTGAGCAGATGGATTCTTGGACTTTTTCTGTGCCGCCTAGGCCACCACCGAGTCCGGATGAGGATGACCAATTAGACATGCTGGGGCATTGTCTGGTGCCTTGTATTTTTTATCTAGTTGTGGCAGTACTGCTGTGACAGTAACAGGGTTGTGCATCACTTTTAACCCTTCTTCCCATAAGTAGCTGACCATTGGAATAGATCGCACAGATTTCTGGAACAGCTCTTTAAAATCATATAGGAAGCAATCTGTTTGCTTGGACGGCATTGGCAAGGCAAAATGTTTAGCTGCTCCCTCCAGGAGATTATGAAATCCCCTTATGTAGTCTAGAGGGGATTCTACCTTGGACTGTGAAGGAGAAGGAGGAGCAGGAATAATGTATTCATCCCACTCCGAATGAGTGTCAAGGAGCTCGCCTTCTTCCTGATACCCTTCCGACATGTCAGTGTCCTGAGGTAAGGTCTTATTCGGTGTGGTCACATTTGTTAGTGGTAATGAGGTCGGTCTCTGATGTGGAGTGGTCACCCCGGAGACTGGCGACGGCAGAGGTTACTCCCCTTGAGGAGGAAAACACCTACTATAATCAGCCAACATCGCCCGGAGGTCAGAGAGCAAAGAGGTTGGAATGTATGCCCCTTCCTGATATTGTTGATCTCCTCCATAGTACTGAGGGTCATAAGTTTCCGCAAATTCATCTTCGTCCTGATATTTGACGTTGAATTGAGAGGGGCTATGAGCTGCTCCAAATGGACTCTTGTCATCTGACTCTTCATCCCCCTCTAACAAGTGAACAGGTATGAGGGGGGTCACCTTACTAGGTGAGGTGTGCTTTGGAGTAAGTCCTTCTTGTTTTTTAAGTTGTTTTTCCCTCATCTACGGTTTCGTCGACGGCGCAGATATAGTCTTAGTCGATGGTGGAATCGTCGACGACGAACGCATGGAGATCTTGATCGTCAACAGCCTTACCGAGGAGTCTAACGGCGGCAAGGCCGTCGACGATGGTAAAGCAGATACCGTCGATGATGAAGTGTAGATCTTCGTCGACGATGAAGTCATTGACGCTGCTCTCCTCGACGGTGGTGTGCTCGATGTCGTCGTAACTGTCGTTGACGGTGGAACAGTGGAAGTCGTCGCCGGCGGAAGGAAAACACTCACCGACGGTCTCATCTACGACGGTACAGTCTCAGCTGCCGAAGTAGATGAAGGCCTTTTGAACGGCACAGATTGTGGTACAGAGGACGATATGCCTTTAAGAACTGCTGGCATGACCACTCTCCTCTTTCCTGGAAGATTTATGAGGTGAAGTAGAGGAGCTGCGGACCTTGTAAGACCCTGAGGTAGTCTTTTTGTGGGCTTTTCTTGGTTGTTGGGAAGGAGATTTTGTGTCTGATCTCGCCCTTTTTGATGACTTTTTGGATGTTGAAGAGGCATCACTATCCGAAGCAGAGACTGGATTATCTCTGTACTTAAGTTTCTGCAACCAAAATAATAATCTGCCTTCTCTATCTTTAAGAGTTTCAGAGGAAAAGATACGACAAACCTTACAGTCCTTGGCTGAGTGGTCTGTGTAAGGAAATGCCTCCTTGGCATGGTTACCCCCTGACTTTTTGCCTTTGCTGATGCCAAGTTATGATTTGAAAGTGTGCGGAGGCCTGCTAACCAGGCCCCAGCACCAGTGTTCTTTCCCTAAACTGTACCTTTGTCTCCACAATTGGCACACCCTGGCATCCAGGTAAGTCCCTTGTAACTGGTACCCCTGGTACCAAGGGCCCTGATGCCAGGAAAGGTCTCTAAGGGCTGCAGCATGTCTTACGCCACCCTGGGGACCCCTCACTCAGCACAGTCACACTGCTTGCCAGCTTGTGTGTGCTGGTGGGGAGAAAATGACTAAGTCGACATGACACTCCCCTCAGAGTGCCATGCCAACCTCCCACTGCCTGTGGCATAGGTAAGTCACCCCTCTAGCAGGCCTTACAGCCCTAAGGCAGGGTGCACTATACCATACGTGAGGGCATAGGTGCATGAGCACTATGCCCCTACAGTGTCTAAGCAAAACCTTAGACATTGTAAGTGCAGGGTAGCCATAAGAGTATATGGCCTGGGAGTCTGTCATACACGAACTCCACAGCACCATAATGGCTACACTAAAAACTGGGAAGTTTGGTATCAAACTTCTCAGCACAATAAATGCACACTGATGCCAGTGTACATTTTATTGTGAAATACACCCCCAGAGGGCATCTTAGAGATGCCCCCTGAAAACATACCCGACTTCCAGTGTGGGCTGAGTAGTTTTACCAGCCTGCCACACACCAGACATGTTGCTGGCCACATGGGGAGAGTGCCTTTATCACTCTGTGGCTAGTAACAAAGCCTGTACTGGGTGGAGGTGCTTCTCATCTCCCCCTGCAGGAACTGTAACACCTGGCGGTGAGCCTCAAAGGCTCACCCTTTTTTTTACAGCGCCACAGGGCATCCCAGCTAGTGGAGATGCCAGCCCCCTCCGGCCACGGCCCCACTTTTGGCGACAAGGCTGGAGGAGATAATGAGAAAAACAAGGAGGGGTCACTGGCCAGTCGGGACAGCCCCTAAGGTGCCCTGAGCTGAGGTGACTCTGACTTTTAGAAATCCTCCATCTTGCAGATGGAGGATTCCCCCAATAGGATTAGGGATGTGCCCCCCTCCCCTCAGGGAGGAGGCACAAAGAGGGTGTAGCCACCCTCAGGGCTAGTAGCCATTGGCTACTAACCCCCCAGACCTAAATACACCCCTAAATTGAGTACTTGGGGGCTCCCAGAACCTAGCAAGATAGATTCCTGCAACCTGAAGACGAAGAAGGACTGCTGACCTGAAGCCCTGCAGAGAAGACGGAGACACCAACTGCTTTGGCCCCAGCCCTACCGGCCTGTCTCCCCACTTCAAGAAAAACTGCAACAGCGATGCGTTCCCCTTGGTCCAGCGACCTCTGAAGCCTCAGAGGACTACCCTGCATCTAAAAGGACCAAGAACTCCCGAGGACAGCGGCTCTGCTCCAAAGAAGATACAACTCTGCAACAAAGAAACAACTTTTAAAGGACTGCATGTTTCCCGCCGGAAGCGTGAGACTTTCCACTCTGCACCCGACGCCCCCGGCTCGACCTGCGGAGAAACAACACTACAGGGAGGACTCCCCGGCGACTGTGACCCTGTGAGTAGCCAGAGTTGACCCTCTCTAAGCCCCCCAGCGACGCCTGCAGAGGGAATCCAGAGGCTCCCCCTGACTGCGACTGCCTGCTTCAAAGAACCTGACGCCTGGTAAAGACACTGCACCCGCAGCCCCCAGGACCTGAAGGATCTGATTTCCAGTGCAGAAGTGACCCCCAGGTGGCCCTCTCCCTTGCCCAGGTGGTGGCTTCCCCGAGGAGCCCCCCCCCCCCCCCTTGCCTC
Source organism: Pleurodeles waltl (assembly GCF_031143425.1). Classification (NCBI taxonomy): domain Eukaryota; kingdom Metazoa; phylum Chordata; class Amphibia; order Caudata; family Salamandridae; genus Pleurodeles; species Pleurodeles waltl. Next base: position 958,867,016 of record NC_090448.1, on the reverse strand, counting down.
CCTGCTTTGCTGAAGAGACCCCTGGGTCTCCCATTGAACTCCATTGCAAACCTGACGCCTGTTTGCACTCTGCAACCGGCCGCCCCCGTGCCGCTGAGGGTTTACTTTTTGTGCTGACTTGTGTCCCACCCGGTGCCCTACAAAACCCCCCTGGTCTGCCCTCCGAAGACACAAGTACTTAACTGCTAGCAGACTGGAACCGGGGCACCCCCTTCTCCATTGAAGTCTATGTGTTTTGGGCACCACTTTGACCTCTGCACCTGACCGGCCCTGAGCTGCTGGTGTGGTAACTTTGGGGTTGCCCTGAACCCCCAACGGTGGGCTACCTTGGACCCAACTTTGAACCCTGTAGGTGGTTTACTTACCTGCAAAACTAACAAACACTTGCTTCCCCAGGGACTGTTGAAAATTGCACTGTGTCTAGAATAGCTTATTGCCATTTTTGCCAAAACTGTACATGCTATTTTGCTGATTCAAAGTTCCTATGATACCGAAGTGAAGTACCTTTCATTTGAAGTATTGTAAATCTTGAACCTGTGGTTCTTAAAATAAACTAAGAAAATATATTTTTCTATACAAAAACCTATTGGCCTGGAATTGTCTTTGAGTGTGTGTTCTCATTTATTGCCTGTGTGTGTACAACAAATGCTTAACAGTACCCTCTGATAAGCCTACTGTTCGACCACACTACAGCAAAATAGAGCATTAGAATGATCGGATTTTGCCACAATCTTACCTCTAAGGGGAACCCTTGGACTCTGTGCACACTATCTCTTACTTTGGAATAGTACATACACAGCCAACTTCCTACACCTGACATCAGCTTCGAATCCAGATTTTTTTGCTGAGCAAAAAACACGGCACGCGGCGTCGTTCAGATTCGTGGACGTCGTTTGGCCCTGTGTGGCTTCATCAGCGTCGTTGGAGCCGTCTATGACGTCATGGTCGTCTATTAAGGCACCATGTTTGCGCGCATACGTCAGTTCTTTTACACACAAAACTTCCACACCAAAAGCGCAGAGTCACGGATAGAACCAACATTTTGTCTCTGCAAAACTAGGGCCCTGAAAGGGATAAACCCTAACCCTACTAGACATGTCCGTAGCGAAGCCTGGGTGTAAGTAATCTGCAGCTAGATAGTCTTTACCAGATAATGCGTTACCAAAGGTAAGTAACTTTTTCATCGGATAGACTTCTAGCTGCAGATTCCTTACTTATGAATAGATACCCAAGAAATAACCTCCTGGCTGTGGGCTACGGACACGTCTACTTACAGTAAAAAGTCCTGTAGGACTGAATAGGCAAAGTGTCCGTCTCTACATAGCCGAATCTCCAGCCAGTAATGTCTTGCAAACGTGTGCAAAGATGCCCACGTTGCCGCCTGACAAATCTCCAGGACTGGAACGCCCCTAGCTAGCGCAGTGGAAGAAGCTTTGCTGGTAGAATGAGCCCTCAAGAGGCTGCTTCCTGGCCAATAAGTAGCAGATCCTAATGCAGGGAATGACCCGGTGCGAAATGATTCGCTTCTACACTGACCGACCCTTCTTTGTTCCAATGTACCCCACAGAGAGTTGGTCATCCACCTGTAACTCTTTTGTGCGGTCAAGGTTGAACGACAACACTCTTTTTGGATCCAGTCAGTGGAGTTGCGTCTCTTCCTTAGAAGGATGCGGAGGAGCAAAGGAGGTGGGCAGGATTATTTTCTGACCCAGATGGATTGGGACCAACACCTTGGGGAGGAAAGAGGCACGTTTTGTAAGTATCACCTTGTCTGGATAGATAGTGAGACACGGTAGCTCTGATAACAGAGGTTGAATCTCACTCATCCTCCTGGCAGATGTTACTGCCACTAAGAAGGCTGTCTTGATGGTGAGCAGCCACGAACTCGTCAAAAATACGACAAAAATTTCAACGTAGTCAAAAAATGACTCGGATAGCTCTTCTCCGGATCTGCGCGCAGGCTGGCGCGGTAATAAAAGAACTGACGTCAGTGTGGCAGATTGGTGCCTATATATGACGGACGTCATCATGGCAAGCACAACGCCAACAACGCCTTCTGATGGCGCGCAGAGGTACAGCTTGAAGAAAAATTCTCCAGATCCAGTCTGACGCCTGGGGAAATTCAAAGATAAGGAATCTGCAACTAGAAGTCTATCAGATAACATAGCTTGCATCTCACTCATCCTCCTGGCAGATGTTGCCACTCAGAAGGCTGTCTTGATGGTGAGCAGCCAGTGGGGACATTTGTGCAAAGACTCGAAGGGAGCACACATCAGAAATGTGAGGACCAGATTTAGGTCCCATTGGGGCATAACAAAGGACGTAGGAGGAAACATATGTACAAGCCCTATGAGGAACCTATGTACAATGGGGTATTTGAACAGAGAAGGCTGATCAGCCAGCCGAAGAAATGCTGATAAAGCATAAAGATATCCCTTGAGAGTCCCCAAGGCAGAACCCCGATGAGCAAGGGAAAGTATGAAGAGAAGGATATCAGAAAGAGAAGCAGAAATAAGATCAACAGACCTTTCTGTACAATAATATACAAAGTGCTTCCAACAGCAGGAGAATACCGTTTTAGTGGAGGGATGCCTGGCTGCAAAAATAACTTTACAGACTTCGGGAGTAAGGTCAAAAACCATCAATTGCAGCCGCTCAATCTCAACGCATGAAGGCACAGACTTGACAGGTTTTGGTAGGGAACCCTCCCCTACTGCTGCGACAAAAGATCCTCCTGAAGGGGCAGCCTGATCGAAGGATTGATCATCATTTAGAGAAGCTTGGGATATCAGACTCTTCGTGCCCAATCTGGAGCCACTAGGATGACTTGGGAGTACTCAGACAGGAGTGGTGTAGGAAAGTAGCCTCTTTATAGCTTGCTTACTCCCACAATTTTTCCTGTTTGTCCGTGTGTTTGACTGTGTTCACTGGGATCCTGCTAACCAGGACCCCAGTGACTGTGCTCTCCCCTCCAAATACGGTTGGTGGTAACTTTCTCTTCCCACAATTGGCATACTCATACCCCCATGTAGGTCCCTAGTGTATGGTACCTAGGTACCCATGGCATTGGAGTTCCAGGGGATCCTTATGGGCTGCAGCAGTTATCCTGTCACCATGGGGAGCCCATGGAAAGAGTTCTGCAGGCCTGCCTTTGCAGCTTGTGTGAAATGGGTGCATGCACCCGTTTTCCCTACAGGTCACTACACAAGGTGACTAAGTCATCCCTATGGTAGGCCCTGTCAGCCCAGAGGGCAGGGTGCAGGTGCCTGTGTGTGAGGGCACCCGTGCACTAGCAGAGGTGTCCCCACAAACTCCAGATCCATTTTCCTGGACTTTGTCAGTGTAGGGACACCACTTTACCGTGTACTGGTCATAGATCACTACCTATGCCCTGACGTACAGAGAACCTGCCAGGTTTTGAACCACCAGGTATATGCCCTGATGTTCTAGCCATATCCAGAGATGCAGAGCCTCTTGACAAAGGGTCCACGATCCCACACCACCATGCTTGTTGCAGTGTCACATTGCGGTGGTGATGTCCGTGAACACCTTCACTATCTTCCCTTTCAAAACGAGAAGAAATGCTTTCAATGCCAGTCTGATCGCCTGGAGCTGCAGCAAGTGGATATGGAGTCCGGATTCTGCCAGAGGCCTCTGATCTCCACCTCTCCTAGATGGCCACCCCAACCTAGAAGTGATGCATCTATCACTACCGTGAGATCTGGCTAGGGAAGGGAGAGGAGTCTGCCTCTGACCCAATCGCAGTTCAGTAACCACCACTGCAGGTCTTTTGCAGTTATCTCTGAGATCTGAACCATTCTGGCAGGATTTTCCTGATGCTGTCCCCACTGGAACTTCAGGTCCCACTGCAGAGTCCTCATATGTCATCTGGCATGATTGACTAACAGGATGCAGGAAGCCCTGAGTCCCAGCAGCTTCAGCATCTGTCTCACCAAAATCAAGGATAAGGCCCACACATTGGTATCATAACCTGAATATCCTGGACTCGTGGCTCAGGAGGATAACCCAAAACTGCACTGTGCCCAGAACAGCCCCGATGAAAGGGAGATTCTGAGACAGAGTCAGGTGTGACTTCAGCATGTTTATAGTGAACCCCAGTGAATGCAGGAGGTCCGTCGTAGTCTGCAGGAGGTCCGTCGTAGTCTGAAGGTGGGTGACTTGAGCCTGGGGCGTAGGAGCCTTCATCAGCCAGTCATCGAGGTAGGGGAAGATTGAAATCCCTAACCTGCGCAGATGAACTGCTACCACCGCCATCACCTTGGTGAACACTCGGGGGGCACTGGTGAGATCGAAGGGGAGCACAGTAAACTGAAAGTGTTTGTGGCCCATCTTGAACTGCAAGTAACGCCAGCAGATGGGCATGATGGAGATGTGAAAATACGCATCCTACAAGTCCAACGCTACCATCCAGTCTCCTAGGTCTAGAGCAGACAAGACCTGAGCAAGAGTGAGCATCTTGAATTTCTCCTTTTTGAAGAAGAGTTGACGTCCCTTAAATCCAAAATAGGGCAAAGACCCTTGTTCTTTTTTGGAATCAGAAATTAGCGGGAATAACAACCACTGCCTACTTATTACATCGGGACACTTTCTATGGCTCTCTTGGCCAAGAGAGACCATAACTTTCTCGTGGAGCAAGATTAAATGATCCTCCAACAGCCGTTCTTTCAATGGAGAGATAGAGGGAGTGGAAGGGGAGGGAATAGCTCTTTTGTATGATCTGCAAGACCCAGTTGTCCGATGTTATGGACCGCCAGTGAGGGAGATAAAATGGAATCCTTCCTCCAACTGGACGAATATGGTCTTGGAGAACCATACTAGGAGGGCTTGGACATTGTGGAAGAGGGTGGCCGGGTGGGGGCTGACCTCTGGCAAGACCCTCTGGGTCTGAAGGTACCACAACCTCATCCTCACACCGGATGCTGTCAAGCTGTAGGATGGTGGCTGACCCGTGGGTGGTGAGGTACCCAATCTCTTCCGAAGCCTCGAAAGGGGTGAAAGGCAGACTGCTGGCGAACGGCGCAGAGTGGCCCAAGGATCTGGCCATAGTTCGAGAGACCTTGAACCACTCAAGCGGAGAGTCTGCCTTTTCTCCAAAAAGTCATGAGCATTTGAAGGGCTTGTCCATCAGATTTGATTGGACATCCCCCGAAAAGCCAGAGGTAGGAAGCCAGACGTGGTGACAAAGGACCACTGTTGATTAAATCTCCCTGCCCAGCGATTCGGTTGTGTCCAAACCACACCGAATCAAACTTGGCTGCATATCTTCCATCCTTGATAGCCTGAGTAAGAGTGTTTATATGCCCTCCGGGACCTGGGGCAGCACCTGTGCCACCGTATCCCATAAAGTATGGGAAAAAACAGCCCAATAGGCATGAGGTGTTTATGGACCTCAATGGCAGGCTGGAGGAAGAAAACATCTTCGTTCCAAGTTGGTCCAGCCTCTAGAACTCCCTATCCAGGGGAGCAGAAGGGAAGGCACTATGGGAAGTGGGAGGCTTGGACCACAAAGCTCTCCATGGTGGGGTGTTGGGTGAGGAAACTAGGGTCAGTAGGAGCTGGTCGATGGCGCCGGCCAATTAAAGTATTTACAGGAAGGAGCCCCTGTGCTGGGTTTGGACCACGTACCCAGCAGGACATCAGTAAGGGCCTCATTGAAGAGTAACATCGGCTCAGATGTAGCAACCCCCATTGAAGCACCGCAGGCAAGTCTAGGTCAAAGATCTCAGCTGCTCTCGGAACCACCATGGTATCCGGTTCTCCCTCCTCCGTAGCCACAGAAGGAGGTGAGAGCATACCAGCATCTGAGAAGTATCCAGCCCAATAGCTTCCACTAGATCCTCATACCAGTCCTGTTCCTCTAATCCATACTCTAAAGGGTCCTCAGACCCCTCCCATTCCTTACCAGTGCCTCAGGGTTCAACATAAGCCTCAGGCACGGATCTGGGCAGTGTTGGCACAGTCAGAATCTGCGTCATACGATGTCATTCCGGCTCATCTGGAATGAGTATGGGGCTTGCACCACTGGTGGGTGCCAGCGGTGGGGGGAGCGTTGACGTCGGGACCGGCTCCGGAGGAGGCCGACTGTGCAGCCCCGGTCCGGATCCAGTATCAGATCTCTGGGTCCTCAATGGCGCATCGGCTGAAGCCACCGACATCGAACCCGATGGGGCTGCTGCTGACCCCACAAGGCCCAAAGACCCACCCGCAGGGGCAGACCGCTCAAAAACGAGGCGCATGGCTTCGTATAAGTCTTTAATTTGAGCAGGGGTAGCTCCGGCTCCTGGATAAGGGGGGAGATGCAAAGTCAGCCCTAGCATCGGCTCTGCGGAACCATGCTAGGATCGTCGACGTTCCCATGAGGCCTCATCGGCCGATGGGCGTGACGAAGTCAAAGTCCTCTTAGACGATGAATTCTTTTGAATCTTCCCCGAGTGTGAAGAGGACTTGAGGCTCCTGGAGTGGTCACGTGACCTCCTCCTTGAGCGGGACCGTGACCTCCTAGGAGTCACTCCAACCGAAGTTGACTGCTGGGCTGCCATGTGCGTCAGAGACCGCTCTCTCACAGCCTTTGGGGCCATGGCCCTGCAGTCGAAGCATGACTGTGTTGTGGTCTCTGTCGAGACACCAGAGACATACCTGGTGGTGGTCCGTCACCAACATGGCGCAATGGCAGGTGCCACACAGCTTGGAGCCCGTCTTCCTCGATGACATCCACACACACACAAAAAAAAACTTCCACAAAAAGGTCGAAAAAAAGGCAGAGGGTAGCTCGATCCCAGACATGCGCTTAACCGGTGCGGAAGGAAGAGAACTGCTGTACATGTGCCGGAGTGGTACCATTATAGGCGACCGTGAAGTCACAAAAAAGCCCCAACAACATTGACAAAGCCACTCGGAGCCAAATGAAGAACGTGGATCCAAATGACGCCACCCAACAGCGCACACAGGGTACTGCTCAGCAAAATAATTAAGGATCCGAAGCGGATTCCTGGGAATTCAAAGGTAAGGTATCTGCAGCCAGAAGTCTCTATCAGAGATGTAGTGCACCGTGCAGAGAGTCCAGTGAATCCTCAGCTAGTATTGCAGAGGCAAAAGTAGACAGGAATAATGCTCTATTTGTGGCAGTGTGGTTGAGCAGTTAGGCTTATCAGAGGATAGTGTTAAGCATTTATTGTACTCACAGAAGCAATATATGTAAGACATTTAAAGAATATATCTGAGGCCAATTTAGAAAAATAAAATTTCTTTTCATATAGGTTTCAAACCCAAGAACTTAGCAATCATGTAAGTAGATTTACAAGCATAAATACTTTGCAGCTTCAAAAATTAACACTTATTACAATTTTTCAGTTGAGCGATGTTCACATATGGGAGGAAAACAAAAATGCAGTTCTGTAGGTAAATACACGACTTACAAATCAGTTTCAGTTTTGGGGGTTTTAGATCAACACCTAGCAAGGTTCAAATCAGTACCAAGAGTACACCCACAGCGGCACAGGGGCGGCTGAGTGCAGAGGTCAAATTCAGAGTGAGGTGCCCAATGTTAACCAATGGAGTGTGGGGGTAACTGAAGATGCCCTGCTCACAGGTGAGTAAAGCAGTGTCAGGGATCGATCTCCTGGGGCTAGGTAAGCACGGGGGTGCCACAAGGAAGCACCAAATGTACATGCTCAACAGCACCCAGTGCAAATCAACGGGGGGGGATCAGTTTTGGAAAAAGGCTGCAGGCTCATGCCAGGCGGCTGAACGAAGAAAACCCACAGCTACCCTGGTAAATTCTGATGTTAAGGGATGTAGGGACACTGACAGTTTAGCTCCCCAAGGCCCAGGGGCTCCAGTTGCAAGGGTGTCCTTTGGAGTTGTGAACAGCTAGCCGGAAGGTCGTGGTCAGGAGGAGTCTTCGGTTTGAGTCTGCAGACTTTGAGGCAGAGTCCAGCAGGGGTCAGCTCACTTTGGACTCTGACTCCCAATCGCTGGGGACGCTTCACAGAACCGGTGGGCTGCTTGGGCTTCGCTTATGGACATCTGGTGCAGAGGCAGTTTCGTGGTTCTTTTGGGCAGAGTTCTTTTTCTTTTAAGTTTGTTTCTTCTTGAACAGGTCTGCTTTCTCTGGAGATCTTTTCCCGAGGCAAGAACAGCTTTGGAGGTCTCTGGGCTGCAGGACAGGTCATCTTTTGGCACAGGATTGTTGATGGACTGAGACAGGCTGGTAGGTCTGGGGCCAAGTCAGTTGGTGTCTGCAGTTTTCCCTGCTGGTGCGACTCTGTAGTGTCCAGGCATTCTAAATTTGTCAGGAATCCGAGTTCAAGGGTTTAGGGGGGCACCTAAATACTCAATGCAGAGTTGCTACAGGAAGTGCCCGGCGACAGCCAATGGGCTGCTCACTTTTAGGGTGATTACACCCTTCTTATGACCACTTCCACTGGGAAGTGGGCATCACCCTAACCTTAGTGGGCAAATTCCATCCAAACAAGATAGAGTAATTTGAAAAGTAGGGTCCACTTCAGGTTGTCCAACCATGGGGTGGGACTGGCACAAAGTGGGCATTCCTAGTTTAATGAATATATCAGCTGCCAAAAGAAGGTTTAGGACAGAAGGGGGTGGGGGGGGGGGGGGGGGGGGGGCTCGCCATCTCCGCCATCTGGAAAGACCTGAGTCGCATTACAAAGGCAGCAACGCCTTTGAAGCTCCCTGTCTTTAAATGTCCATCATGCCTGGGAAAGGAGGTCAGATATCTGCCCAATGCCAACACGGGGGGGGTTCTGGTGTTGAACACAAGCAGGCACAGAAAGTACACCCTCAGCGGCACAGAGGCGGCTGGGTGCAGAGTGCAAACAGGCGTCGGGTTTCTAATCTGAATCAATGGGGGGACCTGGGGGTCTCTTCAACAATGCAGGCAGGCACAGGGGGTGCTCCTCGGGGTAGCCACCACCTGGGCTAGGCCGAGGGTCGCTCCTGCACTGGAGTTAGGTTCCTTCAGGTCCTGGGGTCTACGGGTGCAGTGTGGTTTCCAGGCGTCTGGTTCCTTGAAGCAGGCAGTCGTGGTCAGGGGAAGCCTCAGGATTTCCTCTGCAGGCGTCGCTGTGGGGGCTCAGGGGCGTCAACTTTGAACCCTGTAAGTGTTTTACTTACCTGTGAATTTAACATTTACTTACCTCCCACAGGAACTGTTGATTTTTGCACTAAGTGTCCACTTTTAAAATAGCTTTTTGGCATTTTTGTCAAAAATGAGCCTTGGCCAAAGCGTAGCACATTTTGGTGCAAAGAAGTACCAATCAAGAGATATGTTTTTGCACCCCCTACCCTTTCTTCGCACCCACATACCTTACAGAGTTGATCGTCTACCCGAAAGTCTTTAGTACAATTACGATAGAACGCCAATGTTCTTTTTGGGTCCAGGCGGTGAGTCGCTCCTCCTCATGGGAAGGATACAGGGGTGTGTAAAAAGTAGGCCGGGTGATGGACTGGCAACAACCTTGGGAAGGAAGGAAGCCTTAATACGCAACACCACTTCGTCAGGGTGTACAGACAAGAATGGAGGTTTGGACGAAAGGGCCAGAAAGCTCACTCACCCCGAGAGAGGAGTGATGGCAACAAAAAAAGACAGTTTTGAAGGTGAGGAGCCGCAAGGGACAACTGTGCATATGCTCAAAGGGAAAACACATTAAGTAAGTAAGGACAAAATTGAGGTCCCACTAAGGCATGATAAAAGGAGTGGGACGCAATACATGGGTGAGACCTTTTAGGAATCTATTCACAATAGGAGATTTAAAGAGTGAGGGCTGATCAGGTAACCTAAGAAATGGCAGATAAATACCCTTTAAAGGTCCCCAAATCATAGCCCTGCTGGTCCAAAGAAAGAATGAACAAAATAACCTCAGAAAGTAGGGGCAGAGAGGGGATCAACAGATTTGTGGGTGCACCATGCCACAAATTTATGCCAACAACAGGCATATACTATTTGGTGGAGGGACACCTGGCTGCTAAGATAACATCAGAGACTTCGGGTGGAAGATCAAAAGTCGTCAACTGTCGCTGCTCAATCTCCTCGAAAGGCGGCGGAGATTGGACAGGTTTGGGTGGAGAACCATCCCCCCTGCTGCTGCGACAGAAGATCAGCCCAAAGAAGCAGTCTGAGTGGAGGATCGACAGCCATACTCAATAGCTCTGGATGCCATTGTAGGAAAATGCCACTGTTGGCATGGTTACCCCCTAACCTTTTGCCTTTTGTTGGCACCAGCTTTGATTGAAAGTGTGCTGGGACCCTGCTAACCAGGCCCCAGCACCAGTGTTCTTTCCCTAAAACTGTACCTTTGTCCCCACAATTGGCACAGCCCTGGCACACAGATAAGTCCCTTGTGTAAGGAAATGCCTCCTTGGCATGGTTACTCCCTGACTTTTTGCCTTTGCTGATGCCAAGATTTGATTGAAAATGTGCTAGGACCCTGCTAACCAGGCCCCAGCACCAGTGTTCTTTCCCTAAACTGAACCTTTGCTTACACAACTGGCACTCAGGTAAGTCCCTTGTAACTGGTACCCCCGGTACCAAGGGCTCAGATGCCAGTGAAGGTCTCTAAGGGCTGCAGCATGTATTATGCCACCATGGGGACCCCTCACTCAGCACAGGCACACTGCCTCACAGCTTGTGTGTGCTGGTGGGGAGAAAATGACTACATCGACATGGCACTCCCCTGTGGCATAGGTAAGTCACCCCTCTAGCAGGCCTTACAGCCCTACGGCAGGTTGCACTATACCACAGGTGAGAGCATAGTTGCATGAGTACTATGCCCCTAAAGCGTCCAAGCCAATTCTTAGACATTGTAAGTGCAGGGTAGCCATAAAGAGGATACGGTCAGGGAGTTTGTCAAACACAAACCCCACAGTTCCATAATGGCTACACTGAATACTGGGAAGTTTGGTATCAAACTTCTCAGTACAATAAATCCACACTGATGCCAGTGTGGGATTTATTGAGAAATGCACACAGAGGGTATCTTATAGATGCCCCCTGCATGCCAGCCCAACTGGTAGTGCTAGGCTGACCGGTCTCTGCCAGCCTGCCACTTCCAGACCGGTTTCTGGCCACATAGGGTGAGTGCCTTTGTGCACTCTGTGACCAGGAACAAAGCCTGTCCTGGGTGGAGGTGCTCCACACCTACTTCCCCAGCAGAAGCTTTAAAACCTGGCAGTGAGCCTCAAAGGCTCAAGCCTGGTCTTACAGATACCCAGGGCACTCCAGCTAGTGGAGATGCCTGAGGACAGCAGAACTGACTACCTCAAGCAAGAAGAAACCATCGACCCCCAGGGCTCTCTGCATCCACCCCCCCATCCAAAACACCCCCCCCCCCCTCCCCCCGCCGACCGTGACTGCCCAAGATGAAGAAATCTGACGTCTGGAAGGAGCACTTCACCCGCAGCCCCCAGGCCTGTGAATAATCGACCATGGGTGCAGCAGTGACCAGCAAATGGCCCTCACCTTTGCCCAGTCGGTGGCTGGCCCAAGAAGCCCTCCCCTCCCCCGCGCCCCGTTTGCAACATCTGAATGACCCCTGGGTCCCTCCATTGAAATCTATTGCAAAGCCAACACCCTGTTTGCCCACTGCACCCATCCACCCCGTGCCGCTGAGGGTGTGCTGTATGTGCCTAGTCCCCCCCGCCAACCCCCCCCCAGTGCTCTACTAAACCCACTTGGTCTGCTCCCCGGGAAGCAGGTACTTACCTGCCAGTAGACTGGAACTGGAGCTCCCCCTTTCTCCATAGGCACCCATGCTATAATGTACACATCTATAAGAGGATATTCTTATGACATCTCAGGCATCACTAGCATGCTTTATCTATCATTAGTCAACAGATCACAAAGCAGCAACTTACTCTTTACAAATAAACTTATTAATTAAGAAACTCAAAAATAAAAATATTCTACTGCCAGCACACAGAATATTCTTACTTTTGCTTCAACAGCAGCCAAGTCGGCTTTAATAGCTTGGGCTTCCGAAATGAGAACAGCATACTCTTCCTTATACCGGGCTATGCTAGCCTCTAGGTCACGAATCATTTGCTCGACCTCGTTAGCTTTTGCCTGATTGTCTTTAGCATCATCCTCCAGCTTCTGCAGTTCATTACGGAGGGGCTCGACTCGTTTCAGCATATCAGCGTAGTTTAGCTGTAAAATTAAAACAAATATATTAGATACTGAATAAGGAGTAACTCGTTTCCTTTGTATGCTGTGACATTTTCCTTCCCACTCATTGTTGCGGTTTATTTGGCAACACCACACAAGCTGCACTCACTCTACCACTGATCGATTTAGAGAACAGGGCAGACTTGGAGGTGATCATCTATCTAAGGTGACATCAGACAAAATAAAGACACATTCTTGTCAGAATTAGATAAGTGCTTATGCTAACACATTAACACTACATATTAATTACAGAGCAAAAAGAAAATCTGACATTAATTCACAATAGTAGTTTGTGCTGCAGAAGAAGCATTACCAAGAAGCCATATCAAACACAGCTCTGTGACCACTGACATCCTGCCAAAAAGTTGTTATTAAATTGTGCAATGTTGCTACGCGATGGGCAAAGTGGGTCTGGTCAGGACTTCATGTGGTTCAGGTTAGACCCTCCAGAGAAGGACATCTCCTTGTACAGGAATATAAGTTACCCTTCAGCTTATAGCAGCAAGGATTCTCATAAAAGTAGGCCCAGTCAGAAGGGAGAGAAAAAAATCAAGGAGTGATTATAAAATTGGTCTAGTGTCTTCTCTCATACAGTTGTGTACAGACCATCTTGAACAAACCAAATACTTTTCAACAGATGCATTGTGGTCAATGAAAAATGTCAGCAAATCAGAGAGTAAGTGATATTTGAAAATGTGTCTACTGCCCCAGTCCTGGAGAAGCATCCTTGTCCTGGCTAGATTCTGTTAGCTTCTAAGCTCAGTTACTAGGTCAGACCATTTCAGACTGGTCTAGGTAATATGTCCATTGGACTGAATGAAGCCTACTTCTGGTCCTGTTGCAATGAAGGCCACCATAATCCAGGTCCTGGGTGAGCTTCAACCAGGTTTCCTGAGCCATACACTGGAAAGAAGGAATGGGCTGGAATCCTCCCAATACGTACAAAGGTTTCAGGGAAGGGGACTGGAGAGATGTTCATTCGTGATGCCATATCAAAAATTTGCAAACCCAGGTCAAATGCAAGCATCATTTTATGCAAAATGCACAGGGGGCCCAAATGGACACCGTAGTTCACCAACTAACATGTGAGCCACACATCCTAAAAACACAACCATCAATTCGTCATACACACCCTAGACAACATTAAGGTAAGGGTCAAGAGATAAAAAGACTGAACAGACCTTTACTGAGAAAAGTAATTAGCAATATACCAATAAAAAAGGTTAAAAAAAGTTTGTACTGCTATACTTTAAATGAGTTACCACCCCCGCACAGCCTGGGATGAAGTAGCACTCGTCACCCTCACTTGGAAACAGGGTTCATTTTGGGAGCACAGTTATAAGAAGCACAGCACACTTAAGTTGAAAAGAAACAAAAATGACACAAAACACTTCAAGCAAGCTTGCATAAGACTGAAGTCCACTGGGGGAAAAATCATGGGCAAAAAATAAATAAATCACAAGACAAAAAATGTTTAGGCAACAGTAACTCTGCTTTCATTGTTAGGGAGAGCTTGTTATTAAAGTGCTATAGCAGCCTTTTTGCAAAAGGTGTTTGTGTCTATTTGGAAAAGTTATGATAGAAACGTGGCAGCAGAGGGCTTAGCCTATCACAACTGCCTAGCCTGATACCCAGCGATGGATCCAACTGAGTTTGGTACAGACATCAGTATCTACAGCCTCCAACAAATAACTAATGAGTTTAGAAGTTCTGAGGGTCAAACCAACAGCAGACTAGCAGGATAACATAGGGGTAATTTAACACTGAGCTTAGACTTTATGGTACAAAAAGCATGGGCTTTGGTACAATAACAAATGTGTGGATATCATGTGTTAAAATGTACCCGAGTTTCTAACCTCACCGTCTTTTAAAAGTAAGCCGTTTCCACTTGCCATTCCTGGCTTGAGAGTGTGTCAAATGTCAAAAAGAGTTGCAAGGAATCCAATCAGAGTGCAACAGGATTGGATGCTGTGGAACACTATGGGAAAATGACATCGTTAAGTTAGGGCCCAGTAAGAAATTGTTACTTACTTGTGGTCCTGGTGCTACAACGTTTGGAACCTTCCTTGAAGTCATAAACATTAGAATAATTTCCAACTGCGTACAGGCACATAGGAACACTTAATAATAATAATATGAATGGGAAGGGTTAAGAGTCCAACATCCCTAAATGTAGCCGAACACGTTCCAAAAGTCTCCTGCAGGCATGATTTTCCAAAGTTTAGGCTGTATGAAGTACCAAAAACATCTTCTTAAAACTACATTTCAGCACCTATCCCTCAAACTGCTGCACACGTGACTAAGCAATGAGAAAAAGTTTAGTCTGACAGGTGCATTAAAGAGTTAAAAAAAATCTATTACAGATGTCCTGACACTTTAAGGCTCCAGGAGCTTACACTACTCTCAGTGCATTGTACTGGCTGCTGTCTTATAGACTAAGGGCCTGATTTAGATATTGGCGGACGAGTTAATCCATTCACAATAGTGACCGATTTCCAGTTTGACAAAATCTAAATCCTGTTATATCCTATTGGATTTATATTTCAGCAGACGGATATCTATCAACGTTGTGACGGACAGTGACAGACATACACCCCTGCCTGTGTGCTATGTCCCCTAAACACTGCCTGTAATATTTGTAAGTCACCCCCACAGCAGGCCACCAGCCCTAAGGTAGGGTGCCTTATATTATATGTGTGGACATATCTGCAAGAACAGATATGTCTCTGCTATGTCTGTCGATTTTAAGACATAGCAAGTGTACAGGGAAGCCATTTTAAGTACAGAGCTGGACACTGGTCAATACGAGTTCCCCGGTAACATGATGGCTTCACTGATTCTAGAAATGTTTACTATCAAACATCTTGTATTAATGAACCCTCACTGATTCCAGTGATGGATTTATTAATACACACACCCAGAGGGCACCTTACATGTGCTTCCTGAAAACTTACCAACTGCTGATGGGCTTAATGACTAGTTCGAGCAAGCCTGACACTTAGTCGAGGTTCTGACCACCAAGTGCTCTCTGGAGGTCAGAAACAAAACCTGCTCTGGGGTAGGGTTGTTAGAACACCCCTCCCAACAGGATGACCTGGAAATCTGCATTCCAAAGCAAGAGGCATCAAAGACGACCACTGCCTTTGGAATGCAGATAGGGCTCTCTTCAGGGGAGATGCCGAACCCCCTGCCCCAGGGCCCAATTGGCACCTGGACAGGTGAGAAAATTAGCTATGTAGGAGGTGCGTTGCATTTCCAAGCTGGACAAACCCCTAGGGTGACCAGCCTGAGATAAACACGGCCTTAGGAATTTCGCCATCTTGTGTGTGTGTGTGTGGTGGAATTAGGTATTCTGGGGCAGGGTGATGCCCACTCCCCAATGGAAGTGGTCATCTAGGGGCTGTAGTGACCCGAAGGGTAAGTACCCAATTGGCTACTACCCTTCACTCCACTAACCCCTTAAATTTAGTATTAAGGGGACCCCCTGATACCAGGCCCTTAAATCTTCGCTGGACACAAAAGGAGGTGACAAGAAGCCTTCTGAACCTGAGAACTGAGGCGCACGGCAGACTTAGCACCAACCCTGCTAACCTGTCTGCTGCACCGCCCCTTGAGGACCAACTGACCTGTCCTGCCGTTGCAGTCTCCAAGCACCCGGGAGAGCTGCCAGTGCTTCACAAATTGGCAGGAAGAACTCCCTTGAAACAAAAGGAGCAACTTCCCCGCACCTGCAGGCAACCCAAGAAAGAACTGTGAGGACCAGGACTGCCAAAAACCCAACGGACAGCACCACTGCACCTGAGTGGCCTAGCCCAAGCTGAAGTAGGCCAACGGTGTCAGCCTGATTCCCAGGCCCTCCAAAGATGACGCCCACCCCCAAGCTTGTACTCTGTGGGCTTCCCTACGGTGTCTGCAGCCTGTTTCTGCAGAACTCCCTTCAATGTGACTGCTTCCGGTGAAGACCTGATGGTCCCTGCACCTTTGCACCCGGACGCCCCCTGACCAAAGTACCACTGGTGTCCCTACGTACCCCAGGCTCTTGAGACTAGAGCCCACATGTTTGCTCGGCCAGACTGATCCTCCAGTCCATGCCTGCAGCCTGTTTCTGTGAGGGTTCTTCCATTGCGACCTGTGGCAGTAAACCAGATGGTCCAAACCACCTCTGCACTGAACGCCCCGGACCACTGGTGTTGCTATGTCCTTAAGCACTGCAAGAAGTGAAACTCCTCAGTGGTTCACCCGGACTGGACTATCAATCCACCCAGGCAGCATCTTTGTGACCATACCCTACAGACATACACAGGGTATTAGACACTGAACTGCACTCGGCCACCCCAGTGCCGTCCAAGGTGACCTCTTGGTGTAGCCTAGTACCCTGCCCTGTACTGACACTAAGTCCACAAGACCGGCTCTGTAAGTTGTTGTGTAGTACCCGTTTGCTGTGTATGTTTTCTCTCCCATGGAGTAACATTGTAGCTACAGAAAAATGCACTGTGTCCACTTCTGAAAGCTCATAAAATTCCTATCCCAAGAGGATACTCACCTGATTCCAGTGATCTTGGTATCTACATTTATACAAAAGTATGTGTTATTTTTTATAAATTGGTGTTGGATTTCTTTATTGTGTGTTTCTCTCACTTACTGTGTGTCCTGTACATGATAGCACTACCCTATGATATGCCTAACTGCTCTCCCACACTACCACAAAAGAGCATTTTGGATGTCTTTTGTGCCTCTGTGATACCTCCGGGGGTTTGTCTAGACTCTCTGCAAAGCGTACCTCATTTTGGTCCACTATACAAAGAGCCAGCATCCTACAGTAACGGTGTATGGATGTCAGTGAGAGGTACAATGTATGGAGGCTTGTGGGTTCCATATCAGAAATCAAGGGTCTTGGGAAGACTTGGAGATGGTTGAGTCCTCTCAGAAATATCTGTAGATTGCCACATTACTGAAAGCTCGGTGGAACACACTGGAGTAAGGGAGAGACAGGCTCTCTTGTGCACTTCAAACGGGCTCTGATTCTGGAAAGGTCACTGGTGAATGGGGCTAGGGCACATCTCAGTAAAAGGATGGCACTGGCAAAAGAAACACTGCAGAGTCAAGGAATCCTAAAGAGCAGGGCTATGACCTGTGTAACCTTTTGGTAGACCTAAGCAGTGAGGCTGACATTCAGGTGTGATCCTCAAAGGCATTCTCATGTCCTGTGTTGTGAGGCTATCTAACTTGTGTTCCTGCAGTGAAAGTCTGCTTCAAGGATAAAGGACAGGTCAGAGGAATGGGTACTTGACATTAGAAAGTGCATCTTTTGACATGGTTACATGCCTGCTCTGGGCGGAGGTAATAACACCTCATCCAGGCAGGATAGACATTCCAGGGAGGGGAGCTTCAAAGGCCGCTCCAAATGATAGAGAAGGACGGCCCCCAGTTCCTGACCCCACTTATGACCGCAGAACTGCAGTTAAATTACAAGGAGTACCACTTTATGTCAGTCCCATTCTAAGGTGGACGAGCTGAGGTGGACACTACTTTTTAAATTCCTCCATCTTGTTTGAAAGGACTTAGCCCAATAGCTTTAGGGCTATGTGCACCTCCCAAAGGAAGTGGTCATAAGAAGGGTATAGGCACCCTAAAGTTGAGTATCCTATTGGCTCCCACCTGTCACTCTTATAAAGTCCCTCAATTCAATATTTAGGTGATAACCCTGAACCCTAAAACTCAGATTTCTGACGACCTAAGAAGACCTGCAGAGAGAACTGCAGACACCAACTGACTTGGCCCCAGCCCTACCGGCCTGTCTGCAGCCCTTGACAATCCTGCACCAAAGGGTGACCTGTCCTGCAGCCCAGCGACCTCCAGAGCTTGGGAGAACTGCCTGCCTTCAGTAAAGACCAAGATCTTCTGAGAACAGCAGACCTGTTCAATAAGAAACCAACATTAAGAAAAAAGAACACTGACCTGAGGAACAGCGAAACCACACCCAGACCAACCTCTGCACCATACGCTCACGGACCGAGTGGCCCATCAGTCCTGTGACGGTTTCCCAGTGATTCTGAGCCCAAATCCATCCTGGGTTGACTCATGTCGGACTCTGCCTCAAAGCCTGCAGTCTCAATCCAAAGATTCCCCCTGACCGTGACGGCCCAGTAAGTTGTTTTACGACATCAAGGTACACCCCTCCATCTGGAGCACTTGACCTAGAGGAGCTGGACCAAGGATTCCCCGAGTCCTGCAACATCTGAACTTAACTGGGAAGCGTGGGTTTTCTTCATTCAGCCTTCTAGCCTGAGCTTGCAGCCTTTTTCCAAAACTGACCTCTCTCATTGACTTGCACTGAGTGCCTAACGCTGTGTTGCCACTCTGCACCCAGTCATCCCTGTGCTGCTTAGGGTGTAAATTTGGTGCTGCCTTGTGGCACCCCTGGTGCTTGCCTCAACCCCAGGAGACTGGCACTGACACTGCTTTTACTCACCTGTGAGAAGCGCATCTTTGGTCACCCCCACCCCCGTCTCCGCTGGTTAACATTGGTTGCCCATGCCATGTTGGCACTCTGCACTTCCTTCACCCCCAGTCTCTGTTGGTTAACATTGGGCACCTGATCCCGAATTTGACCTCTGCACCCGGCTGCCCATGTGCCACTGCGGGTGCACTCTTGGTACTGGTTTGAACCTTGCCTGATGTGGACCTAAAACCCCGAAGACTGGATTTGTAAGTCAAATACTTACCTGCAAAACTACATTCTTGTTTTCCTCCCATACGTCAACATTGAAGACTCAGAAAATTGCACTGTCAATTTTTTAAACTAAAAAGTATTTTTAATTTAAAAACTGCTTACCTTATAATGAAGTTCTTTGGTTCAAAGCATATATAAAAGCAAATGTTATTTTTCTAATTTGGTCTCGGATTTATTCTTTAAGTGGGTCTCTCATTCATTGCCTCGGAGTACAACAAATGCTTCAGAAGATTCCTTGATAAGCCTAACTGCTCGCCCACACTACCACAAATAGAGCATTAGACCTATCTATTTCTGCCTCTGCAAACCTTTGGGGGGATCCACTGGACTCTCTGCAAGGTGTACTTCATTTTAGTGCACCATGTAGAGAGCCAGCTTCCTACTGACAGATACTAAGTCACATCTGTATCTGGACATGGATTATAAAAAGGGGAGCCGTAGTCTCCTAATTATTTAACCGTTAAGCAGTGGCTGTACATCAACGTGATGAAGCTCAACAAGACTGCCACATGTGGTGCTTAGGACTGGGGACCAAGGTCTGCTGGTCTCCCTGCTGGGTGAGGGAACAAAACTCAGGGCAATCAAAACTACCTCTGCCGCAGCCTGGGGCACCAGCATCTACCTGCACAGTTCAGAGGACCCTGTGAGAAGGAGGATAGTGCCTGGAAAGAACAAGGTGCAGTGGGGATATCCTGAATTGCCCCTGAAACTAAGTGTGATGTTTACAGTGTAGCTTGAATTGCCGCAGGGACGGTTCCATCTAAGACAATGCCCCTATATGTCAGAGGGGACCAGTGTGAAGGTAAGTACTTCCAGACTGATCAGGTCACTCGCCCTTGTATCACCCAGGTTGGTGATTCCATATTCCAGAGGGGGCATCCGTGAAGATAAGTACAGTTGTACAGATTGGGCCACTACGCCCTGTACCACACAAGTCGCCAACCTTGTATAAGAGATCGGGCTGCCGTGAACATTAGTACTGCTGCACTCATCAAGTCACTCACCCTTGTGATGCGCTACCCCAGTCGGCAACCCTGATGCCAAAGAGGACCACAATGACAAGAAACAGTGCCCTGGTTCATTGCTGTGAACAGCGAGGGCTATCGCCCTAATGTAGCGTGGCTGTCAGCTTTGTACAGCGTGCAACCATCAAGAGTGGCAGGTTTTGACCCGTGTAGCCACAGCACCTACTTGCGCCTTGGAAACTAAGTAAGGGTTCAAGACCCGCCGTAAGAATCAGACATCTACTATACTACCGGGAGGTGAGCTGCAGACACCCAGCTGTCTTGCATACAGTGATGAAGCTACCGCTTGTCAGCATCTATCCGAATCTACCACAATGCCAGATTGCTGAATGTTCATGAGTCTTTTGTATGGCAACATCAGTAGGAGCAGGTAAGACAGACTAATACCACTACTGCGCTGGGTCACTGACTTCTAAAGAGCCTTGTATTCACAAATGAAGTCTAACATTTGGGGTGAATCCTTTCTGCTGTTTTCAAGAAAAAAGCATCTGAAGAGGTTACAGAATGGGCTTGAAAAAATTAACAAAAAAAACTACGTTTCAGGACCGATGATCCCACAGAAGTCTTGCGTGACTCTAGTGCTCCCACAAAGTTTAAAAAGTAAAATGTTACTTACCCAGTAGTTCGTAGTATGTGGTGCTATAGATTCACATGCTTTGCATAAGTCAGCCATCTAGTGTTGGGTCCAGGGTGTCAAGTTTTTTTGTTAGAAGAATCTTTTCAAGTAACAAGATTGAGTGACTCATCCTCTCGGTGATGCTGCACATGGGTATGGAGTCCTTTGTTAGTTTTTCTCGCTGGTGGATGAGGTAAGGAGTGTATAGAGAGTAAATAGAAGATGACCATGCAGTGTATTTACATATGAACAATATTTTTATGACAATGCAACTACAACAGCAAACAGAAGTCCAGTTAAGGCGCATGTGAAGTACAGAACTACATGTCACAAACAGATGTCTACTGGGTAAGTAACATTTTCCGTTTGATGGCATGTGTGACTGTAGATACACATGTTTGACTAGACTGTAAAGAAGCCATTCCAAATAAGCAGTTGCTAGCCTGTAGGAGTTGCTTGAAAAAGTGTTCTCAGCACGGCTTGGCCAACACTGACTTGTTGGCATGCTAAAGCATCTATACAATAGTGTTTAGTAAATGTATGCGGTGCAGACCAAGTAGCAGCTTTACATCTGTCTGCTATTGTGATGTTACCTAGAAAACAAATAAAAGCACCTTTTTTCATAGGGTGCTTTTAGCGGTAACAGGAAACTGCAGTCTAGCTTTAGCATAGCAAGTTTGAATACATTTGACTATCCATCTGCCTAAACTATTTTTTGATATTGGGTTGCCTTTTTGAGGCATTGAAAATGCATTTGTTTAGATTTCCTAAACTGTTTGGTTCTGTCAATATAATACACTAGAGCTCTTTTAACATCTAGTCTGTGAAGAGCTCTCTTGGCAACTGAGTCGGGTAATGGGAAAAAGACTGGAAATCAATTGATTGGTTGTATTTGGAAGAATGGTTCTTCTAAGGTTAGAGCCTGAAGTTCACTTACATGTTGTAGGAAAGTGCTCTTATTGGCATAGTTACCCCCTAACGCTTTGTCTGATATTGATGCCAACTTGACTGAGTGTGCTGGGATCCTGCTAACCAGGCCCCAGCACCAGTGTTCTTTCCCAAAAACGGTACCATTGTTTCCACAATAGGCACATCCCTGGCACACAGTTAAGTCCCTTGTAAAAGGTACCCATGGTACCAAGGGCCCAGTGGCAAGGGAAGGTTCTCAAGGGCTGCAGCATGCATGAGTGACATCTCAGTCAGCCCATGCACACTGCCTTGCAGCTTGTGTGTGCTGGCGAGGAGAAAAAGAAAGTCGCCATGGCACCCCTTTCAGGGTGCCCTGCCCACAAACCACCGCCTATGGAATAGGTTAGTCACCCCTCTAGCCCTAAGGAAGGGTGCACTATACCACAGGTAAAGGCCTAGCTGCAGGAGCAATATGCCCCTACCGTGTCTAAGTCCATTCTTAGACATTGTAAGTTCAGTGTGGCCATATTTAGAATATGGGCTGGGAGTTTGTCAAAACGAACTCCACAGTTCCATAATGGCTTCACTGAATGCTGGGAAGTTTGGTATCAAGCCTCTCAGCACAATAAACCCACATTGAGTCAGTGTTGGATTTAATGAAAAATGCACCCAGAGGACATCTTGGAGATTTCCCCTGTATGTTAGCCAAACTGCTAGTGCAGGACTGACTAGTCTGTGCAGCCTGCCACTTCCAGACGAGATTCTGACCGCATGGGATGAGAGCCTTTGTGTTCTTTGTGGCCAGAAAAAAAGTCTACAATGAGTGGAGGTGCTTCACACATCCCCCTGAAGGAACTAACACTTGGCGGTGAGCCTTAAAGGCTCAGGCCTCTTGTTACAATGCACTAGGGCACTCCAGCTAGTGGAGATGCCTGTCCCCCGGACAAGGCCCCAATTTTGCCAGCAAGTCTGGTGGGAAAATTAGGGAAAACTAGGAGGAGTGACCACCTCAGCTGGGACAGCCCCTAAGGTGGCCAGAGCTGAAGTAACCCCCTCCTTGTAAAATCCTCCTTGGTTTGGAGGACAGGGACCAAGAGGGTTAGGTTTGTGTCCCCCTCCCCAAAGCGAGTGGACACTGAAAGGGTGTAGTCCCCCTCAGGGACAGTAGCCATTGGCTACTGCCCTCTGACCCATGTAACGCCCCTAAAGAACAAGTTACTTACCTTTGGTAACAAATTATCTGGTAGAGACTATCTAGCTGCAGATTCCTTACCTTAGAATTCCCTGGCGCCAGCTTAAAATCTAGAATTTTTCTGCTGAGCAGTGCCCTGCGTGCGCTGTCGGGTGGCGTTGTTCGGATCCGTGTGTGCTGCCCGGCTCCGCGTGGCGTTGTCAGCGTCGTTGGAGCTGTCTATGATGTCACAGTTGTCTATACAGACACCACCTCGGCGCATGTACGTCAGTTCTTTTCCCACAACTTTCCACGCCAGAAGCGCAGAGTCATGGAAGAACTAACAGTATGTAGTTTCGCTTTTTCACTTGACTGTTCAAAGATAAAGTTTTACATGCCTTTAAGAAAGGCAAAAAATGCCAAGAACCTATATACGGAAAATGTCACTTACCCAGTGTACATCTGTTCGTGGCATGTTCCGCTGCAGATTCACATGCTATGCATATTCTGCCATCTAGTGTTGGGCTCGGAGTGTTACAAGTTGTTTGAGTGGGGAGGCCTGGGTGGGTGTAAGGAATCTGCAGATAGGGTCTCTTCCAGATAATTTGTTACCGAAGGTAACTAACTTGTTCATCTGATAGAGACTTCTAGCTGCAGATTCCTTCCCTTTGAATAGATACCCAAGCTATAATCCCTGGACGTGGGTCTTAAGGATATATTTTATACTAGGAAGTCCTGCAGGACTGAGCAGGCAATATGACCCTCCCTTCTCACTTGGCTAACCAGGCAGTAGCGTCTCGCAAACCTGTGCAAGGAAGCACAAGTTGCCGCTTGGCAGATATCAAGCACTGGCACGCCACGAGCTAACGCAGTGGTAGCAGCTTTCCCTCTGGTAGAGTGAGCCCCCAAGCCCTCTGGAGGCTGCTTTTTGGCCAAAGCGTAGCATTTCTTTATACAGAAGCACAGACTGGTGTTAGCAGGACTAAAAAAAATATTCAGATAAACATGAGCCTCCACTGTTAATTTAATTCTTCAGTTCTTGTTCTTTGTAATTAAGAGAGTATTTATGAAGACTTAGGAGTTGGGGCAGCAAAAGGTAATTACCAATAATGAAAATGTCACTTACCCAGTGTACATCTGTTCGTGGCATCAGTCGCTGTAGATTCGCATGTTTTGCAATAGCTCGCCATCTGGTGTTGGGCCGGAGTGTTACAAGTTGTTTTTCTTCGAAGAAGTCTTTCGAGTCACGGGACCGAGTGACTCCTCCTTTTGTCTCCATTGCGCATGGGCGTCGACTCCATCTTCGATTGTTTTTCCCCGCAGAGGGTGAGGTAGGAGTTGAATTGTAGTAATAGTGCCCATGCAATGGAGTGAGTAAGTATGTACCTATTTAAGGTTGAGATGATACATATACAAATAGTTGAAGGTAACTTCCAAACTGCTACAGGCTCCCGGGGAGGCGGGTGGGCACATGCGAATCTACAGCGACTGATGCCACGAACATATGTACACTGGGTAAGTGACATTTTCAGTTCAATGGCATCTGTCGCTGTAGATACGCATGTTTTGCATAGACTAGTAAGCAGTTATCTCCCCAAAAGCGGTGGCTCAGCCTGTAGGAGTGGAAGTAGTTTGAAATAATGTTCTTAATACGGCTTGACCTACTGTGGCTTGTTGTGCGGATAACACATCTACACAGTAGTGCTTGGTGAATGTGTGAGGCGTAGACCATGTGGCTGCCTTACATATTTCTTGCATTGGGATGTTTCCTAGAAAGGCCATGGTAGCACCCTTCTTTCTGGTTGAGTGTGCCCTTGGTGTAATGGGCAGCTGTCGTTTAGCTTTAAGGTAGCAGATTTGGATGCATTTAACTATCCATCTGGCTATACCTTGTTTTGATATTGGGTTTCCTGCATGAGGTTTTTGAAATGCAATAAATAGTTGTTAAGTCTTTCTGATGTTCTTTGTTCTGTCAATGTAATACATTAATGCTCTTTTGACATCTAATGTATGTAGAGCCCTTTCAGCTACGGTATCTGGCTGTGGAAAGAACACTGGAAGTTCCACTGTTTGATTTAGATGGAACGGTGAAATAACCTTTGGCAAAAATTTAGGATTAGTCCTTAGGACGACCTTATTCTTGTGTAGTTGTATAAAAGGTTCTTGTATTGTAAACGCCTGAATCTCGCTTACTCTTCTTAGGGAAGTAATGGCGATGAGAAATGCAACCTTCCAGGTTAGGAACTGTATTTCGCAGGAGTGCATGGGTTCAAAAGGTGGACCCATAAGTCTAGTTAGGACAACATTTAGGTTCCATGAAGGAACAGGTGGTGTTCTTGGTGGTATAATTCTCCTAAGGCCCTCCATGAATGCTTTAATGACTGGTATCTAATATAGGGAAGTTGAATAGGTAGTCTGCAGGTATGCAGATATTGCTGCAAGGTGTATTTTAATGGAAGAGAAAGCCAGGTTAGATTTTTGTAAGTGAAGCAAGTAGCCCACTACATGTTCTGGAGTTGTGTGTAAAGGTTGTATTTGATTAATATGGCAGTAGCAAACAAACCTCTTCCATTTACTTGCATAGCAGTGCCTGGTGGATGGCCTTCTGGCTTGCTTTATGACTTCCATACATTCTTGGGTAAGTTGTAAGTGCCCGAATTCTAGGATCTCAGGAGCCAGATTGCTAGATTCAGCGATGCTGGATCTGGGTGTCTGATCTTTTGGTTGTGTTGTGTCAACAGATCTGGCCTGTTGGGCAATTTGATGTAGGGTACTACTGATAGGTCTAGCAGCGTTGTGTACCAGGGTTGCCTTGCCCAAGTTGGTGCTATCAATATGAGTTTGAGTTTGTTTTGACTGAGTTTGTTTACCAGGTAAGGAAGGAGAGGGAGAGGAGGAAAAGCGTAAGCAAATATCCCTGACCAGTTCATCCATAGGGCATTGCCTAGGGACTGTTTGTGTGGGTATCTGGATGCGAAGTTTTGGCATTTTGCGTTCTCCTTCGTCGCAAACAAGTCTATTTGAGGTGTTCCCCAGAGTTTGAAATAGGTGTTCAGAATTTGGGGGTGAATTTCCCATTCGTGGACCTGTTGGTGATCTCGAGAGAGGTTGTCTGCGAGTTGATTTTGGATCCCTGGTATAAATTGTGCTATTAGGCGAATTTGGTTGTGAATTGCCCAACGCCAAATTTTTTGTGCTAGCAGGCTTAACTGCGTGGAGTGTGTCCCCCCTTGCTTGTTTAGATAATACATTGTTGTCATGTTGTCTGTCTTGACGAGAATGTATTTGTGAACTATTATTGGTTGGAAAGCTTTTAGTGCTTGAAAAACTGCTAGTAGTTCTAGGTGATTTATATGCAGTTTTGTTTGATGTACGTTCCATTGTCCTTGTATGCTGTGTTGATCGAGGTGTGCTCCCCACCCTGTCATGGAAGCATCTGTTATTACGTATTGTGGCACTGGGTCTTGGAAAGGCCGCCCCTTGTTTAAATTTATGTTGTTCCACCACAGAAGCGAGAGGTAAGTTTGGCGGTCTATTAACACCAGATCTAGAAGATGACCCTGTGCTTGAGACCACTGTGATGCTAGGCACTGTTGTAAGGGCCTCATGTGCAGTCTTGCGTTTGGGACAATGGCTATGCATGAAGACATCATGCCTAGGAGTTGTAATATCATCTTTGCTTGTATCTTTTGTGTTGGATACATGCGTTGTATGATGGTGTTGAAATTTTGAATTCTTTGGGGACTTGGAGTGGCTACTCCTTTTGTTGTGTCTATTATGGCTCCTAGGTATTGTTGTACCTTGCACGGCAGAATGTTGGATTTCGTGAAGTTGACGGTGAACCCTAGTTTGAAGAGGGTTTGTATGATCTGATTTGTGTGATTTGAGCACTCTATTAACGAATGGGCCTTGATCAGCCAGTCGTCTAGATATGGGAACACATGTATTTGCTGCCTTCTGATGTGTGCAGCGACTACCGCTAGACATTTGGTAAAGACTCTTGGTGCGGTTGTTAATCCGAAAGGCAGTACCTTGAATTGGTAATGTATTCCTTTGAATACAAACCTTAGGTATTTCCTGTGCGATGGGTGTATTGGTATATGGAAATACGCGTCCTTGAGGTCTAAAGTTGACATGTAGTCGTGTAGTTTTAGCAATGGTAATACTTCTTGTAGTGGGACCATGTGAAAGTGGTCTGATTTGATGAATGTGTTCACTATTCTGAGGTCTAGGATTGGTCTCAGCGTTTTGTCCTTCTTTGGTATCAGAAAGTACAGTGAGTAAACTCCTGTGTTTATTTGTGTGTTTGGCACTAATTCGATTGCATTCTTTTGCAATAGTGCCTGAACTTCTATCTCCAGGAGATTGGAATGATGTTTTGTCAAATTTTGTGCTCTTGGTGGTATGTTTGGAGGGAATTGTAGAAATTCTATGCAATAACCATGTTGGATAATTGCTAGAACCCAAGTGTCTGTAGTGATTTCCTCCCATGCTTTGTAATAATGACTTATTCTTCCCCCCACTGGTGTTGTGTGGAGGGGTTGGTGAGTCACTGCTTAGTAGTAGGGGTTTTGGGGCTTTGAAATTTTCCTCTATTCCTAGGGAATTGCCCTCCTCTATATTGTCCCCGAAAACCTCCTCTGTACTGTCCCTGGTAACTGGACGGTGTTGCCTGTGAGGTGCTGGCTTGTGTGCTTTGACCCCGAAACCCCCCTCTAAAGGGTGTTTTACGGAATGTGCTGTAATTTCCTCTGCTCTGCGGGGAGTAGAGTGCGCCCATGGCTTTAGCAGTGTCCGTGTCTTTTTTGAGTTTCTCAATCGCTGTGTCCACTTCTGGACCGAACAGTTCTTTTTCGTTAAAAGGCATATTGAGAACTGCTTGCTGAATCTCTGGTTTAAATCCAGACGTTCGGAGCCATGCATGCCTTCTGATAGTTACGGATGTATTAATTGTCCGTGCAGCTGTATCTGCAGCGTCCATGGAGGAGCGGATTTGGTTGTTGGAAATGGTCTGTCCCTCCTCAACCACTTGTTTTGCCCTATTTTGTAGGTCCTTGGGCAGATGGTCAATGAGATGTTGCATCTCATCCCAATGGGCTCTGTCATAGCGCACAAGTAGTGCCTGGGAGTTAGCGATGCGCCACTGGTTTGCAGCTTGTTTTGCGACTCTTTTACCAGCTGCATCGAACTTGCGGCTTTCTTTATCTGGGGGTGGTGCATCTCCAGATGTGTGGGAGTTGGCCCTTTTCCTAGCTGCTCCTACAACGACAGAGTCTGGTGGCAGCTGTGTAGTAATGAAAGCCGGGTCTGTAGGAGGCGCCTTATACTTTTTTTCCCACTCTTGGTGTGATTGCCCTACTTTTGACCGGCTCCTTAAAGATTTCTTTTGCGTGCCGGAGCATACCAGGGAGCATAGGCAGGCTTTGGTAGGAGCTGTGGGTGGAGGAGTGTGTGTTGAATAAAAAGTCATCCTCGACCTGTTCTGAGTGGAGGCTTACATTGTGAAATTGTGCTGCTCTAGCCACCACTTGAGAATACGCAGTGCTGTCCTCTGGTGGAGATGGCTTCGTAGGGTATGCCTCCGGACTGTTATCGGACACTGGGGCGTCGTATAAGTCCCATGCGTCTTGATCTTGGTCACCCTGGCTCATGGTGGTGTGAGCTGGGGAATGTGATGGAGTTTGTGCTGGTGAGATGTTAATCACAGGTGGAGGAGAGGGTGGTGGGGTAACTTTTTTCACCACTTTCGTTTGTGGTGTTTGTTCAGTTTGGAACTCCAATCTTCTCTTTCTTCTAATAGGGGGAAGGGTGCTTATTTTTCCTGTCCCCTGCTGTATGAAAATACGCTTTTGCGTATGGTCTACATCCGTTGAGTGTAGTTCTTCCTCAAACCTATGCTTTTGCATTTGGGAGGTTAGCGAGTGCTCTTCTGTATAAGAGCCTGAAACTGGGTCGGTTGCAGTTTGTTTCGGCACCGAAACCCTGTCTGCATCTTTTTTCGGCTCCGAGGTGACTTTTTTCTTTTTCGGGGCCGAAACCTCTCGGCGTCGATCTTCTTCAGTGCCGCTGTCTCGGCGTCGAGCCGTGTCTACACCGGTATCTCGGTGTCGATGCTTGTCTCCAGCACTTTCTCGGTCCCGAGAAGGCTGCGTGCCGGTGTCTCGACCGGAGTCGGACGATCTCGGCACTGTTTGGGCCTTTTTCGGTGCCGACGGTCGGTCACCGAATTTATGGGTCGAGCCATGACCTGATGGCAGTGGCGTCCCCTGGGCCTTGTAAATCTTCTTCTGAGTGGTTTTCGACGTCTTACTCACGGTTTGTGTATCGTCGAATCCTTCGGAGTCCGATTCTTGGATCGAAAAGGATCCCTCCTCTTCTTGTTCCTCGAACTCCCGGTGGGCTGTCGGCGCGGACGCCATCTGAAGTCTTCTGGCTCGACGGTCTCGGAGAGTTTTTCGGGACCGGAACGCACGACAGGCCTCGCAGGTGTCTTCGCTGTGCTCAGGTGACAGGCACAGGTTGCAGACCAAGTGTTGGTCTGTATAGGGGTATTTATTGTGGCATTTGGGACAGAAACGGAACAGGGTCCGTTCCATCGGCGTTCTTCTGCACGCGGTCGGGCCGACCAGGCCCCGACGGGGGATCGAAAAAATTACCCCGAAGGGCACCGGAGCTCTTCGATCTTAGACGCGGTGTTGAATCTAACTACGCCGACCCCGAACGCAACAATACCGACGAAAATCTTCTGAAATTAGCTATTTTTCCGTTCCGAAACTCGGAGCGACAGGAACACGTCCGAACCCGATGGCGGAAAAAAAACAATCGAAGATGGAGTCGACGCCCATGCGCAATGGAGACAAAAGGAGGAGTCACTCGGTCCCGTGACTCGAAAGACTTCTTCGAAGAAAAACAACTTGTAACACTCCGGCCCAACACCAGATGGCGAGCTATTGCAAAACATGCGTATCTACAGCGACAGATGCCATCGAACCTATAATTCTCCTGAGATTTCTTTCATGCATTCCCTTTGAGAATTCAGTACATTCCTGCTATAAAAAAGCATTTAGGAACTGGTCCAGGAAAGAAGTTTCACTTTTTGGTCCTTCCACAGAGCATTTGTTATTTTCGTACCAAGCGCGAAATGGACTGTTTCTGTACTGCCCCACAGAGTTGGTTGTCCACCCGGAACTCTTTTGTGAGGTCAAGGTAGAACGATAACACTTTTTTTGGGTCCAGCCGATGGAGATGCTCCTCTTCTTTAGAAGGATGCAGTGGTGCAAAGAAGGTGGGCAGGGTAATATTTTGACCCAGATGGAAAGGGGTCACCAGCTTGGGGAGGAAAGAGGCATGAGTTCTTAATACTACCTTGTCAGGATATATTGTGAGGTACAGTGGTTTTGAAGATAAAGCCTGCAGCTCACTCACTCTCCTGGCAGATGTAATTGCCACCAACAAAGTTGTTTCAATAGTGAGCAGCCGGAGAAGACAGTTATGTAAGTGCTCAAAAGGAGCACACATCAGGAAGGTAAGAACAAGATGAAGATCCCACTGAGGCATGACAAAAGGCCCAGGTGGAAACAAATGCACAAGCCCTTTCAAAAATCATTGTACTATAGGATACTTAAACAAAGATGGCCCATAGGGCAAGCGCTGAAAAGCTGATAAGGCAAGATAAGGGACCAACGCTTTTTGCCTCCTGCTCAAAGGGATCTTCAGGCTCAGCAAAGCCCCAGCCCCCAGCACTTCATCGTTCTCTCTGCTGCTCCAGTGAACTGAGACTCCTCTTCAGGTGTGCTGACTGAACTTCACTGCGACTTCCTGAGCCTGCTGCCAGTGGGTTGCCTGTGGGGACTGCGACTGCTTCTGTTGGCTCTCCAGATCGCTGAGGGACACCTTGAACTCCCCTCTAAGGGTTGAGTGTCCTGGGACTTGCCGTTAGCCAAGGCTTCTTGGTGGTTCTCCTGCACCACTGACTATCTGGACACCATCTGCTCCGCTCCAAGGACTCTTCAGCTCCTGGGCTCCACAGCTGGTCTTTTTCCCAACGTTGACCTGGTTCTGCATCCACAGAAGGGTGAGTAGTGGCTCTTACCCCCACTGGACACTCCATCATGGACTGGACCCCACCCCCTTCTTTTGGAGGTTCTGGTCTTCCATAATCCACCTCTGGTTTCTTTTTCTCTGGTTCTGTTCTTGCACAATCCTTTTTCTAAGTCCTCTTTTTAGTCCTTGGGAAGACCAGGTACTCACTTCTGCTCTCCTTATAGCTGGGGCTCACTCAGGTACTCACCTCTTGGGGTTCCTAGTTCTTTCAGCTCCCCTATAACAAATCCATATCCTTGGGTGGGGAACTGCACCTCACATTCCACTTTTAGTATATGGTTTGGCCCTCCCCTAGGACCTTCACTATTTTCATCAATTAGTACCAATGCTTGATGATTCTTTTCTAAACTCTGATCACTATTGTATATATAGTGTGTTCTTACCTCCAGTTTGGGGGGGGGGGGGGGGGGGGGGGGGGGGAGGGGGAGGTTGCCTATAAGTACTCTAGTGTGTTACTATATGTAAGGAATTGCCTCCTTGGCATGGTTACCCCCTGACTTTTTGCCTTTGCTGATGCTAAGTTATGACTTGAAGGTGTGCTGGGACCCTGCTAACCAGGTCCCAGCACCAGTGTTCTTTCCCTAAACTGTACCTTTGTCTCCACAATTGGCACAACCCTGGCACTCAGTTAAGTCCCTTGTAACTGGTACCTCTGCTACCAAGGGTCCTGATGCCAGGGAAGGTCTCTAAGGGCTGCAACATGTCTTATGCCACCCTAGAAACCCCTCACTCGGCACATGCACACTGCTTCACAGCTTGTGTGTGCTAGTGGGGATAAAAAGACTAAGGGGGTCATTCTGACCCCGGCGGTCTTAGACCGCCGGGGCCAGGGTCGGCGGGAGCACCGCCGACAGGCCGGCGGTGCCCCGCAGGGCATTCTGACCGCGGCGGTAAAGCCGCGGTCAGACCGGCAACACTGGCGGTCTCCCGCCAGTGTACCGCCGCCCTATTGAATCCTCCAAGGCGGCGCAGCTAGCTGCGCTGCCGAGGGGATTCCGACCCCCCCTACCGCCATCCAGTTCCCGGCGGTCCGCCCGCCGGGAACCGGATGGCGGTAGGGGGGGTCGCGGGGCCCCTGGGGGCCCCTGGCGTGCCCATGCCACTGGCATGGGCACTGCAGGGGCCCCCGTAAGAGGGCCCCTACAAGTATTTCACTGTCTGCTTGGCAGACAGTGAAATACGCAATGGGTGCAACAGCACCCGTCGCACCTTCCCACTCCGCCGGCTCGATTACGAGCCGGCATCCTCGTGGGAAGGGAGTTTTTCCCTGGGCTGGCGGGCGGTCTTTTGGCGACCGCCCGCCAGCCCAGGGAAAAACTTAGAATACCCTCCGCGGTCTTTCGACCGCGGAGCGGTATTTCGGAGGGGGAAGTCTGGCGGGCGGCCTCCGCCAGACTTAGAATGACCCCCTAAGTCGACATGGCACTCCCCTCAGAGTGCCTTGCCAACCTCACACTGCCTGTGGCTTAGGCAAGGCACCCCTCTAGCAGGCCTTACATCCCTAAGGCAGGGTGCACTATACCACAGGTGAGGGAATAAGTGCATGAGCACTATGCCCCTACAGTGTCTAAGCAAAACCTTAGACATTATAAGTGCACGGTAACCATAAGTAGTATATGGTCTGGGAGTTTGTCAAACACGAACTCCACAGTTCCATAATGGCTACATTGCAATCTGGGAAGTTTGGTATCAAGCTTCTCAGCACAATAAATCCACACTGATGCCAGTGTGGGATTTATTGAAAAATGTACACAGAGAGCATCTTAGAGATGCCCCCTGTATACCAGTCCGACTCCTAGTGTTAGGCTGACCAGTTCCTACCAGCCTGCCACACGAACTCCATAGCATCATAGTGGCAACACTAAAAACTGGGAAGTTTGGTATCAAACTTCTCAGCACAATAAATGCACACTGTTGCCAGTTTGCAATTTATTGTAAAATACACCCAGAGGGCATCTTAGAGATGCTCCCTGAAAACATACCCGACTTCCAGTGTAGGCTGACTAGTTTTTGCCAGCCTCCCACACACCAGACATGTTGCTGGCCAAATGGAGAGAGTATCTTTGTCACTCTGTGGCCAGGAACAAAGCCTGTACTGGGTGGAGGTGCTTCTCACCTCCCCCTGCAGGAACTGTAACACCTGGTGGTGAGCCTCAAAGGCTCACCCCTTTTGTTACAGCGCCCCAGGGCATCCCAGCTAGGTGAGATGCCCACCCCTCCGGGCACTGCCCCCACTTCTGGCGGCAAGGCTGGAGGAGAAAATGAGAAAAACAAGGAGGAATCACCCAACAGTCAGGACAGCCCATAAGGTGTCCTGAACTGAGGTAACCTTTACTTTTAGAAATCCTCCATCTTGTGGATGGAGGATTCCCCCAATAGGATTAGGGAGGAGGCACAAAGAGGGTGTAGCCACCCTCAAGGACAGTAGCCATTGGCTACTGCCCTTCCAGACCTAAAAGCACCCCTAAATTAAGTATTTAGGGGCCCCCAGAACCTAGGAAACTAGATTCCTGCAACCTTAACCAGAAGTAGGAGTGCTGACCTGAAGATCTGAAGTGAAGACAGAGACGACAACTGCTTTGGCCCCAGCCCTACCGGCCTGTCTCCCAACTTCGAAGAAAACTGCAACAGCGACGCATCCAACAGGGACCAGCGACCTCTGAAGCCTCAGAGGACTGCCCTGCAACCAAGGACCAAGAAACTCCAGTGAACAGCGGCCCTGTTCAACATCCTGCGACTTCTTTGCAACAAAGAAGCAACTTTAAGGACTTCACGTTTCCCGCCAGAGGCGTGAGACTTTCTACTCTGCACCTGACGCCCCCTGCTCGACCTGCGGAAAACCAACACTACAGGGAGGACTCCCTGGCGACTGAGAGCCCGTGAGTAGACCGAGACGACCCCCCCTGAGCCCCCACAGCGACGCCTGCAGAGGAAATCCAGCGGATCCTCCTGACTGCGACTGCCTGTAGCAAGGGACCCGACTCCTGGAACCAACACTGCACCCGCAGCCCCCAGGACCTGAAGGAACCTAACTCCAGTGGAGGAGCGACCCCCAGGTGACCCCCTACCTAGCCCAGGTGGTGGCTACCCCGAGGAGCCCCCTCTGTGCCTGCCTGCATCATTGAAGTGACCCCCGGGTCCCTCCATTACTTCCTATCTAAAACCCGACACCTGTTTGCACACTGCACCCGGCCGCCCCTGTGCCACTGAGGGTGTACTTTCTGTGCCTTTTTGTGTCCCCCCCCCAATGCCCTACAAAACCCCCCTGGTCTGCCCCCCGAGGACGCGGGTACTTACCTGCTGGGAGACTGGAACCGGGGCACCCAAGTTCTCCATTGAAACCTATATGTTTTGGGCACCTCTTTGAACTCTGCACCTGACCTGCCCTGAGCTGTTGGTGTGGTAACTTTGGGGTTGCCTTGAACCCCCAACGGTGGGCTACCTACCCCCCAACTTTGAGACTTATAAGTGCTTTACTTAACTGCAAAACTAACCTTTACTTACCTCTCCCAAGAACTGTTGATTTTTGCACTGTGTCTACTTTGAAAATAGCTTATTGCCATTTTTACAAAGACTGTAAATGATATTGTGTTCATTCAAAGTTCTAATTGAAATACCTTTCATTTGAAGTATTACTTGTAAATCTTGAATCTGTGGTTCTTAAAATAAACTAAGAAAATATATTTTTCTAAATAAAAACCTATTGGCCTGGATCAAGTCTTTGAGTGTGTTTTCCTCATTTATTGCCTGTGTGTGTACAACAAATGCTTAACACTACCCTCTGATAAGCCTACTGCTTGACCACACTACCACAAAATAGAGCATTAGAATTATCTACTTTTGCCACTATCTTACCTCTAAGGGGAACCCTTGGACTCTGCACACTATTTCTTAGTTTGAAATAGTACATACAGAGCCAACTTCCTACAACTACTCAGTGAAAACGCTAGTTGGATAACTGGAGGTGGAGTGCATGTTTATGATGGGCTTTATAATGTGTCTATAAAACCTGTTAAATAACTGCTTCAATGATAAGTTGCATCAACATCTGGTAGACTTAGGTCTAATAGTTTCCAAGAATTGGGAAAGAATGCAGACCATTGGGTCAAGACTAGGGTGACTAATACTCCTACGGGGGGTGACCAAAAGGCAGGGGTCACAAAGCCTTCCTAGGGGAAGGGGGTTGAGACATCTAAGGACAAAACTAAAGAGTCTTCTCAAGGGCCCCAAAAACCTGCTCAGGAGGGTGGACCCCGAGCCTCTTCACAGTACACAAATGGGTACAAGGGTAAAAACTTTGATCCCAAGAAGGTCTGGTGTCACAACCGTAGACAGCATGAGACATGGCCTATCCAAAGAAAAATGCCATTAGCCAGTCTCCAGGAGGGAACAACAGTGTGCCCAGAGCAAATCAGGGTTCACACTGAAGCTACTTTAGTCTCTGAGGGTGGGGTGGATATAGCCACACTAGCTGCCTGGCCGCCTAACATGGAAAAATACAGACAGCAGCTCTTGATAAATGGGACAAAGGTAGAAGCCCTGAGGGATACAGGTGCCAGTGTCACTGTGGTGACAGAGAAACTGGTTTCCTCAGGAAAGTATGTGACTGGACAAAGTTATCCAGTTACCAATGCTGACAATGTGACTAAAGTACATCCCATGGCTGTGGTGACTTTAGAATGGGGAACGGTTACTGGCCTGGAAACAGGAGGTTGTCTCTTCAGCAATCCTAGTAGAATGTTTGCTAGGGAATGATTTGGAGTCCTCAGCATGGGCTGAGGTAGAACTCAAACCCATGCAGCCATGCTGGGTATCCCTAAAAGGGGAGTGTGAACACCAGAGCACAGAGCAGAGCAAAGGCTGAAAAAAAGTGTTGGAGCCTGGAATAATGGGCCAACGTACCAAGAGAAAAGGTAAGAAGACTGTGGGACCAGCCTTTGAACAGCAAAAGAAGCAAGACCACTCTTCTCAAACATGTCTTCTCCCCTGAGGGAACCGAGTCCATGGAGCTGGAACCCTACCAGGTGGAGCTCTTGGGCCCACGGGGACCCTCACAGGGAACAGCTGTGCCAGGGACAAAAGACTTGTCCCACGTTTCGAAGGCCTGAGTCAGCAAGCTGCTGAACAGGAGAAGGGCGATGTCAGTGGTTCTCACAGGGACTATTAGGAGGATGGGTTCCTTTACACTGAGGCTAGCGATCCCAAACCTGGTGCCACTAGGAGTGGTAGTGCCTCAGGATTTTAGAGAGTTTATCATCACATTGGCCCATGACATCCCCCTAGCTGGGCATTTGGGACAGACTTGTGAACCATTTCTATTGGCCCAACATGCACCAGAAAGTAAGGGAGTTTTGTAGCTCCTGTATCACCTGTCAAGCCAGTGGTAAGACAGGTGGTCATCCAAAAGCCCCCCTCATTCCTCTTCCAGTGGTGGGAGTATCCTTGGAAGGGTTGGTATGGACACTGGGTCCACTTGGAACGCCCCACACACAGCCTTAGGGAACCAATACGTACTGGTAGTAGTGGATCATACTACAGGATACCCTGAAGCAATTCCCCTTTGGTCAACTACTGCCCCTGCAGAGGTACAAACTTCATTTCAGCTTACCTGAAACGCATGTGGACTGAGTGTGGGGTGACTTACCAATTCACCACACCATACCATCCACAAACCAGTGGTCTTGTAGAAAGGTTTAACAAGACATTGAAGGGCATTATCATGGGGCTCCCTGAAAAACTCGAAAGGAGATGGGATATCCTCCTGCCATGCTTGCTTTTCACCTACAGAGAGGTGCCTCAGAAGGGAGTACAAACTTCATTTCAGCTTACCTGAAACGCATGTGGACTGAGTGTGGGGTGACTTACCAATTCACCACACCATACCATCCACAAACCAGTGGTCTTGTAGAAAGGTTTAACAAGACATTGAAGGGCATTATCATGGGGCTCCCTGAAAAACTCGAAAGGAGATGGGATATCCTCCTGCCATGCTTGCTTTTCACCTACAGAGAGGTGCCTCAGAAGGGAGTAGGGTTTTCCCCCTTTGAGCTTCTGTTTGGCCATCCTGTAAGGGGACCATTGGCACTTGTTAAAGAGGGCTAGGAGAGACCTCTCATGAGCCTAAACAAGATGTGAAGGACTATGTGCTAGGCCTCCTCTCCAGGATGGCTGAGTACATGGAAAAGGCATCCAAAAACCTTGAGGCCAGCCAACAACTCCAGACGTCGTGGTATGACCAAAAGGCTGCAAAGGTTGAATTACAGCCAGGGCAGAACGTCTGGGTTTGGAACCTGTGGTTCCCAGGGCACTTCATGACAGATGGATTGGCCCTTACCCAGTCCTAGAGAAAGAGTCAGGTCACTTACTGGACCTGGGCACTAGCAGGACACCGAAGAGGGTGATCCATGTTAACCACCTGAAACTCTATAATGATAGGGCAGACACAAACATGCTGATGGTTATTGATGAGGATCAGGAAGCAGAGTAAATCTCTCCCTGACCTCCTCTCAACTGACCCTAAAGAAGGAGATGGATCAGTAGATGGAGTTATCTATTCAGACACCCTCTCTGCCCAACAGCAAGCTGACTGCAGGCAAGTCCTACAGCAGTATGGTCAGTCACAACTGTGTACCCATGATGTGGACACAGGAGACAGTTTACCTGTCAAGGCCAAAATCTACAGATAGTCTGACCAAGTCAAAGAGAACATCAAAGTGGAAGTACACAAGATACTGGAGTTAGGGGTAACAGAGCAATTGGACCGTCCCTGGGCTGGCCCAGTGGTCTTAGTCCCCAAACCTCATACCAAAGAAGGCAAGAGAGAAATGAGGTTCTGTGTGGATTACAGAGGACTCAATTCTGTCACCAAGACAGATGAACACCCCATACTCGGAGCAGGTGAACTGAAAAAAAACTTTATTGTGTGATTACTTAAAATATTCGCAAAATGAACACATAATGTACTAAGTTACAAACATCAGCTAAAAATACACATAGTGCGCCACTGTTTAAACAGTGATCGCACTTCTTGGTTTGTAAAGTCATTAAAATTGAGGCCTAATAAAGTTAAAATAAAATAAGAGGTGCAGCAGTAGATATTGGGGCTTGGTATATTCCTTGAGTCATTCTTTAAGTTAAGATATTAGTTTATATCAGTTAAACAGTTTAAGCGTTAAATCAGTCCGACGCACAGTTTTCATTTAATTTTGCTTGCCATAGTGAAATATATTTCCCAAATTTGGCCAGCTCTACTGGCTCTTTTAGAGGGAATACCCTAGCCTCAAAGCAAGATCTTTTGCCGTAGCAGAGGAAGAGAGGTCTTAGTAAAGTGCGTTGTGCATTCAACAGTGCCGGACAGCACCAAAATAAATGGATACATGTCTCTGTTTTGTAGCCACAAAGTCTGTAACAGTTTATACTGTTAAGGGAGCGCCAGTTTGGATTCAGTTCCTTTATTTTTAGGCCAAGCAGTCTGGCAAAGGCAATTTTTGTCACACAGGCCTTCCTGATTGTGCAAGCTAAGTAGGGCTGGGGTGCCAGATGCTGTGTATCACTCGTAGGATGCCGCCACTTCTCTTTGTGCTGCTGTGTTATTCATTCATTCATAAAAACTTTATTTCGGCATCCAGTGCCATAAAAGTCGTATAGCGCCACAATAAATAATGGGTTAGAATTCATAAAATAGGTTGAAATAAATAAGAAAAATAATAGTGCACAAAATGCAGTAAAATAAAAAGAATATGGCATAACAGTTCCAAGATACAGTATTGGGACAAAGATAGACATGTATAACTACAAAAACTTGGGGCTAGACTGTCTTAGTCGATTTCCTTCTGGTGCGCCACATTCCCGAGAGATTTGGCAATGGCAATGGGCGGACTGGAGCCTGATTTTAAGATTCTCATGGCCACAGCGTGATCTCGGGTCCCAAGCCGTTTTCAAGTTGGCATGAGCCATTTCCTTCGTTGGTGAGCGTAGGATGGACAAACAAAGAAAACATGGGCAGTTGACTCCTGGTACAGGGTACAGCAGGGGCATAAGTTGTTGCTTGGGGCCTTGTTTTGCCATCTGCTGCTAAAGGTATTAAGAGGGAGGGAACCAAATCTGAACTGCATATAGAGCTTCCTATCGGTCGGATCTAAAATGCAGTCCAGGTAAGGTTCTAGCAACCAGGTAGATTTGAAGTCCAGAAACTCACCAAATAGATGCCCTACTGAGAGCGAGCGAGATAAGGACTGGGATACCCACTCCCAATAGGACTTTCTTTGGTCAGTAGTGGCCTTGTGTGTGGAAAATTCCACGAGTTTCCCATCCCCATGGCAATCAATGCTGACTTAACTGAGTGGATCCACCTGATCTTGTTGGAGGTATCCAAAGAGCTAACTTCCCCAAACGTGGTGGCATAGGGAGAAAGTTCAGGAGTTGCCATGATTCTCCTCCAGAACAGTAGTGGCCTAAGACCAACTGTAGCGCCTAGGGGTTTGTAGGCCAGATCCATGTGCAGAGGAAGAAGCGGGGTGCTTGGGGGCAGAGAGGTATGTTTTGTCATAAACCTATTCTCTATATAGGTGAGTTCCCTTACATCCTCGAAGCCCCAGAGTTCAGCCCCGTATAGAGCTGCGCTAACGGACTTCATGTTATAGATGTGGAGAGCAGCAGCTATTGGTCGTGATACTGAGGCATGGTGCTCCCTAAAAAGGACACCCACTAACTGGCCGAATTTTAATGATGTGGAGTTGATATGGGCTTTCCAGGACATCGAGTCTGATAGTTTGATCCCCAGGTAATCAAAGGTGTTGACTAGTTCTAGTTTGGACCCACCTAGGAAGAGGTTCCCCCTATGTGACCTGTAGGGGTTCATGACCATGAACTTGGTTTTAGAGGTTTATTTCTAGGCCTCTCATGGAGCACAAGTCATTAAATCGGTTCAACGAGGATTGGAGGCCCATCAGGGTTTTGGATACTATCAGGGTGTCATCTGCAAACAAAAGTGTTGTGATCTTTTTGTTGCCTAGGGCTGGTGCATCAGAGGGCTGCGAGGTGAGATGAACGATGACCTGATTCAAATAAAGGGAAAAAAAACTGGGAGCTAGTACGCAGCCCTGCCAAACGCCCTGGACTACTTGGATCGGAGAGATCGTCCTGGTTCCCCCAGCGTATTTTTGCATAGTTGGCCTCGTGTAGTCTGATTGTTGTGGTCAGATGCCCTGGGGGCATACCCATCTCCTTGAGAACCTCCCAAAGTTTACCTCTAGGGACCAGATCGAATGCTGATTTAAGGTCTATGAAGGCTACATAGAGACTCCCCTTCCCTATCACTACGACCTTCCAATTAAAGAGCAGAAACCTGAACACCTGATCAATGGTGCTTGTTTTGGACCTAAAGTAAGCCTGGAGTAGTGATAAAATGCCCTTCTCATTGATACAATCTTGGATTTTCGAGAGTAGTGCATGACAGAATACCTTTTGTACTGTATCTATAAGGCTAATGGGCCTAGAGTTGGCGAGTAGGGACCTGTCGCCTTTCTTGTAAATGGGTATTACCTCAGCACCCCTCTAAGATTCAGAAATTGGAGCTCACCTGACAATTACATTGGATAGAAGGAGAATGTACTCAGCCAATTTGTCGAGGTTGTAAAGGAAGAGGTCTCCAGGGATGCAGTCAGGGCCAGCAGCTTTCAATTGAACTATGTTGTCAATTTCTTTTCGGATGTCTCCTAAGTTGAACAGACAATCCCCATAGATGGTACTCGGCTGGTGTTGGGCTGAGATGATTAAGAGTTGGCTTTCGACATTATAGAGGGAGTTGAAATGGTGGAACCAATCTGAGGGCAGGATGTTATTGCCAAGTGCAGGGGCTCCCTCTAGGTTTCTTTTGCTTATATTGGCCCAAAAAGATCTTGAGTCCCTGCGTTCACATGCAGCCCTCAGGAGGCTCCATCTTTCCTCCTTCCAGTCCTTCCTGGCCTTGTCCTGCGTCTGTCTGTATTGGTTCCGCAGAGACCTAACTCGGGCGACATCCTTATGTTTGATTGCGCTAATTAGCCTTGTTCGTGCCAGCCGGCAGTCCCAATTGTACCAATTAACCCCCCTCGTGGGGAGAAGCACTACCGGAATTGTGAGCGTCTGGCAGGGATAGGAGCTGTTCCAATCTTTGGAAAAACTCAGTGTGAACATCGATTAGGGAGGAACAGCTTCCCACATCCTCTGCCATCATAGATATCAATGATACACAAAGTGTCAGGTCCAAATCGATGGACGAGAGAATGTAGTCTCGCAGGACCACCTTGTTCCATCTAAGTCGCTGTCTGTTGTTCTCAGCCTGAACCACTTTGACTACTTTGGCAGTGGTTGTTGCTGGGGTCGCCCTGCCCCGCGGTGACTCTAAACTGAGACAGGGTGGATTGTGGTCACTGTCCATTCGGGTCCGGACTATCATGTCGTCAACCAAGTGCCAATATCTAAGGTCCATCAATATAGAGTCAATGTGGCTCTTCCCCTGTGAACCAGTGAACGTGTGAGTGGCATGCTTATCTGATTTGGTTCTTTCATTTACAGCCCTCAGACCTTGGCCGAGGGTCAGGGCGTTAAGTTGAAGGGCAGACGAGTGGCACTTCTTAATGGGGGGGAGCTCCAACCTGGGTTTGTGCCACATATTATTTTCTAGCATGAGATCACCCATATGGTCCAGACCAAGGGGTTCAAAGGTGGTATTAAAGTTCCCCGCTACAATAAGGGCATGTTTGGAGGGTCTTTTGCCCAGTTGGGTCTCTAGGGACTGCAGGGTCACAGAGCAGTTGGTCCCCCTTGTCCCCCTGGCATAGATGTTACAAATGTCAGTGGCAGTGGGCTCTGGTCCCTTGAGGCTAATACCAAGGATGTCAGGGGTGTCGGTGGGTCTCAATTTCACTACACAATGACTTTTACCCAAATTAGGAGATGAGTCTCCCCCCCCCCCCCCCCCAATGGGCGTCCCGCCTTGCTGGAACGGTGCGTATATGGTAGGTTGCATAGCCGGGTTGATGGGCAGGTTCAATTAGCCAGGTCTCCTGGAAGATACATAGATCGTATTGGTCGATGAAAAGGTTCCAGTGCGGCAACGGAAGCTTGGATTTTATGCCTGCCACATTCCATGAGACAAGCTTTACTTTCTGGACGGTGGTCGGGGAGTTGGATAGTGGGAGCAGATTTACCTGGAGATCTGAGGTGACTAGTGTGGGGACGTTGGGGGAAGCAGTGGAGACCATCCTGTGTGTCTGGTCAGCGATGACTGCTGGGTGACTATCGGTGCAGGCACAAATGTTAGAGTTTATGCTACTATCAGGTCGAGCCTGCACCTCAATCTTGGATGGTCAATCAATCATGGAACAGACAGTGTCTTGGTCTAGAGCCACTAGGGAGGGTGGCACACAAAGTGGAGTGGGTGGCTCAAGTTTAAACTGTATGGTGGACCCACCCGAGGGGTTAGTTCTTTGATCTAATGCTACTAAGTCGTAGGCTAACTGCCCGTTTACTAAGAGGAGCTCGATACAGTCGAACAGTGAGCTCTGGGACTGGTGTCATCTGGCCCTAAGAATATCTTTCCTAATTACAGAAAGAGATCCTCTGCTATGACGAATCCAATGGCTGACTTTGTTAATCAGGGAATCCTCCTCCCCCTCCCAGAGGGGGAAGATCTAGGTATGTTGGTCATAAAGATTTTAAGGGGAAGGAGAATGGTAGTCTTAGGAGAATATGTGCTACCAGAGCGAC
This sequence comes from Pleurodeles waltl, assembly GCF_031143425.1. Lineage (NCBI taxonomy): Eukaryota > Metazoa > Chordata > Amphibia > Caudata > Salamandridae > Pleurodeles > Pleurodeles waltl. Next base: position 958,824,506 of record NC_090448.1, on the reverse strand, counting down.
GGCCATCCCCTAAAGTGAGGGGTGTGGAGTTGGAACTTGTGTTCTCAGGGTTAGTGGGAGGACAGTCAGTTTGTGCGCCTGCTGGTGTGCGGGAACCCAATATACGGGCTTTGACCAAAGTCCTAGGGACGGGGTCTACAAGTAGAGAACCCGGGGGCCTCAACAGTGTTTGGCGTGATGGATCATGGTGGGAGCAGGTAGAGTCAGAGTGGTAGTGTTTGTCTGGGCTGGGGTGGCAGCACTTTCCCTAGCAGTTCTCCCTCTCTCTTCCATGAGACGCCCCACTGTGACCGTGAGGTCGCCTATTGTGCACTTAAGGGCTGCTATTTCAGCCCTGAGTGTTTGTATGCAACCTGCCAAGTCGTTGCTTGGGGGAGGGAGGGATGACTGGATATTAGCAAACTTTCTGCCCTGGCCTGGGAAGGTGAAACTGCGAGATCCTGAATCGTAGGTGGATCGGAGGGATATGATAACAGATGAAAACGATTGGTACAGGTGACGGAGGGGGCTCTATAGCTGGGTCGTGAAGGGAACAGGGGCCGGGGACTGAATCTGGGGGCTTGGGGGGTACTGCACTAGTCTCGGTCCTCACCTGTACCCTGGCTTTGTTAAACATATAGAGTATGCTTCCCTGCTTACTAGTCAATGATTGGGTTGCAGGGCACGGTTTGGGACTCAATGGCTGGTCAGTGCCGGGTGATGGAGTTAATATTTCCCCGCAATCAGCTAGGAGGTTATCAATGCAATCAAGTACTTCGTTACAGCCTGACTTTTTGAAGTTTTATTTGTGTTTTTCCCCCCCAGCCCCAACCCCACCCTTGATTGCTTTTCTTTTGCCCATATCTGTGGCAGTGTAATGGGATGAGACAGAGGCCTAGGATGATAGTTGAGGGAGGACTAAGGGGACAGAACAATTCGAGGTGGCTAAGGAAAAAAGCAAAACTCAGGGGGATGGCCCTGCCTGGCCTTGGTCGGTCACGGACAGGCGCAGATGGGCCTGCCCTTGGCCCGGGCACGTCCCACGCTGCAGTATGCCCCCTTGCGCTTTAAACGCTTGTTGGATCTGGCAAGTGGGAGCAGGTGATGCACAAGATGGCCACCTCCTGGGGCCACAAAGCAGTCTGGCATATGTAGTCCCTCTGGTCCTGTTAGCGCGTCCCAGGCTGCGGTTTGCCCCCTTGCGCTTTATAGCGCTCGTTGGATCTGGCAAGTGGGAGCAGGTGATGCAAAAGATGGCCGCCTCCTGGGGCCACAAAGCAGTCTGGGATATGTTGTCCCTCTGGTCCTGTTAGCGTGTCCTGTGTTACTCAGTTTACCCAGATCACATCCTCAGGAAAGGATTTGCGTCGGTCTTTTCAGGATCACCTTGATGGATAATTGTGACTGTTCTAGTTTTGTCAGCACGGCTTGATCGATTTGTAGGCCTGCTGATGCTGTGGTTAAGTATTGTGACCATGGGTTTGACTTTGTTTCAAAGATTTAACGAAGAAATGATTTCAGAGTATTAGTAGGTGCCATAATTAATTTGTGGTAGTACTTCAGGAAAACCCCCTTATGTGCCCAGTTTTCACCTTCCAGCCCAAATTCTAATCTTTTTAGGTTATTCCTTAGATACTGAGGGAGTTTGAGTATTCTTTTATAGATTTTCACTCGAAGCTTCTCTATCAGCGTAGTAAGGGGACCTGGGTATGCTTCATTACCATAATTTAATGCTGGTAAGAAAGAAGCTTTCAGTACTTGAATGATTAGTCTGGCGGTTGGGCATTCCGTGGTTTTGTTTAATCGGCAGAGTCTAGTTATTATGAAATCAGCTTTTGCCTTCAAATGATGAAGATTAGCTTTGGGCTTTCCATTGGCTGATAGCCAGTTGTAGGTGTCTGTGCTGCAGATGTTAAGTTGCTCCATTTTCCAGTGGATGAGCCGGTGTTCCTGCGGCCCACCAAAGATTACTACTTTAGTTTTTGAGGGATTCTCCATCATTTTACTTGCGATGTTATAGTCCTACAGAGCTGTGGGTGCTTTTTGTAGGCCAGTTTTTGAGTTGTCCCGGAAGACGATGTCGTCTGCATATTGCAGGAGAGTGAGTCTGAGGTTCCCAATTTTTGGTGGTATCGGGTTTGCGTGTTTTAGTGTTTGTGACATGTCTGCTGTGTAGAGATTGAATAGAAGAGGCGCAAGCACACAATCTTGCTTTAGCCCGCTGGTGGTGGTGATCTTACTAATGGCAGAGTTCGACGGCTTATCTCTAACCCAGGTTGATGTGTAAAGTAAATTTTTTGCTCTTAGTAGTTTGCTTGCAACTCCCCAGTTTTGGAGGTTTCTCCAAAGCGGGTTCCGGTCCAACGCGTCAAATGCTGCAGATTAATTTACAAATCACGCAAATAATGGATGAGTCTTTTTGGTAGTTGCTTTGTGTATCAGAAACTAGAGATCCACTATGTTATCTATGGTCATGGATTTTGCCCTAAAGCCGGTTTGGCAGAGAGGTACTACCCCAGTGTCCTCTGCCCAGTTTTGTAGTTCATCCAAGAGGACAGAGGCAAAGACTTTTGCTTCTAAGTCTAATAGGGCAATAAGACGCTAGTTGGCAGGGTCGTGATTGTCCCCCTTTTAAAAAAAAAATTGGGTGCAGTATGGAGCCCCTCCACACTGGAGGTATTTCCTCTGATTCCAGACACGAACAGTAGAGCACCGACAAAACCGGGGACCAAAGCTCTTTGTTTTCCTTTAAGATTTTTGCAGGGATGCCATTTGGACCAGGAGCCCCTGATGATCTTGTATTTTGCAAGATGTTGGAAACTTCCCTTGATGCAGGTGCAAAGTCCCGTGCCATCGGGGTATCATATGAGTCTGGTTTAAGCAGTTGATGGTTGGAAATAGGTGAGTTAATTGCGTATAATTTTTTGACACGTTTTATCCATTCTGTTTCGTTTATTGCATTAATTCGAGGACTGCTCTGTCCCATCTTGTTTTTAATGTACCTCCATAAATCAGCGTGATTGTGCTTTCCCATCAAGGAGGAGATATGGACGGGCTCCTTTTCAGTTGTTTAGCATATTCCCGTAGTTTTATGGTTAGCACCATTTTCTCTACAGCATTCCTAGTTTTGATGCGTTGTGCTCTCAATCTACCAAGTCTCCGTTTGGTTTCCATTATAGGTGGTTGGGGGAGGCTTTTACTAAGGCTCTGTTGTGGGATGATCCTGCATAATACAAGAGATTGGCGGTGATGTCTGACCAATGAGCCTGAAGTGTCACCAGCCGAAGTCCGCTTTGTGGGGCCATTTAGTTTTATCCACAAGCTGTTTAGCTGGGTTGCCACTGGACCCCATAATACCCACCTGATTAGTTGTGATTCTTGCACTCCTCGTGAAGTTCCTACTAACTTTTGTGTTTCCATGCATTTTCTATCCGTTTTGATGTTCGCTATGAGTGGGAGATGATCGCTGGCGTTTACTTATAAGATTTCAAAAGAGACCAGGCAGTTAATGGTTGCCTCTGAGGCGAAGAAATAATCCAAGGTGCTTTTCCCCTGAAAGGTTTTTGGGAATGACTGTGTGAAAACTTGTATTTTTCGAGCGCTGAAAGGAGAAGCGACTAAGTTTACTGAAAAAAATGTTGGTAATACTGAGTAGCCCTTCATACTGGTTGTGCAGTAGTTGGCTTCTCTTCCAGGGACCCAAGGTTAAAGTCCCTTCAGATTAAAACATTGTAGCTAATGTGATCACAAAGTATTCCGTCCAGAATATCTACCAAGTGTGCCATGTTTTCTGCTCTGTCATAACCAAATTTATTAAAATAAAGATTATCTATTAAATTTTTTGACTTTTGGCGTTGAAGTTTCTAGCCTAATTATCTGTAACATTTCATTTTGTGTGGGAACCACTCGGACAGTGACGTGAAGACTGAAATTTAGATAAATTGAGAGGACACCAGACGGTCTGTCGAATATATTTTTTTGTATTGCAACTTTTTATATTTCTTCAAAGCCCAGGTGTTAATGACAAAATTATCCATGTTTCTTGTAGGCATATTATATCAGCTTTTTTTAAGAGCAGTTGTGCCTGCTCATACTTCATAAATCTAGTCAAGCCTGCCCCATTCCACGAGACAAGTGTCAGATGGCGCTGCAGTGTCTTTATGGTGCTTTCGTTGTTAGGTATATTGCTGGCTGATATGCTGGGAGTACTTTTCTAGTGCTGCTCGTTGGAGTCAAATAGGTGCATGAAGTATGGAGAAATTGGTGTTTTGCTCTGCTACCTTGGAGTAGCCTGTCCCTTTTAGGATACTGTCTGTGTTGTTTTTTGCTGCTGCGGCTCACTGGGTTCTTTTTTGAGCGGGATGGGGTATTTGGTCTGGCCAGGAGTTACTACTTTAATGCCCCATTCCTTAAGGACCAGCTTATTTGCCAGTATCTGATCAACCAACATTGATCAACGTCGGGAGGCTTAAAGTTATTATAGTTGTTTGTCCCTTGGATCCCTTCTTCACTAGCTTTTAATTCTACTGGAGTATCTCCTCTTGTCTTAGATTATGCTGAGTTATTAGAGGTTTGCGCTTAGGGTTCATGTAGTAAAGACACAATGTTTAAGGAGGCAGGCAGAGGAGGGTTAACATTTTCTGAGATAGCGTGTAGGTCCAGTCAAAAATAACTGGTCAATTATTGTTGTACTCTGTCTGCCGATGTTGTGTTTACAGTTCCAATGAGGTGTCAGTATGGGCTGGTTATCCGCTGTCTATCATCATCATCATGCTTCTGATTTTTTTGGTCAATCTTTGTGCCCTTGAAGATAGGGTATATGCTAAGATCGCCTGGTGGTGCTTTCATTGTTTTGCTGTGCTTGTAGTGAGGCCTTATTTATTTTGAGCTTTGCCTTTTTTAATCTCTTTTTCGCTTTCTTTGATAACACTCTCGTCCAGTGTTCCGATCGTCAGGTACGTCTACGTTTTTGCATATCGTTGCTTCAGTGTCGCTTTGAGGAAGTGAGAGATTTTTGGAGGGTGTGGGACTCATCAGTTTGTATATTTTCCTTTACGACTGGGAAATTGGGTTGGTTAAGATGATTGTCCTGCTGGTGTACAGGGGGTGAGGTGGTAGTTTGGGAAGTATGCACCACTTTGGGTTGATGTTTCAGTTGGTGCTTTCGTTCGAGCGTTGTCTGTGGAAATAGCTTCTGCTGTGTCTAGCGTTCATGCCCTGGCTATGCCGGCGCTTTGCAAGGCTCTTTTCCATTCAATAACCAGGGAGGACCGAACTTCTGGTAGAGATGACAATTTGTCCACAATCGCCATGCAGGCACATGCGCTTGTAGATGAAGTGCTGCCCAATGTTGTGGAGTCTGTGTTTAACCCTCTGTGTTCTAAGGCTGTGACTATCGATTCCAGTTTACTAATGGATTTGGCTAATGCATATATGAAATCTAATTGCATTTCAAGCTTATCCGATTGCCAGGTGAGCGAGTTTGTGGTCAGAGTAGTGATGATTGATGCCAGCAAACCTGATTGGTCTGTATCCATTCGAAGTTCCAAGATGCTTGTTCTTTCCTGGGTGTTTGGTGGATCCATCTGGCTCAGGGTGTAGGACAAGTAGTGTTGGTTATTGTAGGGATCTACGTGCCTCTTTTTGTGGCTAACCCTCAGCCTGCATCGCGCTCAATAGTGGGTTCGTGCTTAGAGTCAGATTGTCCTGTCTGTCCTGGCCTGGGGTAGCAAGTTGGCTTTCTTTGTGGGTAGGTATCTCCCGATGGAGTCTGTGATGGTTGAACGGTGTAGGACGCAGGGGTGCAAGTGCTGTATCCCTTTGTTTTCTGAACTGGCTGAAGGGTTAACTCGTTTTGGGTCCTGGACAGGGTGGACATGCTGCATCCATGGTCGAATTGATACTCATGGCGTACGTAATCCTTTATTATCAGTGGGGTGTTATCTATAATACTGTTGGACGTTATTTCAATGATTGTGTCGTCCTTCAGCTGAACCGACCCACTGTATAATGGAACTTGGGGTTCCTTTATGCCCTGTTCAGCCACTATGTTGGCACAGGAATTGCTTTTGCATGGAGGACAGTCTTCGGCTGAAGTGGGGTTTTTTGGCGCCCTGTTGAAAAAAGTCTAAAACTGATGTTTGAGCTAGTCTCCACTGTTTTGTTGTTACTGCCTTGGTGCTGTTCCTAATCAGGTGGTTTTCCTTGGTTGAATATTGGTTTTGCACTTTTATGGTTTGATGATGATTAAGCAGTTTGTTTTTGCGTACGTTCTGGTCTGCGGGCAGCTGCAGCCGAGATGCCATGTCCTGAGGTCGCCTCCCGGAACTTCCTTCTGTTTTTTTTTTGACAGTCTCTTGCGCGGCCTCAGATTGACAGTTGGGTTGGAAATATGTCTTGCCTTTGAATACCTTGCTTTCAGATCAGTTTGTCAGCGGAAGGATAACAGGTTTGATATTTTCCAGGTGCGTAGTGGCACGTGCTGAATTTTAGGTTGGTATGAGAGCCTTCCTGGGCTCATCCTAATGCCCCTGGGTTTGCCCCTAGTGAACGAGGGGGGCACGGTGGACATTGCTCAACTGTCTTATTAGTTTGGGGCTGAGATTTTAATTGGGTAGGTGAGTGGAAGGTGAGGAAAAATTGAAGAAAAGTTCTCTGCAGAACTTGCGTGGTCGTTATGATTATTTACAGCAAGTTGTTCTTCTAGTTGTTCAGCTATATAGCAGCGCACAGACTGCCCTTGGGGGAGCCAAGGAGAGTTCAAGGTCCAGAGGGCCAGGAGAGACTGACTAGGTAGCTGACCAGGTGGAGATTGAACAGGTGGGCGCTCTGCTGGCGTGGGGGTTGAGGGGAGTTGGGAGTGAGGCTCACCAGCCCCTCAGCATGCTGCACCCAGCGCTCGCCGGGCCGCCTCTGCTGGGTTCTGGGGCACAGGGTTAGCCAAGGCTTACTAAAGCCTCAGCGCTCCCCGAATCGCTCTCCCTAGGCTGCCCTTGACACCCCAACCCCTGCTCACCTGGCCTCTATCTCTCGTAGTCTGGTGCTCCGCTTCTCCTCCAACCACCCTCATGCCATATTTCCACTCTGCAGTCGGGTGGGTAGGTCTCTGGAAAGGGTCCGTGGGTGGTGCAGTGATAAGTTTCTGGGTGGATCTGGGGATCTCTGGGGGGCCTGCCGGGTGAAATTTCACTGGGGGCCATAAAACGGGCCCCGCGGTGTCACTGGGCCCGGCAGGAAATACATGCAGCCTGTGTTCCTGCACACCAGAAAAAGGGGTCCAGTCCGGCCTGATTGTGATGGCCGGCTGCCCGGTGAGGAGGGTTTCTTGGTGTCAGCAGAGCAGAGGTGATGCAGGCACTGGTCGAGGCTGCAAGCCGTGAGCAGCCCGCTGTACGGCCGCGATTAGCAACGACTCTCTCCCTCGTGCTTATGAGTTCAGTGAGCTGCCCGGCTCTAGCGTCTCTCTCCATCCACTTCAGTCCGGTTTCTCGCCATCAAGGAGGAGATTAACTAATTGACAAGTTAGGTGCAGCCAAATCCCTAAGTACCTTTGACTTGACTGCAGGGTAGTGACAAATTAGGATGGCACCGGACGCCAAAGAAAATAATTCTCTACACCTGATGGGCATTATCAGTTCACTGTTGTGATCTTTGGCTTAAAGAACGCCCCTGACATTTTCCAACGGTTGGTGTATCAAGTCCTTGATGGTTTGGAGTCCTTTAGCGCAGCATATCTAGATGATACTTCTGTCTTTAGCTCCTACTGGCAGGATCACCTCATCCAATTGGGGAAGGTTTTGGAGGCCTTGCAAGCAGCAGGCCTCTCTATGAAAGCATCTCAATGCCAGCTAGGGCAGGGCACAGTTGTATACCTGGTAGGTGGAGGCCAAGTGCAACCTCTACAGCACAAAATCCAGACAAATCTGGACTTGGAAGCTCCAAGAACCCAGACTCAAGTCACAGCATTCCTTGGCTTGACTGGGTACTGAAAAAGGTTTGTGAAGGGATATGGGTCCATTGTGACTCCCCTCACTGAACTGACCTCAAAGAAGATGTCAAAGAAGGTAAACTGGACCCTTGACTCTCAACAGGCTTTTGACACCCTGAAAGAAGCAGGCCTTTGACACCCTGAAAGAAGCAATGTGCTCAGCACCAGTTCTAAAAGCTCCAGATTATTCGAAGCAATTAATTGTGCAGTCAGACACCTCTGATCATGGGATAGGAGCGGTCCTGTCCCAAACCAATGATGATGGCCTTAACCAGCCTGTTGCTTTTATTAGAGGTTACTCCCCAGGGAGCAGCGTTGGTGTGCCATTGAGAGGCAGGCCTTTACTGTGGTTTGGTCCAGGAAAAAGCTGATGCCATACTTGTTTGGCACTCACTTTGTTGTTCAAACTGACCACAGACCTCTCAGATGGCTTTTGAAAGTGAAAGGTTAGAACCCTAAACTTTTGAGGTGGTCCATATCCCTACAGAGAAAACACTTTGTGGTGGAACACATACCTGGGACTGCCAATGTCAATTTAAACAGATGGACTTTTCAGGTTCTGTCACTTAGACTATGAAGACTCTTTTGGGAAAGGTTAGTCTCGACCTCTCATTTAAAAAAAAAAAATTTGGGGGTGGGGGGAGAGAACCCTAGGGTTGTGTAGGAAAGTGCCACTACTGGCATGGTTACCCCCCCTCACACTTTTTGCCTAGGGTTGATGCTAACTTTGAAAGTGTGCTGGGACCCTGCTAACCAGGCCCAGCACCAGTGTTCCTTCACTAAAACTGTATCTTTGTTTCCATAATTGGGACAGCCCTGGCACACAGTCAAGTCCCTTGTAAGAGGTACCCATGGTACCAAGGGCCCTGTGGCCAGGGAAGTTCCCTAAGGGATAAAGCATGTATTATGCCACCCCAGGGGACCCCTCAGCCCATGCACACTGCCTTGCAGGTTGTGTGTGCTGGTGAGGAGAAAAAGAAAGTCGACATGGCACCCCTCTCAGGGTGTCATGTCCACAAACCACTGCCTGTGGCATAGTTAAGTCACCAATCTTGCAGGCCTTACAGCCCTAAGACAGGATGCACTATACCACGGGTGAGGGCAAAGCTGCATGAGCAATATGCCCCGACAGTGTCTAAGACCGTTCCTAGACATTGTAAGTGTAGTGAAGACGTATTAACCGTACGGTCTGGGAGTTTGTCGTTACGAACTCCACAGCACCATAATGGCTTCACTGAATACTGGGAAGTTTGGTATCAAACTTCTCAGCACAATAAACCCACACTGATGCCAGTGTGGAATTTATTGAAAAATGCACACAGATATCATTTTGATATAGTACAGAGCCAGCTTTCTATAACCAGTTTCTTTCACAGTATTTGTAGGAAGCTGGTCTGGTGTGTGGTAGGTACCTATGGTACTTACACTCTACAGCAGTCCAGGTATCCCCTGTTAGGGAAGTGTAGGCAGTGTGTAGAAGTCAGACTCTAGAGGTAGCTGTGGATGAGCAGCCAAGGCTTATATAGGAGACATGCAAAGGTCATGCAATACCACTGTAGTCACACAGCACTTACACACATGAAAGAAAACACTAAGTTACTAGACATGTAGCCCACTTTTAGGAGGTAAGTAATACACTAAATATATACACTAGCACTCAAAATGGGCATAGAAAAGGGTAGAAAACAGAGCATACAGTAATAACTCATAACGACCCCGGCGAGGGGGTTTGTGGGGGGGGGTGGTGGGTGCGGGAGCACAAACCATATACTAAAAAAAAAAAAAGGGAATGCGAACAAGGTACCTCCACCTAGATAAGTAAAATGTGTAGAGGGGAGCTGGGAGTACTAGAGAAAAAAGGTAAGTAACACAGTACCCCCCTCAACCCCCCCCCCCCCACCCCCCCTCCCCCCCCCCCCAACCAACCAGGAATGCAGGAGTAAACCACTGGATTTGCCACAAATCACCCAAAAGGAAGAAAAGATGAAAAATAAGCCAAACAGAGAAGACTGCAAGAAAACCAAAGGTGGATTCCTGAAGAAAGAAGACCTGAGGAGAGAGGGGACCAAGTCCAAGAGTCACAGTGGAGTCCAGGAGGCTTAGGAGGTACTACCCACTCAGCTGTGGCTGTGGGGGTTGGTCAATGTTTCTGAAGAACAGGTAAGCACTGCAGCCAAGAAGCCAGAGAAGAGTTCCAGAAGGTGTCCCACGCCGGAAGGAAGATTGCAGGCAGGTGTTGGTGCAGGATTGCCACAAACAAGCCTTGGCAAAGGCAAACTTGCGGTTAGTGGAAAAGAGGTGCTGTCGGGGACCAGCAAGGCCCAGGGGGACTCAACTTAGGAGGTGGGAATCCCAGGGGACCCTTAGTGTCACAGAGAGTCCACAGATGCAGAGGTAGCAGGCACAGGACGGGGGACACAGGAGTCGCAGGAGCCCACGCAGCACTACAAAAGTGGATCCCACGCAGAGGCAGTGCTTTGCAGGAAGGAGTGTTGGGGGCTGGAGCTACACTTCACCTGAAGATTCCTTGGAGGAGAGGAGATGCAAACAAGACTTGGCAGCTGCAGAAGATGTGGTGCACAGGGGTACTGTCTTGCGTGGGAAGGCAAAGGCTTACCTCCACCAAAGTTGCACAGTTGGCAGAACAGACCAAGAGGACTACTCCAGACCACCACCCATGATGCAGGATCCACGCAGCTCAGCAGGCGAGGGGATCCACGCAGCCAGTCGTCACTTGTTGTAGGTGCCTGCTGTTGCAGGGAAACGACTCCTTCACTCCAAGGGAGACTCCTCCTCCTTGTGCAGGCTGAAAATTTGCAGCCTTCTGAGGATGCACGGCAAGGAAGTTGTTGCAAAGCTGGCAGGAGCCCTGGAAACAATGTTGCTGAAGAGTCCTTTCTTCTTTGAAGCAGCTTGTCAGGCCCTGTTGGTTCCAGTCGCAGTTCCAGAAGTAGAAGTAAATGTTGCAGAGGAGTCCTGCTGGAATCTTGCATACCAAATCTGAGGACCCACCCCAGAGGAAGACCCTTTATAGCCTTAACAGGGGGCTTGCTCACCTAACCAGGTAACTACCTATCAGAGGGTGCCTCTGATGTCACCTCCCTGGCCTGGCCACTCAGATGCTCCCAGAGTTCCCTACCCACCTTGGAATCAAAATGGCAGAACCCAGAAACCCTCTGGAGGAGCTCTGAGCACCATCCCTGGGGTGATGATGGACATGGGAGTGGTCACTCCCCTTTACATTGCCCTGTTTCATGCCAGAGAAGGGACTGGGGGTCCCTAAACCAGTGTGGACCAGTTTATGCTCGGAGGGCACCAAATGTGTCCTTCAAAGCAAACCAGTGGTTTGGGGAGGCTACCACTCCAGGTCAGTCACATATATGTCCAAAGGGAGGGAGAGTTACCTCCCTCTCCCAAAGGAAATCCTTTGTTCTGCCTGCGTGGGCTTGATCAGATCAAGCAGCAGGAGGGCAGAAACCTGTATGAGGGGAGGCAGCAGCTGGGCTGCCTGGAAAACCCTGCAAGACTGTTGGTAGCAATGTTGAGGGTCCTCTAAGGAGCCCCCAGAGTGCATGGAATCATACTTCCAATACTTGCAACAGTATTGAGGTATAATTCCGACATGTTTGATACCAATCATGCTCAGGTTCAAAGTTACCATTATGTAGCTGGACATAAATAGTGACCTATGTCGTGTACACATATAAAATGGCGTCCACGCAATCACGAAGTCCAGTAAAATGAGCCTGGAGCTCATGGGAACACCTCTGCTAGTGCAGGGGTGTCCTCACACACAGGTACCTGCACCCTGCCCTCTGGGCTGAGAGGGCCTACTATAGGGGTGACTTACAGTGACCTGGTGTAGTGACCTGTAGTGAAAAAGGGTGTGTGCACCCAGTTTATGCAGTCTGCAATGGCAGGCCTGCTGAACCATTTGCATGGGCTCCGTTTGGGTGGCAGAATAACTGCTGCAGCCCATAGGGATCCCCTGGAACTCCAATGCCCTGGGTACCTAGGTACCATATACTAGGGACTTACAAAGGGGCACCAGTATGCCAATTGTAGGGATAAAAAGTTACAATTTAGAGGAGAGGGGAAAGCTACTGGGATCCTGGTTAGCAGGAACCCGGTAGACACATTCAAACAGTCAAAAATATTGACAACAGGTAGACAAGTCGGGGGGGGGGGGGGGGGGGCACTTTCCTCCAGTACTGTTTTCTAATGGTTCCTCAATTGCCAGATCTTCAAGTCCAGCTAGAAGGGCCAACAGTCGGTTTACAGAGGGTTAATGGAATAATATCCCAAGGTTTTTATCTATTAGCACTTTTATGAAAACCCTTAGGTCATAGTGTAGACAGAATGTCACTTGTATTGATTGTGCTGGCCACCTATTGCAAATGTTCAATTTCATTGAGAATATACAAGTTTGCACCCTTGAGATTTCATCAGTTTACTCAATCTGTTAGATGGTGCACCTCCAGAATCTGTGAGTCTTATCTTGTAGTAGGATTCTACCAAAAGAAATTGGTTCAAATCATTTTAACTCAAGACCATATTTTGCATCCTGGCAGAGAACTTTTTATAGCACAACACCCACAGCTTCAAATACCTTCTCAACAGTATGAGTGGAACAGGGACACTGTTTCGTATTCATTTGGATTAAAGAACATATGAAAATGCAATTTCTTGAATTCAAGACTGCAAAAAAAAAAAGAGAAAAGGAAAAAGACCGAAAAAAGGAAACTGTATCCTTCTGCTGAGGTACGGACTATGGAGTAGCAGTATGGGAATGATGATGGTTTAATTACAAGTAGATGGAGAATGGTGAAGGATGCTCACAATATGGGTCTCTTAGAAACTGCAAAGTGATTCCTTCCTTTTGTAGATGCTTTTCCAACCCTGTCTACATAGAAGGCAGTCCATAAACAGTTGGTAAGAGGAACAGTGATCGCAGTGAAACTACTTCAGTAGTTCACTTTTTCCCCTCCTTTTCAATGAAAGTATCATCAGACAAACCAAGAGTGCAATACTTTTATAACACTGATCAATGAAAAGACAGCAAAATATTGAAAATGTACCTGTGCAATGGCCCACTTAACCATAGGACCACAAGCCAAGGAGGCTCGGTTTACAAGTTCATAATTGTAACTTGGATTTGACATGTAATTTTTCTTCATTTTCTCCCGTATAGCATCACTAACAAATAGAAGCAAATGTAAATAAGAAAAACATTCACAACTGTTTACTTTACAACATCAACATACCAAGAAATCAGAAACACTTCGCAATACTAAGTTAGCATCACACTGCAGCTTCCCATGTTAATTCAGTCAAGAGATTAATCTAGTTTTCATGGCCCTCTGTTCATTTAATGTACACAATAAAAAAGAACCTTATGTAGCAACATAATTGTTTGTGGCTTTAATGCACCACCTACATACTGTTTGAAACAAAGCTAACGTTCAAATATGACCACTCTGCAAACCATCACGTTTTGACAGAGCTGAAAACCACTGTGTGAAAAAAAACTTCAGCACTATGGAGAGGGGATATAAAGAGATTCATCCAACTTGGGCAACCAAGAATAACATTTAGTTTAGCACATATGTAACAAGCACCAGTTTGGGGCCCTTTAATAAGCTATCAATGCCAAACACAAATCATCCACAAGGTGAAAACTTTAATATAAGCATCAATACCTTTAAATACACTGGTCCGCCAACTACAATACTTGCCAATGATTAAAGCAGGACCTCTTTGGACAGAGTCTCAAAGGAAACAAATGTGCAACCACAGAGGAAAGAACAAAGGAGCATGTCTTTTGGTTAATGAAATGTTAAAGTCAAATAATGTGAAAGAGGTCCTCTACAGTCCTGCAAACTATAAAGTGGTGGATTGAACGTTTGCTTTAATGGACTATTTACTCATGCAGTAAAGTGAAACTGGGTAGAAGGTTGCTTTTCTCTTTTTAACACTGCACTGTGCATTTGTAGGTTTTATCAACACCGATTTGCACATGGGTGGCCCTGTATGTACTGCCCAAATGATCTATAAAAAAAAATGTGAAAAACACAATGGAATGAACGTGTCTATGTTGACCGCCTATGCTTCAGGCAGACAAACGTTTTTGTCAAAGTTTTTTGTCTCAGGATCTCGTACTCTTACGATTTGGAACAGTTAGAGCCAGTAAGTCTAAATGTGCCTGGGTTTGAGTCTATTCTTGTTCACAGGGGTTGAGATCTGAAGTTCAGGCTAGACAATCTGTTCTGGGGTGGCGCTATACAAATTTGTATACTGTCAGTTGAAAACGGCAATGAGATGTAAGAGAAAGAATGAGTACCCAAAGTGTTTCTTGGAGGTTCATAGAAACTGAAGCATTTCCATCCATCTCCTATGCGGTCTTTATAGTTTTGATTCATGATTTTTCAAAATGTTGAGGAAAGGTAAAAGGGTTGCATTTTACCAATATGCTTTCATATGCGAAGGCAAAATATTGAAACTGGTGGAAGACTGATGACAAAGCTCTTGCTACCCATATCTTTATTCAAAAATTCACTAACTGAACTTAACAAAAATGTCTGCAAATCACTCAGTATTATCTATATGCAGCCTTCAATTTTCATTTTTAGGGCAAATTGAGACCTAGGGTATGTACACTACGAGAAATCTTTAAAACAGCATATTAACATAGCATTTTGGGAAAAAAACATTAAGTTATATGCACATACCATCTTCCATTTACGAGAGAACAAAACAGCATAAAATTCTGTGCAGCTTTACAATCTCATCAGAAAACTATTATAGATGGCCAGTGCTGGGACTCATGTCTAACATGGCATGCCCATGGACTTTCATTGAAGTGCTCCATGGAGTTTTGCTTTCTGTTCACATCAGAACTCTACTTTGAAGTCAGGGAACTCTGAAAAAGTTCCTTTCCATTTTTCCTCGATGCAACAGTTATGACCAGATGAAGGCTAAAGCAATACTTCATTGACGATTCAAAAACAAGAATAAAACATGTCTCTAGGTTGCTTGCTCCCAGTCAGAGGTAACCTAGTCTTGCAGTTCGGGGCTGGACTGTCCCTATTGGAGCGGGACAAAGGCTGATTTATATGTAGCTGGTTTCTGTCTCAGATGGCATGTTAGGTTTAAAAAAAAAAAAAAAACACTCCACACCCCACAAAGGACGGATTTTGGGCTCAGCAATTACAAGTGGCAAAGGTTAATTCCAGTATTCCATCTATCACTTTTTTGTTTGTCTCAGTGCAACTATGAGCCAAGACATGGGTCCCATGGGTCAGTCAATGCAACTACGAGCCAAGACTTAGGTACCATAGGAGTCATGCTGCACCCTACTAATAAAGCCTAAATGGGCCAAAACTGGTCCGGGATAGCATGTGTTCCAGTTCAGAAACAGCCTGGCTGGACAGTTTGGTCTGAACTATTTCTGATGGAGCTGGACCAAGAATGATTTGCATATGACGGGTTTCATTTTACAGTGGCATGGTGGGCATGAAACAATGGGCTAGAGTGAGGTCCACGGTAACTACCAGTGACTAAGATTTAGTCAAGCATTCCACCCATCACTTTGCTCTCCCCATCTTCCTGATAGACGTTTGTAACTGTCATCCCAACCAGAGCTACAGAGTCACCGAGTATGGACACAGCCCTGTCGACTGTCTCTATGAGGCTAACTGTCTAACTTCTTTCCACATGAAAGGTCTGTTCACTCCCCATAACTGGTGTCCCTTACCTCGGTTACAGTGCTATATCCATGTCTTGTCCTATATGTATGTATGGAACATGATTAGGATATGTCATTTGTGTTTATAGGGCATGGCATAGCTCATACAGAGTTATTGCAAAGTGTGTCCATTTAAAAAAAAAAAAAAATTATACTTCATCATCGGATTTTTTAAATCCACCAGATGTCACCTTAAATAAAAAATGTAAAAAAAACAGAGATACTGTCTTGGGGAAATGAATAGCATAATCTCTTCTCTGCTGACTATAAAGGAGGGGTGGAAAACAGAACAGGGGCAAGCTTGGAGGAAACATCTGGCGATTCCTGAAATTTCACATTTCAATGCTCATAGGCAAACTCTGAAGAACACTGTTTTTACTTTGGTGTCTAAGAGACACCTTGAAACATGCAACTTCAAAACTCAAAAAAACATATGTGTTGGGGGTTTCTTTAGGCACATATACAGGTGAACAGTGTATTAATAATTAACTGTTTGGTAATTAGTTGTATTAGCATTTCAAAGAATAATAATTAAAATAAATGGCTTCTAACATTTAATTAACGTGAAATCCCCTACTAGGTGGTGAAGGAAAGAGTTTGTAGGTAAGTGCCTCATTTGACATGCACCCCCCCCACACACTTTTTGCCTCGTTTCTGGTGCAATTTCCACTGAAAGTGCACTGGTCCCTGCAAAACAGGTCCACAGTGCCAGATCTCTTTCCCTAAAACTGCACAGTTGTTCTTCCCAATTAGCAAACCTTTAGCTACCACTACAAGTCCCTAGTAAATTGTATCCCAGGTACCTAGGCATTGGGTACTATAGGAAGGCCCCAGACGGCTGCAGAACTTATTGTGCCACCCTCAGTGACCCCCTCACTAAGTACATACAGTAATGCTTTCCCAGGCTGCATATCTAGGAGCAGAACCAAAATGAAAACACACCATGGCACACAGCCTGTGTGTCCGGTCCCCTTTATGCTGCATGTAAGATATTTAAGTTAAGTTTTTATTGTGGGTTTCTATTAACATAATGAGTAGGCAAAGTATCTTTATTATTATTATGCATTTTGGAACTGCGATGGTTTTAATTAACAGAGTCAATAAACTGAAACTTGAACTTAAGTTACACCTCTAAGCAGGCCTATCAGCCCTAAAGGCAGGGTGCATTATATTACATATGAGGACAAACCTGCATGAGCAGACATGCTTCTGCTTTGTCTTTTTTGATTCTCCTACATAGTAAGCTGAGCAGTGAAACCATTTTAAGTACATGTGCTAGACACTGGTCTTTACGAGTTCCCCCAGCAACATGATGACTTCACTGACAATAGGGATGTTTGGTATCAAACATCTCATATTAATACACCCTCAGTGAATCCAGTGATGGATTTAATAATACATGCAAGCAGAGGGCACTTTAGAGGTGCCCCCTGAAAAACCTGCCAACTTCTAGTGTGGGCACTGGCTGGTCAAAACCAGTACAGCCACCTTAAGACAGAATTCTGCAACCCTGAGGTGAGAGCAAGTGCTCTCGAGGGCTCAGAACAAAGGCATGCTCTGGGCAGAGGTGTGATGCTTTCCCAAGCAGGCTGGACATTCCAGGGTGAGGATCTTCAAAGGCTTTGCCGCCTTTGAAATGCGACCCAGGCCTCTCCACATGGTGGAGGCCCAACCCCAGTTCCGGACCCCTTTTTTAGCAGCAGGACTTTTAGCAGGAGCAGGACGGGTGGGAAAATTAAGTAAATTAGGAGGAGTGCCTATTCATGCCAGTCCTACTCCTAGGTTGGACGAGCTGGCGTGGCCACTACTTTTTAAATTCCTCCATCTTGCATGGAATGAATTACGGCAGTAGGGTTAGGACTATGCCAAATTTCCAAAAGCAAGTGGTCACAGAAGGGTGTAGTCAACCTAAAGTTGAGATGCCCATTGGCTACCACCTGGCATTCCCTGTAACATCCTGAAATACATTACTTACTTGGCACCCCTGAACCTAAGAATCAGATTCCTGTTGACCTAAGAAGAGCCAGATGGAAGTTGCACCAGCAGACAAGACTAACAACATCCACTGACTTGGCCCCAGACCTACCAACTTGTCTGCAGCGTTGTAGGAAGTTGGCTCTGTATATACTATCTCAAAGTGATAGATGGTGTACAGAGAGTCAAGGGGTTCCCCTTAGAGGTTGATAGTGGCAAAAGTAGATAAATCCAATGCTCTATTATGTGGTAGTGCGGCCATCAAGCAGTAGGCTTATCAGAGGGTAGTGTTAAGCATTTGTTCTACACACAGGCAATAAATGAGGAACACACACTCAAAGGCTTACTCCAGGCCAATAGGTTTTTGTATGCAAAAATATATTTTCTTAATTTATTTTAGAACCACAAGATTCAAGATTTGAGGTAAGTACATAAAATGCAAGGTAGTTCACACAGGTAAGAATAGAACTTTGATTTAAAAAAGTAGTACACACAGTTGAGGTTAAAAATGGCAATAAGCTATTTTAAAAGTGGACACAGTGCAAAAATCAACAGTCCCTGGGGGAGATAAGTTTGGTTAGGTTTCTCAGGTAAGTAAAGCACTTACACAGTCAGTCTCCTGGGCATAGGCAGCCCACAGTTGGGGGTTCAAGGCAACCCCAAAGTCACCGCACCAGTAACACAGAGCCAGTCAGTTTCAGAGGTCAAAGGAGGGCCCAAAACACAAATAGGTGCCTATGGAGAACAGGGGTACTCCGGTTCCAGTCTGCTAGCAGGTAAGTACCTGCGTCCTCGGGGAGCAGACCAGGGGGGTTTTGTAGAGCACTAGGGGTGGACACAAACAGGCACACAAAACACAGCCTCAGCTGCATAGGGGCAGCCGGGTGCAGTGTGCAAAGTAGGCGTTGGGTTTACTATTGAAAGCAATGGAGGGACCCGGGGGTCACTTAGGCGATGCAGGAAGTGCACAGGGGGGGGGGGGCTTCTCAGACCAGCCACCGACTGGGCTAGGAAGAGGGCCGCCTGCTGGTCACTCCTGCACTAGAAGGTGGTTCCTTTCGGTCCTGGGGGCTGCGGGTGCAGTGCTTGGTCGAGGTGTCGGGTTCCTTGTTACTAGGTAGTTGCGGTCAGGGGGAGCTCTGGATTCTCTCCGCAGGCGTCGCTGTGGGAATGCAGGGGGGTCGACTCAGTGTACTCCCATAGTTGTAGTTGCCTGGGAGTCCTCTCTGCGGTGTGTGCTCTCTGTAGCTTGTGCTGGGGGCCGACGGGTGCAGAGTGAGACGTCTCACGCTTTCAGCAGGAAGAGAGAGTTCTTTAAAAGTGGCTTTAAAGTTGCAAAGTTGTTGCAGTTTTTGAACAGTGCCGCTGTTCCTGGGAGTTTCTTAGTCCTTCGGATTCAGGGCAGTCCTCTGAGTGCTCAAAGGTCACTGGTCCCTGTGGGATGCGTCACTGTGCAGGTTTGTCGACTCCGTCGTCTTTGCGGGGCTTTCAGGTCAGCAGTCGTCCTTGTTGTAGGTTGCAGGAATCTGGTTTCCTGGGTTCAAGGTCACCTCTAAATACTAAGGGGGTCATTCTAACTTTGGCGGGCGGCGGAGGCCGCCCGCCAAAGTAACCCCGCCGAACGACCGCTCAGCGGTCAAAAGACCGCGGGGGTCATTTCGACTTTCCCGCTGGGCCGGCGGGGGACCGCCAAAAGGGCGCCCGCTGGCCCAGCGGGAAAGACCCTGCAACAATGAAGCCGGCTCCGACACACAAGTCAGCACAAAAAGTACACCCTCTGTGGCACGGGGGCGGCTGGGTGCAGAGTGCAAACAGGCGTCTGGTTTGCAATATGTTTCTATGGGAGACCCAAGGGTCTCTTCAGCGAAGCAGGCAGGGGGGGGGGGGGCTCCTCGGGGTAGCCACCACCTGGGCAAGGGAGAGGGCCACCTAGGGGCGCTTCTGCACTGGAGGTCGGATCCTTCAGGTCCTGGGGACTGCGGGTGCAGTGTCTTTACCAGGCGTTGAGTTCTTTAAAGCAGGCAGTCATGGTCACGGGGAGCCTCTGGATTCCCTCTGCAGGCGTCGCTGGGGGGTGGGGGTCAGGGGGGCCAATTCTGGCTGCTCACAGTCACCGGGGAGTCCTCCCTGTAGTGTAGTCGGGGGCGTCGGGTGCAGAGTGAAAAGTCTCACGCTTCCGGCGGGAAACGTGTGGTCTTTAAAAGTTTTAGTCTTTGTGGAACAGGGCCGCTGTCCTCGGGAGTTCTTGGTCCTTTTAGATGCAGAGTAGTCCCCGGAGGGTTCAGAGGTTGCTGGACCCTGGGGGACGCGTCGCAGTTTTTCTCTCGAAGTGAGGAGATAGGCCGGTAGGGCTGGGGCCAAAGCAGTTGGTGTCTCAGTCTTCTCTGCAGGGCTTCAGGTCAGCAGTCCTTCTTCGTCTTCAGGTTGCAGGAATCTGTTTTCCTAGGTTCTGGGGCCCCTAAAGGCTCAATTTAGGGGTGTGTTTAGGTCTGGGGGGTTAGTGGCCAATGGCTACTAGCCCTGAGGGTGGCTACACCCTCTTTGTGCCTCCTCCCTGAGGGGAGGGGGGCACATCCCTAGTCCTATTGGGGGAATCCTCCATCTGCAAGATGGAGGATTTCTAAAAGTCAGAGTCACCTCAGGACACCTTAGGGGTTGTCCTGACTGGCCAGTGACGACTCCTCGTTTTTCTCATTATCTCCTCCGTCCTTGCCGCCAAAAGTGGGGCCGTGGCCGGAGGGGGCGGGCATCTCCACTAGCTGGAATGCCCTGTGTCGCTGTAACAAAGGGGGTGAGCCTTTGAGGCTCGCCGCCAGTTGTTACAGTTCCTGCAGGGGGAGGTGAGAAGCACCTCCACCCAGTACAGGCTTTGTTACTAGCCACAGAGTGACAAAGGCACTCTCCCCATGTGGCCAGCAACATGCCTGGTGTGTGGCAGGCTGGCAAAACTAGTCAGCCCACATTGGAAGTCGGGTATGTTTTCAGGGGGCATCTCTAAGATGCCCTCTGGGGTGTATTTCACAATAAAATGTACACTGGCATCAGTGTGCACCTATTGTGCTGAAAGGTTTGATACCAAACTTCCCAGTTTTCAGTGTAGCCATTATGGTGCTGTGGAGTTCGTGTATGACAGACTCCCAGACCATATACTCTTATGGCTACCCTGCACTTAAAATGTCTAAGGTTTTGCTCATGCACCCATGCCCTCACCTATGGTATAGTGCACCCAGCCTCAGGGCAATAAGGCCTGCGAAAGGGGTGACATATCTATGCCATGGGCAGTGTGAGGTTGGCATGGCACCCTGGGGGAAGTGTCATGTTGACTTAGTCATTTTCTCCCCACCAGCACACACAAGCTGGCAAGCAGTGTGTCTGTGCTGAGTGAGGGGTCCCCAGGGGGGCATATGACATGCTGCAGCCCTTCCCTGGCATCAAGGCCCTTGGTACCAGGGGTACCAGTTACAAGGGACTTACCTGGGTGCCAGGGTTGTGCCAATTGTGGAGACAAAGGTACAGTTTAGGGAAAGAATACTGGTGCTGGGGCCTGGTTAGCAGGGTCCCAGCACACTTTCAAATCATAACATGGTATCAGCAAAGGCAAAAAGTCAGGGGGTAACCATGCCAAGGAGGCCTTTCCTTACACACACTGATGCCAGTGTTGGATTTATTAAAAAATGTATTTTACCCAATCCTTCAGTGCAGGACTGACTGGTCTGTGCCAGCCTGCTGCTGAGACACGAGTTTCTGCCCCCCTGGGGTGGGGGCCTTTGTGCTCTCTGAGGCCAGAAGCAAAGCCTGCAGTGGCTGGAGATGCTTAACTCATCCCCTCTGCAGGAACTGTAACACCTAGCAGTGAGCCTCAAATGTTCAGGCTTCGTGTTACAATGCCCCAGGGCACTCCAGCTAGTGGAGTTGTCCGCCCCCTGGATACAGCCCCCACTTTTGGCAGCAAGTCCAGGGGAGATAATGAGAAAAACAAGGAGGAGTCACCCACCAGTCAGGACAGCCCCTAAGGTGTCCTGAGCTGAGGTGACCCCTGCCTTGAGAAATCCTCCATCTTGAGTTTGGAGGATTCCCCAATAGAATTAGGGATGTGCCCCCCTCCCCACAGGGAGGAGGCACAAAGAGGGTGTAGCTGCCCTCCCAGACCTAAACACACCCTAAACTCAGTATTTAGGGGCTCCCCAGAACCTAGGAAACTAGATTCCTGCAACCTAAACCAGAAGGAGGACTGCTGACCTGAAGCCCTGCAGTGAAGACGGAGATGACAACTGCTTTGGCCCCAGCCCTACCGGCCTGTCTCCCAACTTAAAAGAAAACTGCAACAGCGAAGCATCCAACAGGAACCAGCGACCTCTGAAGCCTCAGAGGACTGCCCTGCAACCAAGGACCAAGAAACTTGTGTGTTCCTCATTTATTGCCTGTGTGTGCACAACAAATGCTTTACACTAGCCTCTGATAAGCCTACTGCTCGACCACACTACCACAAAATAGAGCATTAGAATTATCTACTTTTGCCACTATCTTACCTCTAAGGGGAATCCTTGGACTCTGTGCACACCATTTCTTACTTTGAAATAGTATATACAGAGCCAACTTCCTACAGGTGTACCATGGCTGGCGTGCCCACGTTGGTGCTATGAGTATTAGTTTGAGTTTGTTTTGACTCAGTTTGTTGACTAGGAAAGGAACGAGTGGGAGAGGGGGGAAAAGCGTAAGCAAATATCCCTGACCAATTGATCCATAGAGTATTGCCCTTGGACTGAGGGTGTGGGTACCTGGATGCAAAGTTTTGGCATTTTGCGTTTTTGTTGCGAACAGATCTATGTCTGGTGTTCCCCAGCGGTAGAAGTATTCTTGTAGAATCTGGGGATGTATTTCCGACTAGTGAGTTTGCTGGTGATATCGACTGAGATTGTCGGCTGATTGTGAATGCCTGGCATATATTGCGCTATCAGGCGAATGTTGTTGTGAATTGCCCAATGCCAAATTCTTTGTGCTAGGAGGCACAGTTGTGACGAGTGTGTCCCTTCTCCTTGTTTAGATAGTACATTGTTGTCATATTGTCTGTCTTGACAAGAATGTGTTTGTGGACTAGAAGGGGTTGAAAGGCTTTTGGTGCTAGAGAGACCGCTAGTAGTTCTAAGTGATTTATGTGTAGTTGTTTTTGTTGATTGTCCCATTGTCCTTGTATATTGTGATTGTTGAGGTGTGCTCCCCACCCAATCATAGAAGCATCTGTTGTGAGAATGGCGTGAGGCACCGGGTCTTGAAATGGCCACACTTTGTTTAAATTTACAGGGTACCACCATTGAAGCGAAAAGTGTGTTTGGCGGTCTATCAACACTAGATCCTGAAGTTGACCCTGTGCCTGCGTCCATTGTTTTCCTAGGCACTGCTGTAAGGGTCGCATGTGTAGCCGTGAGTTTGGGACAATAGCGATGCATGACGCCATCATGCCTAGGAGTTTCATGACAAATCTGACTCTGTACTGGTGATTTGGTTGTATGTTTGACACCATAGTTTGAAATGATTGAACTCTGTGGGCTTGGAGTGGCAATTGCTCTTTGTGTGTTGAGTGTTGCTCCCAATTATTGTTGTAATTGGGATGGTTGCAGGTGAGATTTTTGGTCATTTATAGAGAAGCCTAGTTTGTGTAGGGTATCTATTACATACTGCGTGTGATTTTGACACCGGTGTTGAGTGTTGGCTTTTATTAGCCAATCGTCGAGATATGGGAATACATGCATGTGATGTCTCCTTATAGGAGCTGCTACCACAGCGAGGCATTTTGTAAATACTCTGGGCGCTGTTGTTATCCCGAAGGGCAGTACCTTGAATTGGTAATGTTTGCCCTGTATGACAAATCTGAGGTATTTTCTGTGAGATGGATGGATGGGTATATGGAAATACGCATCTTTTAGATCCAGTGTTGCCATGTATTCTCCATGTTTTAGTAAGGGAACTACATCTTATAGTGTGACCATGTGAAATGTTCTGATTTAATGAAGAGGTTTAATGTCCTGAGATTTACAATTGGTCTTAGTGTTTTGTCTTTTTTGGGAATAAGGAAATATAGGGAGTAATGAAAATGTCACTTACCCAGTGTACATCTGTTCGTGGCATCAGTCGCTGAGATTCACATGTTCTGCATTAGCTCTCCATCTGGTGTTGGGTCGGAGTGTTACAAGTTGTTTTTCTTCGAAGAAGTGTTTTCGAGTCACGGGACCGAGTGATTCCTCCTTCTGTGCTCATTGCGCATGGGCGTCGACTCCATCTTCGATTGTTTTCCCCGCAGAGGGTGAGGTAGGAGTTGTACTATAGTAATAGTGCCCGCGCAATGAAATGTGTAAGTATGTACCTATTAAAGGTTTAAATAATATATATACAAATGTACAAAATTGAAGGTAACTTCTGAACTGCTACAGGCTTCCTGGGAGGTGGGTGGGCACATGTGAATCTCAGCGACTGATGCCACGAACAGATGTACACTGGGTAAGTGACATTTTCAGTTCGATGGCATCTGTCGCTGTAGATACACATGTTCTGCATAGACTAGTAAGCAGTTATTTCCCCATAAGCGGTGGTTTAGCCTGTAGGAGTAGAAGTTGTCTGAAATAGAGTTCTTAACACAGCTTGACCTACTGTAGCTTGTTGTGCGGATAGCACATCTATACAGTAGTGTTTGGTGAATGTGTGAGGCGTAGACCATGTGGCTGCCTTACATATTTCATGCATTGGGATGTTTCCTAAAAAGGCCATTGAAGCACCTTTTTTCCTTGTTGAATGTGCCCTGGGAGTAATGGGCAGTTGTCTTTTTGCTTTAAGGTAGCAGATTTGGATGCATTTAACTATCCATCTGGCTATACCTTGTTTTGATATTGGGTTACCTGCATGAGGTTTTTGGAATGCAATAAATAGCTGTTTAGTTTTTCTGATGTTCTTTGTTCTGTCAATGTAGTACATTAATGCTCTTTTGACATCTAATGTTTGTAGTGCTCTTTCAGCCACAGAATCTGGCTGTGGGAAAAAAACTGGTAGTTCTACCGTTTGATTTAGATGGAATGGTGAAATAACTTTTGGTAAAAATTTTGGATTAGGTCGTAGGACGACCTTATTTTTATGTATTTGTATAAAAGGTTCTTGTGTTGTGAACGCTTGAATTTCACTTACTCTTCTTAGAGATGTAATGGCGATGAGAAAGGCAACTTTCCAGGTTAGGAATTGTATTCCGCAAGAGTGCATGGGTTCGAAAGGTGGGCCCATGAGTCTTGTTAGGACCACGTTTAGGTTCCATGAAGGAACAGGTGGTGTTCTTGGTGGTATAATTCTTTTAAGACCTTCTATGAATGCTTTGATGACTGGTATCCTATACAAGGAAGTTGAATAGGTAGTCTGCAGGTATGCAGATATTGCTGCAAGGTGTATTTTAATAGAAGAGAAGGCTAGCTTTGCTTTTTGTAAATGGAGCAAGTAATTTACTATATGTTTTGGAGTTGCGTGTAGTGGTTGTATCGGATTATGATGGCAGTAACAAACAAATCTTTTCCACTTACTTGCGTAGCAGTGTCTAGTGGATGGCCTTCTGGCTTGCTTTATGACTTCCATATACTCTTGGCTAAGTTGTAAGTGTCCGAATTCTAGGATTTCAGGAGCCAGATTGCTAGATTCAGCGATGCTGGATCTGGGTGTCTGATCTGTTGGTTGTGTTGCGTTAACAGATCTGGTTTGTTGGGCAGTTTGATGTGGGGTACTACAGAGAGATCTAGCAGTGTTGTGTACCAGGGTTGTCTTGCCCACGTTGGTGCTATTAAAATGAGTTTGAGTTTGTTTTGACTCAATTTGTTTACTAGATAAGGAAGGAGAGGGAGAGGAGGAAAAGCGTAAGCAAATATTCCTGACCAGTTCATCCATAGGGCATTGCCTTGGGATTGCTTGTGTGGGTATCTGTACGCGAAGTTTTGGCATTTTGCGTTCTCTTTTGTTGCAAATAAGTCTATTTGAGGTGTTCCCCAGAGTGTGAAGTAGGTGTTTAGAATTTGTGGGTGGATTTCCCATTCGTGGACTTGCTGGTGATCTCGAGAGAGATTGTCTGCCAGTTGATTCTGGATCCCTGGAATAAACTGTGCTATTAGACGAATTTGATGGTGGATTGCCCACTTCCATATGTTTTGAGCTAATAAGCTTAACTGCGTTGAATGTGTTCCTCCTTGTTTGTTTAGATAATACATCGTTGTCATGTTGTCTGTTTTGACAAGGATGTATTTGTGGATTATGATTGGTTGGAAAGCTTTTAGTGCTTGAAAAACTGCTAATAATTCTAGATGATTTATATGCAGTTTTGTTTGATGTATGTTCCATTGTCCTCTTATGTTGTGTTGATTGAGATGTGCTCCTCACCCTGTCATGGAAGCATCTGTTGTTATTACGTACTGTGGCACTGGGTCTTGGAAAGGCCGCCCTTTGTTTAAATTTATACTGTTCCACCATAGAAGCGAGAGGTAAGTTTGGCGGTCTATTAACACCAGATCTAGAAGGTGACCCTGTGCTTGAGACCACTGTGAGGCTAGGCACTGTTGTAAGGGCCTCATGTGCAGTCTTGCGTTTGGGACAATGGCTATGCATGAGGACATCATGCCTAGGAGCTGTAGTATTGTTCTTACTTGTATTGTCTGATTTGGAGACATGTGTTGAATGACTGTTGAAATTGTGAATTCTTTGTGGAGTTGGCGTTGCTACTCCTTTTGTCGTGTCTATTATGGCTCCTAGATATTGCTGTACTTTGCTTGGCTGAATGTTGGATTTTGCAAAGTTGACGGTGAACCCTAGTTTGTAGAGGGTTTGTATGACTTGATTTGTGTGGTTTGAGCATTGTGTGAGTGAACTGGTTTTGATTAGCCAGTCGTCTAGATACGGGAATACATGTATTTGCTGCCTTCTGATGTGTGCAGCGACTACTGCTAGGCATTTTGTGAATACTCTTGGAGCGGTTGTTAAACCAAAAGGCAATACTTTGAATTGGTAATGTATTCCTTTGAATACAAACCTTAGATATTTTCTGTGTGATTGATGTATTGGTATATGGAAATATGCGTCTTTGAGGTCTAGGGTTGTCATGTAGTTGTGTTTTTTGAGCAATGGTAACACTTCTTGTAGTGTGACCATGTGAAAGTGGTCTGATTTGATGAATGTGATTTTGGTGGTATGTCTGGAGGGAATTGCAGGAATTCTATGCAATAACCATGTTGGATAATTGCTAGGACCCATGTGTCTGTAGTTATTTCCTCCCATGCTTCGTAATATTGGCCTATCCTTCCCCCCACTGGTGTTGTGGGGGGGGGGGGGTGAGTGACGTGTGAGTCACTGCTTGTTGGTAGTGGTTTTGGGGCTTTGAAATCTTCCTCTATTCCTAGGGAATTGCCCTCCTCTATACTGGCCCCGAAAGCCTCCCCTGTACTGTCCCTGGTAGGTGGACGGTGCGGACTGTGAGGTACTAGCTTGTGTGGCCTGACCCCGAAACCCTCCTCTAAAAGGTGTTTTGCGGAAGGTGGTATAAGATCCTCTGCTCTGCGGGGAGTAGAGTGCGCCCATGGCCTTGGCAGTGTCAGTGTCCTTTTTGAGCTTTTCTATGGCTGTGTCGACCTCCGGACCGAACAGAAGTTTTTCGTTTACTGGCATGTTAAGTACTGCCTGCTGAATTTCTGGCTTGAATCCAGACGTTCTGAGCCATGCGTGCCTACGGATGGTAACCGACGTATTAATGGTCCTTGCGGCTGTGTCTGCTGCATCCATAGAGGAGCGTATTTGATTGTTGGAAATGTTTTGACCTTCCTCAACAACCTGTTTTGCTCTTTTTTGTAGATCTTTTGGGAGATGTTCAATGAGATGCTGCATCTCATCCCAGTGGGCTCTGTCGTATCGCGCTAGCAGCGCTTGTGAGTTTGCGATGCGCCACTGGTTTGCTGCTTGGACAGCGACCCTCTTCCCGGCTGCATCAAACTTTCTGCTTTCTTTATCTGGGGGAGGTGCATCCCCAGAAGTGTGTGAATTTGCCCGTTTTCTGGCAGCCCCTACCACCACAGAATCTGGTGGCAGCTGAGAGGTGATGAATACAGGGTCCGTAGGAGGCGCCTTATACTTTTTGTCCACTCTAGGCGTTACTGCCCTACTTCTAACTGGCTCCTTGAAGATCTCCTTTGCATGGCGTAGCATGCCTGGGAGCATAGGCAGGCTTTGGTAGGAGCTGTGGGTGGAGGAGAGGGTGTTAAATAAAAAGTCATCCTCTACTTGTTCAGAGTGTAGTTCCACATTATGGAACTGTGCTGCTCTAGCCACCACTTGTGAATAGGCTGTGCTGTCCTCAGGTGGTGATGGCCTAGTTGGGTATGTGTCTGGGCTGTTATCAGACACTGGTGCATCGTACAAGTCCCACGCGTCTTGATCTTGGTCATCGTGGCTCATGGCGGTGTGAGCTGGCGAATGTGACGGGGTGTAAGTTGGCGAAGCCGGAGTTACAGGTGGAGGCGAGGGAGGAGGTGTTACCTTCTTTGCTGGTTGTTGCTGAGGAGCCTCTAGTGCTATAAACTGAAGTGTTCTCTTTCTTTTGACAGGTGGAAGGGTACTGATCTTCCCTGTCCCCTGCTGAATAAAGATACGCTTTTGCGTGTGATCCACTTCAGTGGATTGCAGTTCCTGTTCGAATCTGTGTTTTTTCATTTGTGAAGACATAGAATGTTCTTCAGTATATGAGCCTGAAACTGGGTCTGTTGGTGCTTTTACCGGCTCCGAAAACCCTGTTGTTTGTGTTTTCGGCTCCGAGGTAACCTTCCTCTTTTTTTGTGCCGAAAAATCTTGGCGTCTATGGTCTTCGGCGCCACTGTCTCGGCGTCGATCCGTGTCGACACCGAACTCTCGGTGTCGATGCTTCTCTTTAGCACTCTCTCGGTCCCGAGGAGGCTGCGTGCCGGTGTCTCGACCGGAGTCGGACGATCTCGACACTGAATGGGCCTTTTTCGGTGCCGATTGTTGGTCACCGGGAATTTGGGTTGAGCCATGGCCGGTTGGCAGTGGCGTCCCCTGGGCCTTTTTACCTTTTTTAAGTTCTGATCTCGACGTCTTACTCACAGTTTTTGTATTGTCGAGTTCGTCGGAGTCTGAATCCTGGATGGAAAAGGCTTCCTCCTGTTCCTCTTCTGTCTCGAACTGTCGATGCTTCTTTGGCGTGGACGCCATCTGCAGTCCTTTCGCTCGACAGTCGCGCAGAGTTTTTCGGGACCGGAACGCCCGACAGGCCTCACAGGATTCTTCGCTGTGCTCGGGTGACAGGCACAGGTTACAGACCGAGTGTTGGTCCGTATAAGGATATTTGTTGTGGCATTCATGGCAGAATCGAAACGGGGTCCGTTCCATCGGCGTTGTTCTCCACGCGGTCGGGCCGACTAGGCCCCGACGGTGTGCCGAAATCTACCCCGAAGGGCACCGAAGCGCTTCGATGTTCAATGCGTCGTCGTATGTGTTTATCTCGAACCGGATCGCAACGATACCGTCGAAAATCTTCCGTTTTCAGCTATCTTTCCGTTCCGAAACTCGGAGCGACAGGAACACGTCCGAACCCGATGGCGGAAAGAAAACAATCGAAGATGGAGTCGACGCCCATGCGCAATGAGCACAGAAGGAGGAGTCACTCGGTCCCGTGACTCGAAAACACTTCTTCGAAGAAAAACAACTTGTAACACTCCGACCCAACACCAGATGGCGAGCTAATGCAGAACATGTGTATCTACAGCGACAGATGCCATCGAACACCACTGTTCCTTTTTGGTGGTGAGGTACTAGTTCTGTGGCTTGTTTTGTTAATAGTGCTTGTACCTCTATTTGTAACAGGTCTAGATGTTGTGCCGACAGTTTGTGCGCTCTTGGGGGAACATCTGGAGGGAAATGTGTGAACTCTATGCAGTAACCATGTTGGATAATTGATAGAACCCATGTGTCCGTGGTTATGTCTTACCAATGTTTATGGTAAAGTGTTAATCTTCCCCCTACTGGTGACGTGGGTTAGAGAAGTGTGACATTGGAGTCACTGTTTGTTGCTGGGGGCCTGCTTGGTAGGCTTAAACTTTCCCCTTGATCTTGGGAATTGTCCCCTGAATGATCCACAAAACCCCCCTCTCTGGTATTGGGACTGGTAGGTGGGTTTTGCTTGAGAGGTGGATGTCTCTGAAGGTTGTTGTCTAACACCTCCCCTAAATTGTGGTTTTCCAAATGTCCCTCTATACTGGGAAGAGTAGAGCGCGCCCATGGCTTTGGCCGTGTCTTTCTTCATCTTTTCGATGGCGGTGTCCACTTCCGGCCCAAACAGTTGCTGCTGATTAAACGGCGTGTTTAACACTGCCTGCTGTATTTCAGGTTTGAATCCTGAGATTTGTAACCAACCATGTCTCCTGACAGTGACTGCCGTGTTTACAGTTCTTGCGGCAGTGTCAGCGGAGTCCAGTGCCGAACGAATCTGATTGTTGGCGATGGCTTGCCCTTCCTCTACTACTTGTTGAGCCCGTTTCTGATAGTCTTTAGGTAGATGCTGAATTATGTCACTCATTTCATCCCAGTGAGCTGGGTCGTAACAAACGAGGAGGGCCTGCGAATTTGCAATACGCCATAGGATGGCAGCTTGCGACGCCACTCTTTCCCGCTGCGTCAAACTTGTGAATATCAGGGGGTGGTGCATCTCCTGATGATTGCGAGTTTGCACGTTTCCTTGCGGCACCAACCACTAGAGAGTCCGGTGGGAGCTGCTGCGTAATGAACACTGGGTCTGACAGGGGTGGTTTGTACTTTTTTTCCACCCTCGGAGTGATGGCTCTTCACTTAACTGGCTCCTGAAACACTTGCTGTGCATGCTTAAGCATGCCTGGTAGCATAGGCAGGCTTTGGTATGACGCATGCTTGGAAGCCAGGGTATTGAATAGGAAGTCATCTTCCAGTGGCTCCGAATGCATACTGACATTATGGAATGTCGCAGCCCTGGCCAAGACTTGGGTATAGGAGGTGCTATCCTCTGGTGGAGATGGTTTTGAGGGGTAGCACTCACGGCTATTGTCTGAGACAGGGGGATTATAGAGGTCCCATGGATCTACATCATCTTGTGTTTGCATAGTGTAAAGAAATGGCTCCCTGTTGCAGTTACCCCCCACTTTTTGCCTGATACTGATGCTGACTTGACTGAGAAGTGTGCTGGGACCCTGCTAACCAGGCCCCAGCACCAGTGTTCTTTCACCTAAAATGTACCATTGATTCTACAATTGGCACACCCTGGCATCCAGATAAGTCCCTTGTAACTGGTACCTCTGGTACCAAGGGCCCTGATGCCAGGGAAGGTCTCTAAGGGCTGCAGCATGTATTATGCCACCCTGGAGACCCCTCACTCAGCACAGACACACTGCTTACCAGCTTGTGTGTGCTAGTGAGAACAAAATGAGTAAGTCTACATGGCACTCCCCTCAGGGTGCCATGCCAGCCTCTCACTGCCTATGCAGTATAGGTAAGACACCCCTCTAGCAGGCCTTACAGCCCTAAGGCAGGGTGCACTATACCATAGGTGAGGGTAAGAGTGCATGAGTACTGTGCCCCTACAGTGTCTAAGCAAAACCTTAGACATTGTAAGTGCAGGGTAGCCATAAGAGTATATGGTCTGGGAGTCTGTTTTACACGAACTCCACAGCACCATAATGGCTACACTGAAAACTGGGAAGTTTGGTATCAAACTTCTCAGCACAATAAATGCACACTGATGCCAGTGTACATTTTATTGTAAAATACACCACAGAGGGCACCTTAGAGGTACCCCCTGAAACTTAACCGACTATCTGTGTAGGCGGACTGGTTCCAGCAGCCTGCCACACGAGAGACATGTTGCTGGCCCCATGGGGAGAGTGCCTTTGTCACTCTGAGGCCAGTAACAAAGCCTGCACTGGGAGGAGATGCTAACACCTCCCCCAGGCAGGAGCTGCAACACCTGGCGGTGAGCCTCAAAGGCTCACCCCTTTGTCACAGCCCCGCAGGACACTCCAGCTAGTGGAGTTGCCCGCCCCCTCCGGCCCCGGCCCCCACTTTTGGCGGCAAGGCCGGAGAAAATAATGAGAATAACAAGGAGGAGTCACTGGCCAGTCAGGACAGCCCCTAAGGTGTCCTGAGCTGAGGTGACTCTAACTTTTAGAAATCCTCCATCTTGCAGATGGAGGATTCCCCCAATAGGCTTAGGGATTGGACCCCCTCCCCTTGGGAGGAGGCACAAAGAGGGTGTACCCACCCTCAGGGCTAGTAGCCATTGGCTACTAACCCCCAAGACCTAAACACGCCCTTAAATTTAGTATTTAAGGGCTTCCCTGAACCTAAGATTTTAGATTCCTGCAACTACAAGAAGAAGGACTGCCAAGCTGACAAACCCCTGCAGAGGAAGAACAGAAGACACCAACTGCCTTGGCCCCAGACTTACCGGCCTGTCTCCTGCCTTCCAAAGAAACCTGCTCCAGCGACGCTTTCCAAGGGACCAGCGACCTCTGAATCCTCGGAGGACTGACCTGCTTCGAAAAAGACAAGAAACTCCCGAGGACAGCGGCACTGCTCCAAAAGAACTGCAACTTGGTTACAAGGAGCAGATTTAAAGACCCCTGCAATTCCCCGCAAGAAGCGTGAGACTTGCAACACTGCACCCGGCGACCCAGACTCGACTGGTGGAGAACAACCAACTCAGGGAGGACCCTCCGGCGACTCTACGACTGTGAGTAACCAAAGTTGTCCCCCCTGAGCCCCCACAGCGACACCTGCAGAGGGAATCCCCAGGCTCCCCCTGACCGCGACTGTCTGAACTCCATTTCCCGACGGCTGGAAAAGACCCTGCACCCGCAGCCCCCAGCCCCTAAAGAAACAGAACTTCTGTGCAGGAGTGACCCCCAGGAGGCCCTCTCCCTTGCCCAGGTGGTGGCTACCCCGAGGAGCCCCCCCCTTGCCTGCATCGCTGAAGAGACCCCTTGGTCTCCCATTGAAACCTGAAGGAAACCCGACGCGTGTTTGCACACTGCACCCGGCCGCCCCCGCGCTGCTGAGGGTGTACTTTCTGTGCTACTTTGTGCCCCCCCCGGTGCCCTACAAAACCCCCCTGGTCTGCCCTCCAAAGACGCGGGTACTTACCTGCTGGCAGACTGGAACCGGGGCACCCCCTTCTCTCCATTATAGCCTATGTGTTTTGGGCACCTCTTTGACCTTTGCACCTGACCGGCCCTGAACTGCTGGTGTGATAACTTTGGGGTTGCTCTGAACCCCCAACGGTGGGCTACCTTGGACCAAAAACTGAAACCTGTAAGTGACTTACTTACCTGTGAAAACTAACATTACTTTACCTCCCCCAGGAACTGTGAAAATTGCACTAAGTGTCCACTTTTAAAACAGCTTATTGTGTTTTATGTGAAAAGTATACATGCTAATGAAATGATTCAAAGTTCCTAAAATACGTACCTGAAATACCTTTCAAATGAGATATTACATGTAAAATTTGAACCTGTGGTTCTTAAAATAAACTAAGAAAAGATATTTTTCTATAACAAAACCTATTGGCTGGATTTGTCTCGGAGTGTGTGTTCCTCATTTATTGCCTGTGTGTGTGTACAACAAATGCTTAACACTACTCCTTTGATAAGCCTACTGCTCGACCACACTACCACAAAATAGAGCATTAGTATTATCTCTTTTTGCCACTATCTTACCTCTAAGGGGAACCCTTGGACTCTGTGCATACTATTCCTTACTTTGAAATAGTGCATACAGAGCCAACTTCCTACACATAGTATGTATGGGTGACTGCAGTGGGCGTGCCAATTGGTGACCCTGTCCTTTGTGGCGAATGTGGTGGTGATATTTCTGGAGTGAAATGGCGAGTTGGTGATTTCTCTCTAGCCACTTTAGCTCTTGGCTGATCAGTCTCTGTTTGTGGCTGAAAAGCCAACTTTCTCTTAAATTTGAGAGGAGGGGCAGTTTGAATTTTTCCTGTATCCTTATGGATCTGTATTCTTGCTTGAGTTTGGTCAAACTCTTCAATGTCCAGCTCCTCTTCAAACCTGTGCCTCTCCTTCAGTTGTTTGGAGAGTGTAAGGAAATGCCTCCTTGGAATGGTTACCCCCTGACTTTTTGCCTTTTCTGATGCCAAGGTATGATTTGAAAGTGTGCTGAGGCCTGCTAACCAGGCCACAGCACCAGTGTTCTTTCCCTAAACTGCACCTTTGTCTCCACAATTGGCACAACCCTGGCACCCAGGTAAGTCCCTTGAAACTGGTACCCCTGGTACCAAGGGCCTTGATGCCAGGGAAGGTCTCTAAGGGCTGCAACATGTCTTATGCCACCCTAGGGACCCCTCACTAAGCACAGACACACTGCTTGCCAGATTGTGTGTGCTGGTGGGGAGAAAATGACTAAGTCGACATGGCAATCCCCTTAGGGTGCCATGCCAGCTTCACACTGCCTGTGGCATAGGTAAGTCACCCCTCTAGCAGGCCTTACAGACCCTAAGGCAGGGTGCACTATACCACAGGTGAGGGCATAGGGGCATGAGCACAATGCCCCTACAGTGTCTAAGCAAAACCTTAGACATTGTAAGTGCAGGGTAGCCATAAGAGTATATGGTCTCGGAGTCTGTCATACACAAACTCCACAGCACCATAATGGCTACACTGAAAACTGTGAAGTTTGGTATCAAACTTCTCAGCACAATAAATGCACACTGATGCCAGTGTACATTTTATTGTGAAATACACCCAGAGGGCATCTTAGAGATGCCCCCTGAAAACATACACGACTTCCAGTGTGGGCTGACTAGTTTTACCAGCCTGCCACACACCAGACATGTTGCTGGCCACATGGGAAGAGTGCCTTTGTCACTCTGTGACCAGGAACAAAGCCTGTACTGGGTGGAGGTGCTTCTCACCTCCCCCTGTAGGAACTGTAACACCTGGCGGTGAGCCTCAAAGGCTCACCCCCTTTGTTACAGCGCCACAGGGCATCCCAGCTAGAGGAGATGCCCGCCCCTTTGACCACTGCCCCCACTTTTGGCGGCAAGGCTGGAGGAGATAATGAGAAAAACAAGGAGGAGTCACTGGCCAGTCAGGACAACCCCGAAGGTGTCCTGAGCTGAGGTGACTCTTACTTTTAGAAATCCTCCATCTTGCATATAGAGGATTCCTCCAGTAGAATTAGGGATGTGCCCCCCTCCCCACAGGGAGGAGGCACAAAGAGGGTGTAGCCAACCTCAGGGTTAGTAGCCATTGGCTACTATCTTCCCAGACCTAAACACACCCCTAAATAGAGTATTTAGGGGCTCCCAGAACCGAGGAAGACAGATTCCTGCAACCTGAAGACAAAGGACTGCTGACCTGAAGCCCTGCAGAGAAGACGGAGACCCCAACTGCTTTGGCCCCAGCCCTACCGGCCTGTCTCCCCACTTCAAGAAAAACTGCAACAGCGACGCATCCCCCAGGGACCAGCGACCTCTGAAGCCTCCAAGGACTACCCTGCATCTAAAAGGACCAAGAAGCTCCAGAGAGCAGCGGGCCTGTTCAAGAAACTGCAAAAACTTGCAACAAAGAAGCAACTTTTTAAGACCACACGTTTCCCGCCGGAAGCGTGAGACTTTCCACTCTGCACCCGACGCCCCCGGCTCGACCTGCGGAAAACTAACACCACAGGGAGGACTCCCCGGCGACTGCGAGCCCGTGAGTAGCCAGATGTTGACCCCCCCGAACCCCTCCCCCCCCCCCCTAGCAACGCCTGCAGAGGGAATCCAGAGGCTCCCCCTGACCGCGACTGACTGCTTCAAGGAACCCGACACCTGGAAAACACACTGCACCCGTAGCCCCCAGGACCTGAAGGAACCGAACTCCAGTGCAGGAGTGACCCCCAGACGACCCTCTGCCTAGCCCAGGTGGTGGCTACCCAGAGGAGCCCCTCCGTACCCCAAGTTGAATTATTTTCTAAGTCCCATCACATTCTGAGATGCCCTACAAAACCCCCCTGGTCTGCCCTCCGAAGATGCAGGTACTTACCTGCTGGTAGACAGGAACCGGGGCACCCCTATTTCATTGAAGCCTATGTGTTTTAGGCACCACTTTGACCTCTGCCATCTGACCGTCCCTGAGCTGCTGGTGTGGTAACTTTAGGGTTGCCTTGAACCCCCAACGGTGGGCTACCTTGGACCTAACTTTGAACCCTGTAAGTGTTTTACTTACCTGTGAACTTAACATTTACTTACCTCCCCCAGGAACTGTTGAAATGTGCGCTGTCTAGTTTTAAAATAGCTTATTGCAATTTTTGCCAAAACTGTACATGCTATTGTGATAATTCAAAGTTCCTAAGATACCTGGGTATCATTTAAAGTATTGTTTGTAAATCCTGAACCTGTGGTTCTTAAAATAAACTAAGAAAATATATTTTTCTATATAAAAACCTATTGGCCTGGAATTGTCTGAGTGTGTTCCCCATTTATTGCCTGGGTGTGTACAACACATGCTTAACACTACCCTCTGATAAGCCTACTGCTCGACCACACTACCACAAAATAGAGCATTAGAATTATCTCTTTTTACCAATATCTTACCTCTAAGGGGAACCCTTGGACTCTGTGCACACTATTTCTTACTTTGAAATACTATATACAGAGCCAACTTCCTACAGGTAATATAGGGAGTAAACCCCTGTTCCTTTTTGATGGTGTGGTACTAGTTCTATGGCTTGTTTTGTTAGTAGTGCTTGCACTTCTATTTGTAGTAGGTCTAGATGTTGTGCTGAGTTTGTGCGTCCTTGGGGGAACATCTGGAGGAAATTGTGTGAACTCTATGCAGTAACCATGTTGGATAATTGATAAAACCAAAGTGTCTGTGGTAATGTCAGACCAATTTTTGTGGTATTTTGTTAATCTTCCCCCCACTGGTGATGTGTGTTGGGGGAGTGTGACACTGAAGTCACTGCTTGTTACTAGGGGTCTGCTTGGCAGGCTGAAATTTTCCCCTTGCTCTTGGGTACTGTCCCCTGTATGAACCACGAAACGCCCCTCTCTGGTACTGAGACTGGTAAGTGGGTTTTGTTTGGGAGGTGGATGGCTCTGAGGGTTGCTGTCTAAACCCTCATCTAAACTGTGGCTTCCTAAATGTCCCCCTATACTGGGAAGAGTAGAGCGCGCCCATGGCTTTGGCCATGTCTGTGTCCTTCATTTTCTCTACTGCATTGTCCACCTCCGGCACAAATAGTTGTTTGCTGAACGGCATATTTAATACCGCCTGCTGTATTTCTGGCTTAAAAAGGAGAACTTCGTAGCCATGCATGCCTCCCGATGTTGACTGCTGTATTGACAGTCCGTGCTGCTGTATAGGCAGAATCCAGTGCAGAACGGATTTGGTTGCTGGAGCTGGCCTGTCTCCCCCCAACCACCTGTTGAGCCCGTTTTTGATGTTCCTTTGGTAAATGTTGGATAATATCCTGCATTTCGTCCCAATGTGCTCTGTCCTAACGGGCAAGGAGGGCTTTTGAATTGGCGATACGC
This sequence comes from Pleurodeles waltl, assembly GCF_031143425.1. Taxonomy (NCBI): domain Eukaryota; kingdom Metazoa; phylum Chordata; class Amphibia; order Caudata; family Salamandridae; genus Pleurodeles; species Pleurodeles waltl. The sequence continues at coordinate 958,787,243 of NC_090448.1, read as the reverse complement.
CACTGGGTGGCTGCTTGCCACGCCACTCTTTTCCCTGCTGCGTCGAATTTACGTCTTTCTTTATCAGATGATGGTGCATCCCCTGACGATTGAGAATTTGCCCGCTTTCTTGCAGCTCCCACTACAACAGAGTCCGGAGGGAGCTGCTGTGTAATAAACACAGGGTCAGACGGGGGAGGTTTATATTTTTTTTCTCTCCCCTTGGTGTAATGGTCCTCCCTTTGACCGGTTCCTGAAAGACCTGTTGTGCATGCTTAAGCATGCCCGGTAACATTGGCAGGCTTTGATATGAAGCATGCGTGGATGCCAGTGTGTTAAAAAGAAAGTCATCCTCCACTGGTTCTGAGTGCATAGTGACATTGGGGAATGTTGCTGCCCTAGCCAATACTTGGTGTAGGATGTGCTATCCTCAGGAGGAGAAGGCTTTGAAGGATAACACTCAGGACTGTTGTCTGAGACTGGTGGGTCATATAGGTCCCAGGGTTCTGCATCATCTTGCGTCAGCCCAGTATGTGTGGGTGACTGTGCCATTGGTGTGCCAACTGGTGACCTTGTCCGTTGTGGCGAGTGAGGTGGCGACATTTGTGGTGAGAAATGTGGGAGTGGTGACCTTTCTCTAACCACCTTTGTTTTTGGTTGCTCAGTTTCAGTCTTGAGCGGAGGGATGGTTTGAATTTTCCCTGTGTCCTTTTGGATTTGTAGCCTTGGTTGAGTTTGGTCAAGCTCTTCCGAATCCAGATCCTGCTCAAACCTGTGCCTCTCTAAGTTGTTGAGAGAGCCCATGTTCATCCGTATAAGAAGTCTTTTTCGGCTCTGAAGCCTGTGTTTTTCGGTACCGAAACACCCATGGATACGCTCGGTCTTGGCTCCGAGAGGCTCTTTCGAGGCTTGTTCGGTACGACCAATCAGTGTTGACTTTTTTCGATGCCGGTTTCTCGACCCAAGTCGGAAGACTTCGGCACGATCTTGGCCTTTTTCGGTGCCAAAGATGTTATCTGGTCACTGCCTTTTTTGTGGGTCGAGCCATGGCCTTCTGGCAGTGGCGTCCCGAGGCCTTCGGTTTCTTCACTTGACTTTGGGGCAGGGTCAGGGCAGGTGTACTCACTTTTTGTCCTGCCGTCGGTGGCCGGTGAAATTGTGTATACAGAGCCAACTTCCTACAGGCATACTAAGTACCGCTTTTTTAACTTATGGCTTGAAGTCTAAACATCAAAGCCACGCATGCCTTCTTAGTAAGAGGCTGGTATTTATACCACATGCAGCCGTATCAGAGGCATCTAATGCACATCTGATAGTATTGTTTGCAATTGTTTACCCCTCTGAAACAATCTGCTGGGCACATTTTTGGTGCTCATCTGGGAGATACTGGAGGAGCTCCTCCATCACATCCCAGTAGGTGCGGTCACACCAAGAGAGCAAGGCTTGAGAACTGGCAATACGCCAATGATTTGTCACTTGGGCAGCCACTCTTTTGCCTGACGCATCAAGTCTCTTGCTATCCTTTTCTGGTGGATGCGAGTCCCCCAGTGGCCTGGCTGTCAGGTCTCTTCCTGGCAGTGGTAGCCACTATGGAATCTGGAGAGGCCTGAAAACTGATGAATAGTGGGTCGGAAGGTGCAGGCTTGTATTGCTTGTCAACTCAGGGTGTTATAAACTTAGAGCGGACAGGCTCTTTAAAGATGTCATCTGTGTGACAAAGCATTCGTGGGAGCATAGGGAGAAAGTGAATGTGTCTGTGGATGGTGGTGTGGGTATCAAACAAAAGATTCTGCTCTACTGGGTCTTTATGGAGATGCACATAGTGATAATTGGCTGTCCTTGCAGTGAACTGTTGGTAGCCAGTAGTGTCTTCTGGAGGAGAAAGCCATGCAGCATATAAATCTGGATCTGTGTTAATGATAGTATCTGGATCATAAGAGTCCCAAGGGTCTGTGTCTGGATGTGTGTTCCCCTGCAAACAAAGGTGAACCTTAAAGGGTGAGGTCTCCTGCACTGGAAGATGCAGGAGATTGAGGAGGAAGTGAAGGGGGTGGATGGGAAGCAGGAGTGGTGAATGTGGTAGATCAGGAGGAGGAGGAGGTAAAGGCTTGGTGGCAGTGGCCTTGAAGGTCTTTTCCGGAGTTGATGAGGTGTCCAAAGCCTTCAGGAAAGTTAGTTTCCTCTTAAAAGTAATATATGGGGTAGACACAATGGGTTATGTCCCTTTTTGAATATATAACAGACATTGTTCAGTGTGCATGGTCTCTAGTATCAGCTCAACAGGAGAACATGTAGTGGCGGATTGACTAGAATCCAATTGCTCCGAAGGGGTAGTATTTTGACTTTTCGGTACAGCTGATTTTAATCGCTGGAACTTTTTCAATGCCAAAACTGATTCCAAGCTGCTTCGGCTCGGAGCCGATACACTTGGTGCCAAAAGTTCAGTGGTAAGCATTCGTAATTAAATAGAAGAGGTCAATACTTTAAAGACCGCAGTAGTTTTCATTTTCTGAGATGCCAATCCGACAGGAGGGGCTGCCGAAATGTCCTTTCGAGATGGATGATGGCCTGGTAGCAGTGGTGGTCCCCACTGGCAGTGGTGGTCAGGTGACCTCAGTAAGGTCTTTTTATGAGACTTAGTGGGGGGCAGGAAGGGCTGCAGTACTCACTCGCTGCACCAATAGCACCTCGTGGCTTTCCATATCAGACTGAATGTCAGTGTCTGAACCTTGAATGGAAACTGCCTCCTCCTGTTAGGTCTACTCCTGTGCATGTTCTTCCCAAAGATGTCCAGAGTGTCCTCTGGGGATTTATGCTGCATCTCCAACATGCTCACCCTTTGGTTCCGAAGGGTCTTCTTCGATCTGAACGATCTACACGTGTCACAGATAGCCTCCTGATGATCCAATGAAAGACACAAATTACACACCTGGTGAAGGTCGGTTTTGGGGAACTTGGAGCAGCACAGAGAACAGAAATGGAACGGTATCTGTTCCATCAGTCCAGCATTTTCGTTGGTGCCACATGGAGATAGCCCCAAGGCCGCACGGACACCGAAGAGTGAGTGGTTGGTCCTGGACCCGACGAGGTAGAAACTAACAGAACACAAGATGGAAAACGCAATCGAAATAACAATACTGTCGAATAAAGGTCAGGCAGAAAGAAAGTCTCAGACAGTAGCAAGTCGAAGACGGAGCGGAGAGTAAAAGTCCGAAACAGACAGATGAGAGAAAAAAATCTAACAAAGGACCAAATAACCATCCACAGTATCAGTGAGAAGGAGTAGTCACGATCACATGACTCAAAAATGCTTCTTGAAGAAAAATAACTTGTAACACTCCAAAACTAACACTAGATGCCAGAAGTATGCAGAAACCATTCTAGTTGTCCTTAATTATAGCTACATTAGTAGCACTAGGAAACCAACCCCAAAACTCATTTGCTTGCATTGCGGGCTTTAATCCCACAACAGTGCTTATATTACACATCTGCATGCATAACTCAACAGCTCAGAGCATTATTCACTTAACATCTGTGACAAAATAGTATGGTTGTGGGCAGTCAAAACGTTTTTAATCTGACATTTTTCAGGAAATTATTTATGTAGTCAACAGTGACAGTGTTATTAATTTACCTGATCTCGTCAGCAGAAAAATTCACAATTGTGGGAATGAAGTTCTCCCGCATAATGATGGAACGGATCTGTTTCCAATCTGTTGTACTTTCACCCAAAAGCAAGCATATGGACTCCAGTGCTAGCTTCACAGCACCAGGAGGATTTGCCATGGATCGGACCTCCACCAAGTGCTGCTTCTTAATTGATTTAACAGCTAGGAAATTAAATAAGATACATCAAACAGAAAGGTAAACATTGCAAATTTAAAGGTTAACAGCTTAGCAACAGAAGGTTAAAAATGCTTAAAATGTTTCAATACACAGATTTACCAATTGTAAGAAAATGGCCCTTGTTGCAGTTTCAGCCCCCCCCCCCCCCCCCCACGCACATATACCTTTTGCCTGTTGAGGCTGACTTGATTAAGAATGTGCTGGGATCATGCTAACCAGGCCCCAGCACCAGCACCAGTGTTCTTTCCTTAAAAATGTACCATTGTTTCCACAATTGGCACAACCCAGGCACACAGACAAGTCCCTTGTAAAAGGTACCAGTGGTACCAAGAGCCCTGTGACCAGGGACGGTCCCTAAGGGCAGCACAGCATGTGTTGTGCCAATCTAAGAGGCCCCTCACCTAACACATGCACACTGCCATTGCAGATTGTGGGTGTTGGTGGGGAGAAAAAGGCAAAATGAACATATCATCCTCCTCAGGGTGCCCTGCCCACCGAACACTGCCTGCAGCAAAGGTAAGGCACCCCGCTAGCAGGCCTTTAAGCCCTAAGGCAGGGTGCACTTTACCACAGGGGAGGGCATAGCTGCATGAGAAATATGCCCCTACAGCGTCTAAGTCCATTCTTAGACAATGTAAACACAGTGTGGCCGCATTAAGTATATGGTCTGGGAGTTTGTCAAAACGAACCCAACAGTTCCATAATGGCTACACTGAATACTAGGAAGTTTGGTATCCGCTGACTCGGATGGCCAGTCTCCTGCTTCAAAGAACCTGTGTAGGAAGTTGGCTCTGTATATACTATTTCAAAGTAAGAAATATTGTGCACAGAGTCCAAGGGTTCCCCTTAGAGGCAAGATCGTGGCAAAATTAGATAATTCTAATGCTCTATTTTGTGGTAGTGTGGTCGAGCAGTAGGCTTATCAGAGGGTAGTGTTAAGCATTTGTTGTACACACGCAGACAATAAATGAGGAACCCACTCAGACAAAATCCAGGCCAATAGGTTTTTATATAGAAAAATATTATTTTCTTAATTTATTTTAGAACCACAAGATTCTGAATTTAATTAAGTACATACATTTTAAGGTACTTCACACAGGTAAGTATGGAACTTTCAATTAAAACAGTAGTATACACAGTTTTGGCAAAAATGGCAATAAGCTATTTTTAAAAGTGGACACTATAAAAATCAACAGTTCCTGGGGGAGGTAAGTAATGAAAATGTCACTTACCCAGTGTACATCTGTTCGTGGCATCAGTCGCTGAGATTCACATGGTATGCATGAGCTCGCCATCTGGTGTTGGGTCGGAGTGTTACAAGTTGTTTTTCTTCGAAGAAGTGTTTTCGAGTCACGGGACCGAGTGACTCCTCCTTCTGTGCTCATTGCGCATGGGCGTCGACTCCATCTTCGATTGTTTTCCCCGCAGAGGGTGAGGTAGGAGTTGTACTATAGTAATAGTGCCCGCGCAATGAAAAATGTAAGTATGTACCTATTAAAGGATTAAATAATATATATACAAATGTACAAAATTGAAGGTAACTTCTGAACTGCTACAGGCTTCCGGGGAGGTGGGTGGGTCCATGTGAATCTCAGCGACTGATGCCACGAACAGATGTACACTGGGTAAGTGACATTTTCAGTTCGATGGCATCTGTCGCTGTAGATACACATGGTATGCATAGACTAGTAAGCAGTTAGTTCCCCATAAGCGGTGGTTTAGCCTGTAGGAGTAGAAGTTGTCTGAAATAGAGTTCTTAATACAGCTTGACCTACTGTAGCTTGTTGTGCGGATAGCACATCTATACAGTAGTGTTTGGTGAATGTGTGAGGCGTAGACCAAGTGGCTGCCTTACATATTTCCTGCATTGGGATGTTTCCTAAAAAGGCCATTGAAGCACCTTTTTTCCTTGTTGAATGTGCCCTGGGAGTAATGGGCAGTTGTCTTTTTGCTTTAAGGTAGCAGATTTGGATGCATTTAACTATCCATCTGGCTATACCTTGTTTTGATATTGGGTTACCTGCATGAGGTTTTTGGAATGCAATAAATAGCTGTTTAGTTTTTCTGATGTTTTTTGTTCTGTCAATGTAGTACATTAATGCTCTCTTGACATCTAATGTATGTAGTGCTCTTTCAGCCACAGAATCTGGCTGTGGGAAAAAAACTGGTAGTTCTACCGTTTGATTTAGATGGAATGGTGAAATAACTTTTGGTAAAAATTTTGGATTAGGTCGTAGGACGACCTTATTTTTATGTATTTGTATAAAAGGCTCTTGTGTTGTGAACGCTTGAATTTCACTTACTCTTCTTAGAGATGTAATGGCGATGAGAAAGGCAACTTTCCAGGTTAGGAATTGTATTCCGCAAGAGTGCATGGGTTCGAAAGGTGGGCCCATGAGTCTTGTTAGAACCACGTTTAGGTTCCATGAAGGAACAGGTGGTGTTCTTGGTGGTATAATTCTTTTAAGCCCTTCTATGAATGCTTTGATAACTGGTATCCTATACAAGGAAGTTGAATAGGTAGTTTGCAGGTATGCAGATATTGCTGCAAGGTGTATTTTAATAGAAGAGAAGGCTAGCTTTGCTTTTTGTAAATGGAGCAAGTAATTTACTATATGTTTTGGAGTTGCGTCTAGTGGTTGTATCTGATTATGATGGCAGTACCAAACAAATCTTTTCCACTTACTTGCGTAGCAGTGTCTAGTGGATGGCCTTCTGGCCTGCTTTATGACTTCCATACACTCTTGGCTAAGTTGTAAGTGTCCGAATTCTAGGATTTCAGGAGCCAGATTGCTAGATTCAGCGATGCTGGGTCCGGGTGTCTGATCTGTTGGTTGTGTTGCGTTAACAGATCTGGTTTGTTGGGCAGTTTGATGTGTGGTACTACAGACAGATCTAGCAGTGTTGTGTACCAGGGTTGTCTTGCCCAAGTTGGTGCTATTAAAATGAGTTTGAGTTTGTTTTGACTCAATTTGTTTACTAGGTAAGGAAGGAGAGGGAGAGGAGGAAAAGCGTAAGCAAATATTCCTGACCAGTTCATCCATAGGGCATTGCCTTGGGATTGCTTGTGTGGGTATCTGGACGCGAAGTTTTGGCATTTTGCGTTCTCTTTTGTTGCAAATAAGTCTATTTGTGGTGTTCCCCAGAGTGTGAAGTAGGTGTTCAGAATCTGTGGGTGGATTTCCCATTCGTGGACTTGCTGGTGATCTCGAGAGAGATTGTCTGCCAGCTGATTCTGGATCCCCGGAATAAACTGTGCTATTAGACCAATTTGATGGTGGATTGCCCACTTCCATATTTTTTGAGCTAACAAGCTTAACTGCGTTGAATGTGTTCCTCCTTGTTTGTTTAGATAATACATCGTTGTCATGTTGTCTGTTTTGACAAGGATGTATTTGTGGGTTATGATTGGTTGGAAAGCTTTTAGTGCTTGAAAAACTGCTAATAATTCTAGATGATTTATATGCAGTTTTGTTTGATGTATGTTCCATTGTCCTCTTATGTTGTGTTGATTGAGATGTGCTCCCCACCCTGTCATGGAAGCATCTGTTGTTATTACGTACTGTGGCACTGGGTCTTGGAAAGGCCGCCCTATGTTTAAATTTATACTGTTCCACCATAGAAGCGAGAGGTAAGTTTGGCGGTCTAGCAACACCAGATCTAGAAGGTGACCCTGTGCTTGAGACCACTGTGAGGCTAGGCACTGTTGTAAGGGCCTCATGTGCAGTCTTGCGTTTGGGACAATGGCTATGCATGAGGACATCATGCCTAGGAGCTGTAGTATTGTTCTTGCTTGTATTGTTTGGTTTGGAGACATGTGTTGAATGACCCTGTTGAAATTGTGGATCCTTTGTGGAGTTGGCGTTGCTACTCCTTTTGTCGTGTCTATTATGGCTCCTAGATATTGCTGTACTTTGCTTGGCAGAATGTTTGATTTTGCAAAGTTGACGGTGAACCCTAGTTTGTAGAGGGTTTGTATGACTTGATTTGTGTGGTTTGAGCATTGTGTGAGCGAACTGGTTTTGATTAGCCAGTCGTCTAGATACGGGAACACATGTATTTGCTGCCTTCTGATGTGTGCAGCGACTACTGCTAGGCATTTTGTGAATACTCTTGGAGCGGTTGTTAAACCAAAAGGCAATACTTTGAATTGGTAATGTATTCCTTTGAATACAAACCTTAGATATTTCCTGTGTGATTGATGTATTGGTATATGGAAATATGCGTCTTTGAGGTCTAGGGTTGTCATGTAGTTGTGTTTTTTGAGCAATGGTAACACTTCTTGTAGTGTGACCATGTGAAAGTGGTCTGATTTGATGAATGTGTTTACTACTCTGAGGTCTAGAATTGGTCTCAGTGTTTCGTCCTTTTTTGGTATCAAGAAGTACAGTGAATAAACTCCTGTGTTTATTTGTGTGCTTGGTACTAATTCTATTGCATTTTTTTGCAGTAGTGCTTGAACTTCTATCTCTAGAAGCTGTGAATGGTATTTTGATAAATTTTGTGATTTTGGTGGTATGTCTGGAGGGAATTGCAGGAATTCTATGCAATAACCATGTTGGATAATTGCTAGGACCCATGTGTCTGTAGTTATTTTGTCCCATGCTTCGTAATATTGACGTATCCTCCCCCCCACTGGTGTTGTGTGGGAGGGGTGAGTGACGTGTGAGTCACTGCTTGTTGGTAGTGGTTTTGGGGCTTTGAAATCTTCCCCTATTCCTAGGGAATTGCCCCCCTCTATACTGGCCCCGAAAACCTCCCCTGTACTGTCCCTGGTATGTGGGCGGTGCGGACTGTGAGGTGCTAGCTTGTGTGGCCTGACCCCGAAACCCTCCTCTAAAAGGTGTTTTGCGGAAGGTGTTATAAGATCCTCTGCTCTGCGGGGAGTAGAGTGCGCCCATGGCCTTGGCAGTGTCAGTGTCTTTCTTGAGCTTTTCTATGGCTGTGTCGACCTCCGGACCGAACAGAAGTTTTTCGTTTACTGGCATGTTAAGCACTGCCTGCTGAATTTCTGGCTTGAATCCAGACGTTCTGAGCCATGCGTGCCTACGGATGGTAACCGACGTATTAATGGTCCTTGCGGCCGTGTCTGCTGCATCCATGGAGGAGCGTATTTGATTGTTGGAAATGTTTTGACCCTCCTCAACAACCTGTTTTGCTCTTTTTTGCAGATCTTTTGGGAGATGTTCAATGAGATGCTGCATCTCATCCCAGTGGGCTCTGTCGTATCGCGCTAGCAGCGCTTGTGAATTTGCGATGCACCACTGGTTTGCTGCTTGGACCGCAACCCTCTTCCCGGCTGCATCGAACTTCCTGCTTTCTTTATCTGGGGGAGGTGCATCCCCAGAAGTGTGTGAATTTGCCCGTTTTCTGGCAGCCCCTACCACCACAGAATCTGGTGGCAGCTGAGAGGTGATGAATACAGGGTCCGTAGGAGGCGCCTTATACTTTTTGTCCACCCTAGGCGTCACTGCCCTACTTTTAACTGGCTCCTTGAAAATGTCCTTTGCATGGCGTAGCATGCCTGGGAGCATCGGCAGGCTTTGGTAGGAGCTGTGGGTTGAAGAGAGGGTGTTAAATAAAAAATCATCCTCTACTTGTTCAGAGTGTAGTTCCACATTATGGAATAGTGCTGCTCTAGCCACCACTTGTGAGTAGGCTGTGCTGTCTTCCGGTGGTGATGGCCTAGTTGGGTATGTGTCTGGGCTGTTATCAGACACTGGTGCGTCGTACAAGTCCCACGCATCCTGATCTTGGTCATCGTGGCTCATGGCGGTGTGAGCTGGCGAATGTGACGGGGTGTAAGTTGGTGAAGCCGGAGTTACAGGTGGAGGCGAGGGAGGAGGTGTTACCTTTTGTGCTGTTTGTTGCTGAGGAGTAAACTGAAGCGTTCTTTCGTTTGACAGGTGGAAGGGTACTGATCTTCCCAGTCCCCTGCTGAATAAAGATACGCTTTTGCGTGTGATCCACGTCAGTGGATTGCAGTTCTTGTTCAAATCTATGTTTCTTCATTTGTGAAGACATAGAATGCTCTTCAGTATAGGAGCCTGAAACAGGGTCTGATGTCGCTTTTTTCGGCTCCGAAAACCCTGTTGATTGTTTTTTCGGCTCCGAGGTAACCTTCCTCTTTTTCTGTGCCGAAAAGTCTTGGCCTCTATGGTCTTCGGCGCCACTGTCTCGGCGTCGATCCGTGTCGACACCGAACTCTCGGTGTCGATGCTTCTGTTTAGCACTCTCTCGGTCCCGAGGAGGCTGCGTGCCGGTGTCTCGACCGAAGTCGGACGATCTCGACACTGAATGGGCCTTTTTCGGTGCCGATTGTTGGTCACCGAGAATTTGGGTGGAGCCATGGCCGGTTGGCAGTGGCGTCCCCTGGGCCTTCTTTCCTTTTTTAAGTTCTGATCTCGACGTCTTACTCACAGTTTTTGTAGAGCCTAGCTCGTCGGAGTCTGAATCCTGGATGGAAAAGGATTCCTCCTGTTCCTCTTCTGTCTCGAACTGTCGACGCTCCTTTGGCGTGGACGCCATCTGCAGTCTTCTCGCTCGACGGTCGCGCAGAGTTTTTCGGGACCGGAACGCCCGACAGGCCTCACAGGATTCTTCGCTGTGCTCGGGTGACAGGCACAGGTTACAGACCGAGTGTAGGTCTGTATAAGGATATTTGTTGTGGCATTCGGGGCAGAATCGAAACGGGGTCCGTTCCATCGGCGTTGTTCTCCACGCGGTCGGGAAATCTACCCCGAAGGGCACCGAAGCGCTTCGATGTTCAACGCGTCGTCGTATGTGTCTATCTCGAACCGGATCGCAACGATACCGTCGAAAATCTTCCGTTTTCAGCTATCTTTCCGTTCCGAAACCCGGAGCGACAGGAACACGTCCGAACCCGATGGCGGAAAGAAAACAATCGAAGATGGAGTCGACGCCCATGCGCAATGAGCACAGAAGGAGGAGTCACTCGGTCCCGTGACTCGAAAACACTTCTTCGAAGAAAAACAACTTGTAACACTCCGACCCAACACCAGATGGCGAGCTCATGCATACCATGTGTATCTACAGCGACAGATGCCATCTAACTAGTTTGTTTCTCAGGTAAGTAAAGCACTTACAAGTTCAGTCCCCAGGGCATAGGCAGCCCACCGTTGGGGTTCATAGTAACCCAAAAAGCCCAGCACCAGCAACACAGGGCAGGTCAGGTGCAGAGGTCCATGGAGGGCCCAAATAACATAGGCACCTATGGAGAACAGGGATGCTTGGGTTTCAGTCTGCTAGCAGGAAAGTACCTGTGTCCTCAGGGAGCAGACCAGGGGTGTTTTGTAGAGCACTGGGGTGGGGGGGGGGTGGAGGGGGGGGTTAGGAGGGGGGTTGGGGTGGAGCGAGAGGCACACAAAATACACCCTCAGCGGCACAGGGGCGGCCGGGTGCAGTGTGCAAAATAGGTGCTGGGTGTTGCGTTGAAAGCAATGGAGGGACCAGGGGGTCACTCTGGCGTTGCAGGCAGGCACAAGGGGGCTTCTCGGGCCAGCCACCGACTGGGCTAGGATGAGGGCCGCCTGCTGGTTACTCCTGCACCGGTTCGTTCCTCTCAGTCCTGGGGGCTGCGGGGCACTGCTTTGTCCAGGCATCGGGTTCCTTTGTTACCGGGTAGTCACGGTCAGGGGGAGCCTCTGGATCCTCTCTGCAGACGCCGCTGTGGGGGTGCAGGGAGGTCGACTCAGGGTGTCCACGTCGTTGGAGTCGCCTGGGGGTTCTCTCTGAGGTGTTGGTTTCTCTGGACACGGGCCGGGGGAATCGGGTGCAGAGTGTGAAGACTCACACTTCTGGAGTGAGGCAGGAGTCTCTTTAAAGTTGGCTTCTTTGCTGCTGTTTTTGGACAGAGCCGCTGTCCACGGGAGGTTCTTGGTCCTTTAGGTGCAGGGCAGTCCTCTGAGTCCTCAGAGGGTGCCGGTCTCGCTGGATGCGTCACTGGGCAGGTTCTTTGAGTCTGGACACAGGCCGCTAGGGCTGGAGCCAAGTCAGTTGTCGTCTCTGCGGGGCTTTCAGGTCAGCAGTACTTTCTACAGGTTGGAGGAATCTGATTTCAGGGATGCACATAAATACTCAATTTAAGGGTGTGTTTAGGTCTGGAGGGCAGTAGCCAATGGTTACTGTCCTGGAGGGTGGCTACACCCTCTTTCTGCCTCCTCCATGTGGGGAGGGGGGCACATCACTAATCCTATTGGGGGAATCCTCCAAAACAAGATGTAGGATTTCTTAAGGCAGGGGTCACATCAGCTCAGGACACCTTAGGGACTATCCTGACTGGCCAGTGACGACTCCTTGTTTTTCTCATGATCTCCTCCAGCCTTGCCACCAAAAGTGGGGCCGTGGCCGTAGGGGGCGGGCAACTCCACTAGTTGGAGAGTCCTGGGGTGCTGTAACAAAGGGGGTGAGCCTTTGAGGCTCACCGCCAGGTGTTGCAGTTCCTGCAGGGGGGGGGTGAGAAGCACCTCCACCCAGTACAGGCTTTGTTACTAGCCACAGAGTGACAAAGGCACTCTCCCCATGTGGCCAGAAACATGTCTGGTAGGCTGCTGAAACTAGTCAGCCTACACTGGTAGCCGGTTAAGGTTTCAGCGGGCATCTCTAAGATGCCCTCTGGGGTGTATTTTACAATAAAATGTACAATGACATCAGTGTGCATTTATTGTGCTGAGAAGTTTGATACCAAACTTCACAGTTTTCAGTGTAGCCATTATGGTGCTGTGGAGTTCGTGCATGACAGACTCCCAGACCATATACTCTTATAGCTACCCTGCACTTACAATGTCTAAGGTTTTGTTTAGACACTGTAGGGGCATAGTGCTCATGCACATATGCCCCCTCACCTATGGTATAGTGCACCCTGCCTTAGGGCTGTAAGGCCTGCTAGAGGGATGACTTATCTATACCTATAGGCAGTGTGAGGTTGGCATGGCACCCTGAGGGGAGTGCCACGTCGACTTAGTCATTTTATCCACACCAGCACACACAATCTGGCAAGCAGTGTGTCTGTGCTGAGTAAGGGGTCCCCCGGGTGGCATAAGACATGCTGCAGCCCTTAGAGACCTTCCATGGCATCAGGGCCCTTGGTACCATAGGTACCAGTTACAAGGGACTTACCTGGATGCCAGGGTGTGTCAATTGTGGAAACAAAAGTACAGGTTAGGGAAAGAACACTGGTGCTGGGGCCTGGTTAGCAGGCCTCAGCACACTTTCAAATCATAACTTGGCATCAGCAAAGGCAAAAAGTCAGGGGGTAACCATGCCAAGGAGGCATTTTCTTACACCCGGTGCCTCTGGAGTTGCCCCATCACATAAGGGATGCTGCTATTCCGCAGGATGTAAGCGTCATGCACTGAGCCAGGAAATTTTGCATTAACATGGGAGATGTACTGGTCTGCCAAATACACAATCTGCACATTCATGGATGGTAACTCTTCCGGTTTCTGTACACCTGTTCACTCCTGCGTGGGGGGACCAAGGCCACATGTATCCCATCAATGGCACCTATGATGTTGGGGATATGTACCAGGGAATAGCAATCACCTTTCACTGTAGGCAAATCCTCCACCTGAAGGAAAACGATGTAGCTCTGCATGTGTTTCAGCAGGGCAGACAACACTCTGGACAACACGTTGGAAAACATAGGCTGGGACATCCCTGATGCTATGGCCACTGTTGTTTGAAAAGACCCACTTGCTAGGAAATAGAGTACTGACAGCACCTGCACCTGAGGGGAGATTCCTGTGGGATGGCGAATAGCTGACATCAGGTCTGGCTCCAACTGGGCACACAGTTCCTGGATTGTGGCACGATCAAGCCTGTAGGTGATGATCCCCTTTCTTTCCTCCATTGTTGACAGGTCCACCAGCGGTCTGTACACCGGAGGACGCCGCCATCTCCTCACCTGCCCCAGCGGACGGTGCCTAAGGAGGAGAACAGCGAGCACAGAGTCAACCAACTCTGAGGTACGCAAACACAGCTTACTCTGAAAATATTACTAAATCGAATTTTGCCTGTAATAGTGTTTAGGCAAGGCCTAGGTATGTGTGACGCAGTCAAAATTAAAGCCATGTGGGCCCCTGAAATAGCGGCTGCCTGACCTGCGAGGTGGGACAAGGGGATATGAGGTAACTGCGCTGGCATTGCACACCGTTGCGGTAGGCGGTCGAAGACCGCGGCGCAATTCTGCATTGGTTAACATAGGACCCTATGGGTCCCAGGAGCCAATGACGATGTACGCCAGCGGTGACGGTACGCACCGCCGCGGACGTGACCGCCATTTTCTCTCTGTTCAATCACTCGATACCTGATCTTCGACAGGAGAGGACCTACACTGCAAGTGCTGCTGTGACCTCAGTCTGGAAGAGACAATGGCTCGTGTGTCTGGGGAAAGGGCCCCTGCCTTCACCAAGGAGGAGTTGAAGAAACTAGTGGATGGGGTCCTCCCCCAGTACACACTACTCTACGGTCCTCCAGACAAACAGGTAAGTACACTGTGAGCATGCTGTATGGGCAATGCCTGTGTGGAGTGGGGTGGATGAAAGATAGGTGGGGGCGGGGTGGGGGTCGGGGGGGGGGGGAGAAAGAGGCGTGCATTAAACGACGTTGAGTGCATGTGCATGGGGATGCAGGCCAATTACTGTGACAGTGCAGTTGGTAATTACTACTTTTTCCCCTGTACAATTCCTGTAGGTCAGCGCCCACCAGAAGAAGGACATCTGGCTTGCCATCGCCAAGGAAGTTCGGACCCTGGGGGTCTACCACAGACAGAGCACCTACTGCCGGAAAAGATGGGAGGACATTCGCCGCTGGAGCAAGAAGACGGCGGAGGCCCAGCTGGGGATGGCCACCCAACGTGGGAGGGCTGCCCGTCGCACCATGTACCCCCTGATGTTCAGGATCCTGGCGGTGGCGTACCCGGAGTTGGATGGGTGCTTGAGGGGACCACAGCCGCAACAAGGAGGTGACTACACTCTCATTCTGCTTATTCAGCGCGCATTGTTGGTGTCTGGGTGTGGGAGGTGGGCTGTGGGTTCCCTCATGCCAGGGCGAGTTTGGTAGTGAAGTTCCCTTCTTCAGGCAGGCCCTGTGGCACCCCACCTGTGTACAGTGCCAACCACACCTAGTAAGGCTCCTGTGACATCCATGTGTGCAGAAATCGGCCACGTTGTAAGCCATGTCCCAGGGATTGAATAGTGGACCCCAAGTGCGTGGCGTAGTGCAGGGGGCTTCTGTGTCTGTCGTGTCCGCCAACTGTAGCGGTATGGCATGCACTGAACATGTCTTTCTTCTGTCCCCCCCTTTTGTCGTCTCCTGTTCTTGTGTGCATTAGCATCATCAGGCAGAGGAGCAGTGGCAAAAGAGCAGGAGGGAGCTGCATTCCACATGGACCTGGAGGGTGAGACTACGGACTCTGAATTCACCAGTGGGACGGACAGCGAGGAAAGCTCCACGGCGGGGACAGGAGCTGACACCAGCGAGAGACTCCTCCTCTGATGGGAGCTCCCTTGCGGTGGCAGCCCCATCTGTGCCCCCTGCGTCTACAGGTACAGCCGCCGCCCCCC
Organism: Pleurodeles waltl; assembly: GCF_031143425.1. Classification (NCBI taxonomy): domain Eukaryota; kingdom Metazoa; phylum Chordata; class Amphibia; order Caudata; family Salamandridae; genus Pleurodeles; species Pleurodeles waltl. The sequence continues at coordinate 958,771,833 of NC_090448.1, read as the reverse complement.
ACTAGCACCGCCATACCAGCAGCCCCTCAGCTTTTGCCCCGTTCCCGCTCATCCAGGAGGGTGGGCATCACCTTCGCCCCAGGCACCTCAGGCCCTGCCCCAGTCACCCCTGCTGCCCCCAGTGAGGACGCTATTGACCTCCTCAGGTCCCTCACTGTTAGGCAGTCTACCATTTTGAATGCCATTGAGGGTGTAGAGAGGCAGTTGCAACAAACCAATGCATACCTGGAGGGCATTCACTCTGGTCAGGCAGCCCTTCAGCGAGCTTTTCAGACTCCCACAGGCACTCACGCAAGCATCACACACATGCAGACACAACAACATCCACTGCCTCCACTGTGTCCCCCTCCTCCTCGTCTCCACTCACACCTGCATGCACTACATCCTCAGCCACTACGTCCATCACCAGCACACACACCACCACACCCCGCTCACGTGCAGTCACCACCTCCACTACCATTCACACATCCTGTGTCCTCTCCCAGTGTGTCTGTGAGGCCACCTCCCAAGGTCCACAAACGCAGCCACACACCCACCCACCCAACAGCCATCCACCTCACGACAGCCTCCAACCCATGCACCTTCACCCAAAGTCAGCAAAACGTATGCCTCCTACAACCACAACCTTTTCCTCCACTCCCAAACCCCCTCCAGCTACCCGTCCCAGTGTTCCTAAAACTTTTTCTGGCCAGCCTTGACCTCTTTCCCTCAACTCCCCCACCCCTTCAGTCTCCAGGGGCTCGACTCTCCAGGTCCCAACCTAGCACCTCAGCCACAACATCGGTGGGACCAGTGGTGCCAGTAGTCACCGGATTATGGTGTGCACCAGGCAGCAGGGCAGCCAGTGTGGCAAGGAGCCAAAGCACAGACAGTCCCCCACCTATCAAGCATAAAAAGTTGGTCAGTGCCTGGCGGGATAGGGGAAAGAAATCAGCCACCAAAGCCGCTCCCAGGGGTCCAGTTGGGAGTGTGGAGACAGCCGCGACACCATCCAAGGTGGGGAAGGGGCACAGTAAAACTGGCAAGTCTGGGAAGATCAGCACGGAAAACAAGACCGCCAGCAGCAGCCCCGCTGCCCAGGGGAAGACCGCCAGCAGCAGCCCCGCTGCCCAGGGGAAGACCGCCAGCAGCAGCCCCGCTGCCCAGGGGAAGACCGCCAGCAGCAGCCCCGCTGCCCAGGGGAAGACCGCCAGCAGCAGCCCCGCTGCCCAGGGGAAGACCGCCAGCAGCAGCCCCGCTGCCCAGGGGCAGACCGCCAGCAGCAGCCCCGCTGCCCAGGGGCAGACCGCCAGCAGCAGCCCCGCTGCCCAAGGGCAGACCGCCAGCAGCAGCCCCGCTGCCCAAGGGCAGACCGCCAGCAGTAGCCCCGCTGCCCAAGGGAAGACCGCCAGCAGTAGCCCCGCTGCCCAAGGGAAGACCGCCAGCAGTAGCCCCGCTGCCCAAGGGAAGACGGCCAGCAGTAGCCCCGCTGCCCAAGGGAAGACCGCCAGCAGTAGCCCCGCTGGCCAAGGGAAGACTGCCAGCAGTAGCCCCGCCGCCCATGGGAAGACCGCCAGCAGCAGCCCCGCTGCCAAAGACAGGACCGCCAGCAGCAGCCCCGCTGCCAAAGACAGGACCGCCAGCAGCAGCCCCGCTGCCAAAGACAGGAGCGCCAGCAGCAGCCCCGCTGCCAAAGACAGGAGCGCCAGCAGCAGCCCCGCTGCCAAAGACAGGAGAGCCAGCAGCAGCCCCGCTGCCAAAGACAGGAGCGCCAGCAGCAGCCCCGCTGCCAAAGACAGGAGCGCCAGCAGCAGCCCCGCTGCCAAAGACAGGAGCGCCAGCAGCAGCCCCGCTGCCAAAGACAGGAGCGCCAGCAGCAGCCCCGCTGCCAAAGACAGGACCGCCACCAGTTGAACCGCTGCCAAAGACAGGACCGCCACCAGTTGAACCGCTGCCCAGGACACCGCCGCCAGGAGCACCGCAGGCCAGGACAAGACCGGAACCAGCTGAACCGCTGCCCAGGACACCGCCGCCAGCAGCATCACAGGCCAGGACAAGACCGCCACCAGCTGAACCGCTGCCCAGGACACCGCCGCAAGCAGCACCGCAGGCCAGTGAGCGCCAATGATTCAGACGCTACTGGAGTCCGCCACAGGCAGGATGAAGCACTCTGGGCACAAGGCCCCCTCGAGAACCAGTGAAGAGTTACATCCACTACCTCAGTCCTTGGCAGGATGAAGCACTCTGGGCACAAAGCCCCCTCCAGAAACCAGTGGAGAATGTTATCCACTTGAGACTATGGCTTTGCACTCCCCAGGATTGAACAGTGGGCAAATCACCCACTGTAGAGACTTGAGACTGTGGCTTTGCACTCCCCAGGATTGAACAGTGGGCAAACCACCCACTGTAGAGACTTGAGACTGTGGATTTGCACTCCCCAGGATTGAACAGTGGGCATGGAACCCCCCTCTTGGATCTGGCGTCGTGCACTCAAATGGCTGAGGTGCCCCCCCCCCCCCCCCTTTCCCTTCCCCCGGAGTTTTATTTCTAAATGATGCCCTGGCAGTGTTCTCTCCGACTTGTTCGGGTATTGTGTGCCCATGCCTTTTGGCGAAGTGATTCATGGCCTATGATGGTGGAATCCCTTGGACTTGTGTTCTTGGTGTATATAATTGTATATAGTATAAATGTATATATTTGTAAATATTGTTGATGTATGTAATTGAATATATCACAATTATTCAACTCATTTCCTTTTGTCCTTGCATTCTTCAAGGGGGGTTGGGGGTTGTAACTGTTATTTATCAATATGTATTTGTGTGTGTTTTGTAGTGGGTGAGGGTGGGGGTGTTGCATTTGTGTGTCACTGTTTTTTCCCTCCTCCCTCCCCTGTGTCGTAGGTGCAGTACTCACTGTTGTCTTCGCCGCCGCCGTTCGGGCTCCTGGTAGAGGAGCAGGAAGATAAAGGCTGGCAGAATCTGGAGCTCAGGCTCCATGGCGTCCTGATTCCTCATGGGGTGTGTAGAGGTGAGCGTTTTCCGTTCCAAATCCAGTTTCCGCCCGTGTTTTTGTTTGCGGTGAATCCACCCCGGAAAAGGTGGCGGATTGGTGGGTCGTAATAGTGTGGGCAGTACATTGTGTTCCGTCTGTCTGTTGGCGGTTACCGCCGCTGTGTCTGTTTGTAACGCCGTGGCGGTCGGAGTGTTAAAGTGGCTGTCTATGTTGGCGGTTTTACCGCCGCTTTAAAACTGACCGCCAGGGTTGTAATGACCCCCATAGTGTGCACAGAGTCAAGGGGTTCCCCAGGAGGCTTAACAGAGGCAATAATAGATAATACTAATGCTCTATTTGTGGCAGTGTGGTCAAGCAGTTAGGCTTTTCAGAGAGTAGTGTTGAGCATTTGTTGTACATACACAGGCAATAAATGAGAACACACACAATAACTTAAGTGCAAGCTAATAAGTTTTTATATAGAAAAATATTATTTTCCTAATTTATTTTAAAACCACAAGATTCAAACTGCAGGTAAGTACATTAAATGTAAGGTACTTTGCATAGGTATAGATAGGAATCAAAACAGTAATGTAAATGTAAATTCATACTTGTAAAGTGCACTCCGACCCTGAGGTATCGAGGCGCTGAACGCATACCGCTGTGGAACCCCTCCTGGCTTTTCCCTGTAAGATGCCCAGTCCTGGGCAACCCCCAAGGGGAAGCCAGGCATCCCAGCGCTGTTGGGGCCGGTGTGGATATTAAGCAAGCTATTGCCCAGAGTTGCAGAGTGAGACCCATGAGTTAGTTTAGGCACCGAGGCGAGAAATATCCTGTCAAGGGAAATTGAGCCCAAGAACCGCTGAGGCGGGAATTGAACCCTGGTCCCAGGCCAGATCTCTGCATCAGGGTCTGCCTCTCTAACCATTGTGCCACACTTCTCCACTGTTCACAGTTATTCATAAAATGGCAATAAGCTATTATAAAAGTGGACACTTAAATTTTCAACAGTTCCTGGGGGGAGGTAATTACAGTTTAGTTACATGGTAAGTACAGCTCTTGCAAGATCAGTCGCCGGGGCATAGGTAGCCCACCGCTGGCGGTTCAAGTCAACCCCTAAACACCCAGCACCAGCAACAAAGGGCCGGAACGTGCAGAGGTCAAAGAGGGGCCCAAAAACACACAGGCACCTATGGAGAAAGGGGATGCTCCTGTTCTAGTCTGCAGGAAGGTAAGTGTCTGCGTCCTCGGGGGGGAAGACCAGGTTCTTTTTTTTTTTTTTTTTAGAACTCTTGGGTTAGAACAAACGTCGGGTTTCTTCTTTCAAGGCAGTCACGGGGGGTCCTCGGGATTCCCTCTGCAGGCGTCGTCGTGGGGGTGCAGAAAGGTTAGCCCAGGGTAGACACATTGTCAGAGTCACCTGGGGATCCTCTCTGGGTCGTTGGTTTCTCTGGGTGCATCGGGTGCAGAGTTTTTTTTCTACTCACGCTTCTGGAGTGAGGTGAGAGTCCCTTTAAAGATGGTTTCTACTTGCTTGAGGTAGACAGTTCCGCTGTCCTCAGGAGTTCTTGGTCCTTTATAGTTGCAGGGCAGTCCTCTGAGTCGGCAGAGGTCGCTGGGTCCACAGTATGCGTCGCTGGTGCAGGTTCTTTGAATCTGGAGACAGGTCGGTAGGGCTGGGGCCAAAGCAGTTGTCATCTTCCTTCTTCACTGCAGGGTTTTCAGGTCAGCAGTCCTTTGTAGGTCGTCAGGAATCTGTAGTCCGGGGTTCAGGGTTGCCCCTAAATACTGAATTTAGGGGTGTGTTAGGGTCACAGGGCAGTAGCCAATGGCTACTGTCCTTGAGGGTGGCTACACCCTCCTTGTGCTCCCCTCCTTCTGAGGAGGGGAGCACATCCCTATCCCTATTGGGCTAAATCCTCCCAAACAAGATGGAGGATTTTCCAAGGAGTGGGTCAATTCAGCTCTGGTCACCTTAGGGGTTGACATGGCTGAGGGGGTGGTTACTCCTAGTTTTTCTCATTATCCCTCTGGACTTGCCTCCAAAAGTGGGGGCTCGTCCAGGGGGCGGGCATCTCCACTTTCTGGGGTGCCCTGGTGGCATTGTAACACCAGGCCTGAGCCTTTGAGGATCACCACTAGGTGTTACAGTTCCTGCAGGGGGAGGTGTGAAGTACCTCCACCCAGTACAGACTTTGTTAATGGCCCAAGAGAGCACAAAGGCTCTCACCCCAGGGGGTCAGAAACTAGTCTCTCAGTGGCAGGCTGGCAGAGATCATTCAGTCCCACACTGAAGGATTGGGTAAAATACAGGGGGCGTCTCTAAGATAACCTCCGTGTGCATTTTGTAATAAATCCAACACTGGCATCAGTGTGGGTTTATTGTTCTGAGAAGTTCAATACTAAACTCCCCAGTATTCAGTGTAGCCATTATGGAACAGTGGATTTCATGTTTGACAAACTCCCAGACCATATACTCTTATGGCTACCCTGCACTTACAATGTCTAAGGTTTTGCCTAAACACTGTAGGGACATAGTGCTCATGCACCTATGCCCTCACCTGTGGTACAGTGCACCCTGCCTTAGGGCTGTAAGGCCTGCTAGAGGGGTGACTTACCTATGCCACAGGCAGTGTGAGGTGGGCATGGCACTCTGAGTGCAGTGCCATGTCGACTTAGTCATTTTCTCCCCATTAGCACACACAAGCTGTGAGACAGTGTGCATGTGCTGGATGAGGGGTCCCCAGGGTGGCATAATACATGCTACAGCCGTTAGAGACCTTCCCTGGCATCAGGGCCCTTGGTACCAGGGGTACCATTTACAAGGGACTTATCTGAGGGCCAGGGCTGTGCCAATTGTGGAAGCAAAGGTACAGTTTTAGGGAAAGAACATTGGTGCTGGGGCCTGGTTAGCAGGGTCCCAGCACACTTTCAATTAAAGCTGGCACCGGCAAAAGTGTTAGGAGGTAGCCATACCAACAGTGGCATTTTCCTACACCTAGTACTTAACGTGTATATATAGTGTGTACTTGCATCCAGTTGGGATCTGCCTATCTAGTTCAATGTTACTGTAATAAAGTACCTTTATTTTTGCAACAGTGTGTGGTTCCTTTAATGTGAGACTACTGTGGTATTGCAAGCGCTTTACACTCCTCCTAGATAAGTCTTGGCTGCTCATCACAGCTATCGCTAAAGAGCCCTGGCTTCGTAGACACTGTTCACTAACAAATAACGGGTTGCCTGGACCTGGTATAAAAGATGCAAACACCAAAGGTGTCCACCACACACAAGGCCAGCCTTCATACAGGTCTGAACAGGAGTCACTCTTAGTCTGAGAGAGCAACTGGTATCTCGTCTTTCACTGTTGGAGTTGACATCAGTGTTTAGGTTGTGAGAACAAGTGTGGGCCGTGGTGCCGGAGTCTGAACAGGAGCTTGCCCTGTGTAGGAAGTTGGCTCTGTATGTGCTATTTCAAAGTAAGGAATAGCATGCACAGAGTCCAAGGGTTCCCCTTAGAGGTAAAATAGTGGTAAAAATAGATAATACTAATGCTCTATTTTGTGGTAGTGTGGTCGAGCAGTAGGCTTATCCAAGGAGTAGTGTTAAGCATTTGTTGTACATACACATAGACAATAAATGAGGTACACACACTCAGAGACAAATCCAGCCAATAGGTTTTTGTATAGAAAAATATATTTTCTTAGTTTATTTTAAGAACCACAGGTTCAAATTCTACATGTAATATCTCATTCGAAAGGTATTGCAGGTAAGTACTTTAGGAACTTTAAATCATAAAAATTGCATGTATACTTTTCAAGTTATTGACAAATAGCTGTTTTAAAAGTGGACACTTAGTGCAATTTTCACAGTTCCTGGGGGAGGTAAGTTTTTGTTAGTTTTACCAGGTAAGTAAGACACTTACAGGGTTCAGTTCTTGGTCCAAGGTAGCCCACCGTTGGGGGTTCAGAGCAACCCCAAAGTCACCACACCAGCAGCTCAGGGCCGGTCAGGTGCAGAGTTCAAAGTGGTGCCCAAAACACATAGGCTAGAATGGAGAGAAGGGGGTGCCCCGGTTCCGGTCTGCTTGCAGGTAAGTACCCGCGTCTTCGGAGGGCAGACCAGGGGGGTTTTGTAGGGCACCGGGGGGGACACAAGCCCACACAGAAATTTCACCCTCAGCAGCGCGGGGGCGGCCGGGTGCAGTGTAGAAACAAGCGTCGGGTTCGCAATGTTAGTCTATGAGAGATCTCGGGATCTCTTCAGCGCTGCAGGCAGGCAAGGGGGGGGTTCCTCGGGGAAACCTCCACTTGGGCAAGGGAGAGGGACTCCTGGGGGTCACTTCTCCAGTGAAAGTCCGGTCCTTCAGGTCCTGGGGGCTGCGGGTGCAGGGTCTCTCCCAGGCGTCGGGACTTTGGATTCAAAGAGTCGCGGTCAGGGGAAGCCTCGGGATTCCCTCTGCAGGCGGCGCTGTGGGGGCTCAGGGGGGACAGGTTTTGGTACTCACAGTCGGAGAGTAGTCCGGGGGTCCTCCCGGAGGTGTTGGTTCTCCACCAGCCGAGTCGGGGTCGCCGGGTGCAGTGTTGCAAGCCTCACGCTTCTTGCGGGGAGTTGCAGGGGTCTTTAAAGCTGCTCCTTGAAACAAAGTTGCAGTCTTTTTGGAGCAGGTCCGCTGTCCTCGGGAGTTTCTGGTCGTCGTCGAAGCAGGGCAGTCCTCAGAGGATTCAGAGGTCGCTGGTCCCTTGGAAGGCGTCGCTGGAGCAGAGTTCTTTGGAAGGCAGGAGACAGGCCGGTGAGTTTCTGGAGCCAAGGCAGTTGTCGTCTTCTGGTCTTCCTCTGCAGGGGTTTTCAGCTAGGCAGTCCTTCTTGTAGTTTGCAGGAATCTAATTTTCTAGGGTTCAGGGTAGCGCTTAAATACTAAATTTAAGGGCGTGTTTAGGTCTGGGGGGTTAGTAGCCAATGGCTACTAGCCCTGAGGGTGGGTACACCCTCTTTGTGCCTCCTCCCAAGGGGAGGGGGTCACAATCCTAACCCTATTGGGGGAATCCTCCATCTGCAAGATGGAGGATTTCTAAAAGTCAGAGTCACCTCAGCTCAGGACACCTTAGGGGCTGTCCTGACTGGCCAGTGACTCCTCCTTGTTGCTTTCTTTGTTCCCTCCAGCCTTGCCGCCAAAAGTGGGGGCCGTGGCCGGAGGGGGCGGGCAACTCCACTAAGCTGGAGTGCCCTGCTGGGCTGTGACAAAGGGGCGAGCCTTTGAGGCTCACCGCCAGGTGTCACAGCTCCTGCCTGGGGGAGGTGTTAGCATCTCCACCCAGTGCAGGCTTTGTTACTGGCCTCAGAGTGACAAAGGCACTCTCCCCATGGGGCCAGCAACATGTCTCTGGTGTGGCAGGCTGCTGGAACTAGTCAGCCTACACAGACAGTCGGTTAAGTTTCAGGGGGCACCTCTAAGGTGCCCTCTGTGGTGTATTTTACAATAAAATGTACACTGGCATCAGTGTGCATTTATTGTGCTGAGAAGTTTGATACCAAACTTCCCAGTTTTCAGTGTAGCCATTATGGTGCTGTGGAGTTCGTGTTTGACAGACTCCCAGACCATATACTCTTATGGCTACCCTGCACTTACAATGTCTAAGGTTTTGTTTAGACACTGTAGGGGTACCATGCTCATGCACTGGTACCCTCACCTATGGTATAGTGCACCCTGCCTTAGGGCTGTAAGGCCTGCTAGAGGGGTGTCTTACCTATACTGCATAGGCAGTGAGAGGCTGGCATGGCACCCTGAGGGGAGTGCCATGTCGACTTACTCGTTTTGTCCTCACTAGCACACACAAGCTGGCAAGCAGTGTGTCTGTGCTGAGTGAGAGGTCTCCAGGGTGGCATAAGACATGCTGCAGCCCTTAGAGACCTTCCTTGGCATCAGGGCCCTTGGTACTAGAAGTACCAGTTACAAGGGACTTATCTGGATGCCAGGGTCTGCCAATTGTGGATACAAAAGTACAGGTTAGGGAAAGAACACTGGTGCTGGGGCCTGGTTAGCAGGCCTCAGCACACTTTCAATTGTAAACATAGCATCAGCAAAGGCAAAAAGTCAGGGGGCAACCATGCCAAGGAGGCATTTCCTTACACCCTGTGATGGACTCTGAGGGACCAACTTGCACGGAGGGCTGACACATCGGCAGAATTAGAGCTGAAGAGCCTCTCAGCTCCGCAGGTCCCAGAGAATCTGCAAGGTTCTAAAGAGTCAGAGCATCGCCTCCTGGAACACTTTGATCAATTTGCAAGTGGTGGATAGCTCCTGAAACTCTGGTTGCGCTGGAACAAGTTGTGGGTTGGGCTCTGACGTTGATCGACAGAGCACAATAGAGGCATGGCGACACCCTGTGCCTTCATAGTAGAATGTGAGTGGCAGTAAGGGCCCCACTTAGAGAAGTTGAAGAAGCACAAGAAATCGAATGACTAATTGAGATGAACACCGACCTCTGGAATGACTCCTGAGATAACTGGAACAGGACTGGGAACAAACTCTCGACTTGGATCGGTCTTGTAGTGGAGTCTTTCAATGCTTGGTGATGTTAAGCTGCAGCTCAAGGTCTTGTATGGCCTTCAGGTTCATTGACGTGCAGTCACTGCAGGTGTTAAGGCATCAAAGGCAGACCAAATGGAGATCTATCAGAGAGATTCGTTTGAGCAGTCCCCAAAGGATTTTTGGGAGTTGATATTGCCCTCGCACACTGAAAATTTGGAAGAGGTAAAGGTCTCAAAAAGACTAGAAGGAGATCTGGATCCATATCTGGTGGTGTGGAAAGAAAGGTACGAATTTCAGCATGCAGAGTGGCAGCTACAGAAGCTTTGCAAGTCATTTCCAGAACGGAACAACGCAAGTGCAGGGATGAAAAGCACCACATATCAGCGCAAAGCAGTACAGGTGAAAAGTCTTCTGATCTAATCTGATGCCTCTGGAATACTCAAAAGGTGAGGAATCTGCGGCTATATTGCTCTATCAGAAACAAGAGATAAGGCATAGGACAATAAAACCTGGGCTGCCTTTTAACATTGTGGAAGCCACTTCTCAAAATCTTGAATACCTGGCTATTCTACACCTTTTGAACTTAGTCTGAAACATTTTGGTGGAGGAACACTTTAGAAAGACAAGTAAGAACAAATCAAAAGACAATGGAGAAAAAATGGTGAAATGTGCTTATCAGTGAAGATTGGTTCATACTGAAAGTTACACATTTATGGTATGACTGAATTGCTCCATGAGCAACCTACCATTTTGCGCCTCAATGACAGCAGGCTCGACTTGATCCAAGTCTTCTTTGACACTCATTTGCTTATCTGCAATAATTGCTTGCTGTTTGTGCAGTTGTTCTTGAATTTCTTGGCTCATCACCTACAAAATAAACAAGACTGTCAAAGAAAAGTTTGTTGAGTCCTGTGTGACAGCAAATTTTGAATAAGGTAAGAATATTTCTATATCACCAGTGGCTGTGATATCAACATGCCTATGGAGCATGAACAGAAACAGAGGAAACCACTCTTGCAGTCGGCACCTAGTAGTGTTTCCACACTAGTGACCTGCATGACAGGGCACTGCACAAGGGCCCCTTCACTGCCCATGTCAAGTGCTTGGCCAGTGTAGGGGCCCCCAGGGGTGCCCCAGTGCACCCCTTCCACCAGCCATTCCCTGGCGGGGAAGCCTGCCGGGAAGCCTGGCGGTGGTCGGTATCATTATCCAACATGGCAGCAGTGCTGCCCCTCGGATAATGATCCCTTAGCCTCCAGCCTTTCCCTGGCAGGCTTCCCCGCCAGGGAATGGCTGGTGGAAGGGGTGCACCGGGGCACCCCTGGGGGCCCCTACACTGGCCAAGCACTTGACATGGGCAGTGAAGGGGCCCTTGTGCAGAGCCCAGTCATGCAGGTCACCACCCGGTTTTTGGGCAGTGATCTGCGTGACGGGTGCAGTCAATGTCCCAGCCAGGCATTCCTGTGGGCCGGCAGTAGGGACCGCCACCATGAACACGGCGGTTTCGACCAGTGTTCATAATGGGGGCCATAGTACCATGTTAGTTAATTCTTTAAGGATACAACTGACTGACGGGATATCTGATCAATATTATTTTGCCATCCTTACAACCTTCTGTAAGAGTGAATTTAAGTTCGTTTTGGTAGCAGGGAAAGTTGTACTCAAAACAATCAACATATGGCGGAACATGCAGTAAAGTAAGGTCTATGAAATGTACCTTCTTCTTTTCAGCTTCTTGTTGATCTTTCACCATTTTTTTCAACTTGTCATTGGCAGCTGCATTCTTGACTTCCAACTCTTGGCTTTTTATCCTCAAGTCACGGCGCAATTCTTCAACCTACAGTTATTTGCACATAACATTGAAAGTTAGTTTTGTGCACCTGTTATTTGTAGTTTGTGAAAGTAAATAAAACAAACACTGGGAAGGTTTGTACCTGGTCAACAGTTTCCTTGATCTTTCTTAGACCAACATTCAAATGCATCTGCTGTTCTTCGAGTTCACTGCGCTTTTCGTTGAACAGATCAGCATAGTGATTAATGAAATCCAAATAATGTCGTGGTGTGATTGCCATTGTCCTCCCTCCTCTCTTAGCCAATCGGGCATTTGCCTAACAAATAGAAAAAAATATATATAATTTATATACACTTTTCAATCAGTTTCAAATTCATGACCACCACCTACGTGCACGATTCAAAAGCACTTTCGTTTTTTGCAGAGAAAAATCGAATAATGACTACTAAACACCAATATTTTCTCTAATTTTGGTCTATTAACACCATCCAAGTAGTATGCCTACATTTATTTATATTAATAATAAAATAAAAAAAACACTAAAGCTTCAAATTGGAGTCTGAAATAAAGACTTCTACCTGAACCCATTTAATAAAGGTTTATACAGCTCACAGATAAGTTACATAGTTATTTTAAAGGTTCCACTCAGCGAATTATGTCAGAAGAGATTGTAAAATCCAAGCAGACATCAAAGACACATTCTGGAGTTCTTACTGTTGGCAAGCAGAAATGGGTAAAGAAAACTTTATGAAAAGGCCCAATTAGAATACTCAATGAGAACTACATACCCAGAATTCAGAAGCATTGCAGACTGTTACTCTGTTGCTTTTGCTGACCCAGAAAAAGATGCCTGTTTTTTTTTTTTCACAAGTATCATTTTTCAGTCTGTTGTAAGAGCCTGCTAACGGACATACTTTGCATTTCATTCTATTTTTCCCTTTATTTGTTCACTGCCAAAGGATGGAAGAGTACGATTATGCACATTCCTCAAAAAAGAGGTTTACTCTCTAAACGCAGAGATTGTCAGGAAAAAATATTGACAGTCAATGCTGCGATGGGGGGAGAGGGTGTCAAACTCCCTACATTGTGTGGTTTTTGTGATACAGTTCAAAGCAGAAAAACGAACTGTACTGAAGGTTCTGAGTCGAGAGCTAAAGGGCTACTGCTTTCTCCAAAAGCATCCTGGATCTTGTTCCTCTAAGTGAGGTGAAAAGTGGTGAATTTTGTCTGAACTATGAATGGCTAGATTTAAATAATGGAAGAAAACGTCTGATATCTGAGGTCTGGAGGAGCACATTTTAATTTCAGTTGTATTAAATGACAACATTGGGCCCTCCTATAATTTATGTTTTCATATTTGTAGCAAGCTAGATCTTTATATGTTATACCAAAACGAGGTATACCGTGCAAACAGTCCTGGGGTTTCCTTACCAGTGGACAAGGACTTGCTCTAGCAATCACAAGGGAGCTCTTTTAGGGGGTAGTGTGCTCGAGCAGCCCTAGGCTTACCAGAGAGGAATGTTAGACATCTGCAAATACACACAGTCAATAAACAAAAACATACAACTCAATCAGGAGATCCACACCAATTTAACAAAAATAACAAATATGGAAAATGTCACTTACCCAGTGTACATCTGTTCGTGGCATGTTCCGCTGCAGATTCACATGCTATGCATAGTCCTGCCATCTAGTGTTGGGCTCGGAGTGTTACAAGTAGTTTTTCTTCGAAGAAGTGTTTTCGAGTCACGGGATCGAGTGACTCCTCCTCTTCGGCTCCATTGCACATGGGCATTGACTCCATGTTAGATTGTTTTCCCGCAGAGGGTAAGGTAGGAGTGATAGAGTATAAAGAAAAGAGATGTCCATGCTTATGGAATAGAGATATATGTACATATGTACAAATGAATGTTTTAACTTAAACGGCTACAGGCTCCCGGGGAGGCGGGAGGGCGCATGTGAATCTGCAGCGGAACATGCCACGAACAGATGTACACTGGGTAAGTGATATTTTCCGTTCGATGGCATGTGTAGCTGCAGATACACATGCTGTGCATAGACTACAAAGCAGTTAGTCCTCCTATAAAAGTGGTGGTTAGCCTGTAGGAGTTGAAGTTGTTTGAAATAATGTTCAGCTTGACCAACTGTGGCTTGCTGTGTTGCTAAAACAGCTACACAATAGTGTTTAGTAAATGTATGTGGTGTTGACCAAGTAGCTGCCTTACATATTTCAGCCATTGGTATGTTTCCTAAAAAAAGCCATTGTAGCACATTTCTTCCTTGTGGAATGTGCTTTAGGAGTAACCAAGAGTTGTCTTTTGGCTTTAATGTAGCATTTTTTAATGCATCTTACTATCCATCTTGCTAATCCTTGCTTTGAAATGGGGTTACCAGTATGAGGTTTTTGAAAGTCTACAAACAGCTGTTTAGTTTTCCTGAATGGTCTTGTTCTATCTATATAGTACATTAGTGCTCCTTTAATGTCTAATGTATGTAGAGCTCTTTCTGCCACAGAATCTGGCTGTGGAAAGAAGACTTGTAGTTCCACTGTTTGATTAATATGAAAAGGTGAAACCACTTTTGGTAGAAATTTAGGGTTAGCTCGTAGTACAACTTTATGATTGTGTACTTGTACGAACGGTTCTTCAATAGTGAAAGCTTGAATTTCACTGACTCTTTTCAATGATGTAATTGCGACTAGGAAGGCAACCTTCCATGTTAAGAACTGCATCTGACATGAGTGCATAGGTTCAAATGGTGGGCCCATAAGTCGCGTAAGCACTATGTTTAAATTCCAAGAAGGAACTGGAGGAGTTCTGGGTGGAATGATATGTTTTATGCCTTCCATGAAGGCTTAAATAACAGGAACTCTAAATAAAGAGCTGTGCCGTATATTTTGCAAATTTGCGAAAATTGCAGTGAGATGTATTTTTATGGAAGAGAATGCTAATGAAAATGTCACTTACCCAGTGTACATCTGTTCGTGGCATCAGTCGCTGTAGATTCGCATGTTTTGCAATAGCTCGCCATCTGGTGTTGGGCCGGAGTGTTACAAGTTGTTTTTCTTCGAAGAAGTCTTTCGAGTCACGGGACCGAGTGACTCCTCCTTTTGTCTCCATTGCGCATGGGCGTCGACTCCATCTTCGATTGTTTTTCCCCGCAGAGGGTGAGGTAGGAGTTGAATTGTAGTAATAGTGCCCATGCAATGGAGTGAGTAAGTATGTACCTATTTAAGGTTGAGATGATACATATACAAATAGTTGAAGGTAACTTCCAAACTGCTACAGGCTCCCGGGGAGGCGGGTGGGCACATGCGAATCTACAGCGACTGATGCCACGAACAGATGTACACTGGGTAAGTGACATTTTCAGTTCAATGGCATCTGTCGCTGTAGATACGCATGTTTTGCATAGACTAGTAAGCAGTTATCTCCCCAAAAGCGGTGGCTCAGCCTGTAGGAGTGGAAGTAGTTTGAAATAATGTTCTTAATACGGCTTGACCTACTGTGGCTTGTTGTGCGGATAACACATCTACACAGTAGTGCTTGGTGAATGTGTGAGGCGTAGACCATGTGGCTGCCTTACATATTTCTTGCATTGGGATGTTTCTTAGAAAGGCCATGGTAGCACCCTTCTTTCTGGTTGAGTGTGCCCTTGGTGTAATGGGCAGCTGTCGTTTAGCTTTAAGGTAGCAGATTTGGATGCATTTAACTATCCATCTGGCTATACCTTGTTTTGATATTGGGTTTCCTGCATGAGGTTTTTGAAATGCAATAAATAGTTGTTTAGTCTTTCTGATGTTCTTTGTTCTGTCAATGTAATACATTAATGCTCTTTTGACATCTAATGTATGTAGAGCCCTTTCAGCTACGGTATCTGGCTGTGGAAAGAACACTGGAAGTTCCACTGTTTGATTTAGATGGAACGGTGAAATAACCTTTGGCAAAAATTTAGGATTAGTCCTTAGGATGACCTTATTCTTGTGTAGTTGTATAAAAGGTTCTTGTATTGTAAACGCCTGAATCTCGCTTACTCTTCTTAGGGAAGTAATGGCGATGAGAAATGCAACCTTCCAGGTTAGGAACTGTATTTCACAGGAGTGCATGGGTTCAAAAGGTGGACCCATAAGTCTAGTTAGGACAACATTTAGGTTCCATGAAGGAACAGGTGGTGTTCTTGGTGGTATAATTCTCCTAAGGCCCTCCATGAATGCTTTAATGACTGGTATCTTATATAGGGAAGTTGAATAGGTAGTCGGCAGGTATGCAGATATTGCTGCAAGGTGTATTTTAATGGAAGAGAAAGCCAGGTTAGATTTTTGTAAGTGAAGCAAGTAGCCCACTACATGTTCTGGAGTTGTGTGTAAAGGTTGTATTTGATTAATATGGCAGTAGCAAACAAACCTCTTCCATTTACTTGCATAGCAGTGCCTGGTGGATGGCCTTCTGGCTTGCTTTATGACTTCCATACATTCTTGGGTAAGTTGTAAGTGCCCGAATTCTAGGATCTCAGGAGCCAGATTGCTAGATTCAGCGATGCTGGATCTGGGTGTCTGATCTTTTGGTTGTGTTGTGTCAACAGATCTGGCCTGTTGGGCAATTTGATGTAGGGTACTACTGATAGGTCTAGCAGCGTTGTGTACCAGGGTTGCCTTGCCCAAGTTGGTGCTATCAATATGAGTTTGAGTTTGTTTTGACTGAGTTTGTTTACCAGGTAAGGAAGGAGAGGGAGAGGAGGAAAAGCGTAAGCAAATATCCCTGACCAGTTCATCCATAGGGCATTGCCTAGGGACTGTTTGTGTGGGTATCTGGATGCAAAGTTTTGGCATTTTGCGTTCTCCTTCGTCGCAAACAAGTCTATTTGAGGTGTTCCCCAGAGTTTGAAATAGGTGTTCAGAATTTGGGGGTGAATTTCCCATTCGTGGACCTGTTGGTGATCTCGAGAGAGGTTGTCTGCGAGTTGATTTTGGATCCCTGGTATAAATTGTGCTATTAGGCGAATTTGGTTGTGAATTGCCCAACGCCAAATTTTTTGTGCTAGCAGGCTTAACTGCGTGGAGTGTGTCCCCCCTTGCTTGTTTAGATAATACATTGTTGTCATGTTGTCTGTCTTGACGAGAATGTATTTGTGAACTATTATTGGTTGGAAAGCTTTTAGTGCTTGAAAAACTGCTAGTAGTTCTAGGTGATTTATATGCAGTTTTGTTTGATGTACGTTCCATTGTCCTTGTATGCTGTGTTGATCGAGGTGTGCTCCCCACCCTGTCATGGAAGCATCTGTTGTTATTACGTATTGTGGCACTGGGTCTTGGAAAGGCCGCCCCTTGTTTAAATTTATGTTGTTCCACCACAGAAGCGAGAGGTAAGTTTGGCGGTCTATTAACACCAGATCTAGAAGATGACCCTGTGCTTGAGACCACTGTGATGCTAGGCACTGTTGTAAGGGCCTCATGTGCAGTCTTGCGTTTGGGACAATGGCTATGCATGAAGACATCATGCCTAGGAGTTGTAATATCATCTTTGCTTGTATCTTTTGTGTTGGATATATGCGTTGTATGATGGTGTTGAAATTTTGAATTCTTTGGGGACTTGGAGTGGCTACTCCTTTTGTTGTGTCTATTATGGCTCCTAGGTATTGTTGTACCTTGCACGGCAGAATGTTGGATTTCGTGAAGTTGACGGTGAACCCTAGTTTGAAGAGGGTTTGTATGATCTGATTTGTGTGATTTGAGCACTCTATTAACGAATGGGCCTTGATTAGCCAGTTGTCTAGATATGGGAACACATGTATTTGCTGCCTTCTGATGTGTGCAGCGACTACCGCTAGACATTTGGTAAAGACTCTTGGTGCGGTTGTTAATCCGAAAGGCAGTACCTTGAATTGGCAATGTATTCCTTTGAATACAAACCTTAGGTATTTCCTGTGCGATGGGTGTATTGGTATATGGAAATACGCGTCCTTGAGGTCTAAAGTTGACATGTAGTCGTGTAGTTTTAGCAATGGTAATACTTCTTGTAGTGTGACCATGTGAAAGTGGTCTGATTTGATGAATGTGTTCACTATTCTGAGGTCTAGGATTGGTCTCAGCGTTTTGTCCTTCTTTGGTATCAGAAAGTACAGTGAGTAAACTCCTGTGTTTATTTGTGTGTTTGGCACTAATTCGATTGCATTCTTTTGCAATAGTGCCTGAACTTCTATCTCCAGGAGATTGGAATGATGTTTTGTCAAATTTTGTGCTCTTGGTGGTATGTTTGAAGGGAATTGTAGAAATTCTATGCAATAACCATGTTGGATAATTGCTAGAACCCAAGTGTCTGTAGTGATTTCCTCCCATGCTTTGTAATAATGACTTATTCTTCCCCCCACTGGTGTTGTGTGGAGGGGGTGAGTGACATGTGAGTCACTGCTTAGTAGTAGGGGTTTTGGGGGCTTTGAAATTTTCCTCTTTTCCTAGGGAATTGCCCTCCTCTATATTGTCCCCGAAAACCTCCTCTGTACTGTCCCTGGTAACTGGACGGTGTTGCCTGTGAGGTGCTGGCTTGTGTGCTTTGACCCCGAAACCCCCCTCTAAAGGGTGTTTTACGGAATGTGCTGTAATTTCCTCTGCTCTGCGGGGAGTAGAGTGCGCCCATGGCTTTAGCAGTGTCCGTGTCTTTTTTGAGTTTCTCAATCGCTGTGTCCACTTCTGGACCGAACAGTTCTTTTTCGTTAAAAGGCATATTGAGAACTGCTTGCTGAATCTCTGGTTTAAATCCAGACGTTCTGATAGTTACGGATGTATTAATTGTCCGTGCAGCTGTATCTGCAGCGTCCATGGAGGAGCGGATTTGGTTGTTGGAAATGGTCTGTCCCTCCTCAACCACTTGTTTTGCCCTATTTTGTAGGTCCTTGGGCAGATGGTCAATGAGATGTTGCATCTCATCCCAATGGGCTCTGTCATAGCGCGCAAGTAGTGCCTGGGAGTTAGCGATGCGCCACTGGTTTGCAGCTTGTGCTGCGACTCTTACCAGCTGCATCGAACTTGCGGCTTTCTTTATCTGGGGGTGGTACATCTCCAGATGTGTGGGAGTTGGCCCTTTTCCTAGCTGCTCCTACAACGACAGAGTCTGGTGGCAGCTGTGTAGTAATGAAAGCCGGGTCTGTAGGAGGCGCCTTATACTTTTTTTCCACTCTTGGTGTGATTGCCCTACTTTTGACCGGCTCCTTAAAGATTTCTTTTGCGTGCCGGAGCATACCAGGGAGCATAGGCAGGCTTTGGTAGGAGCTGTGGGTGGAGGAGAGTGTGTTGAATAAAAAGTCATCCTCGACCTGTTCTGAGTGGAGGCTTACATTGTGAAATTGTGCTGCTCTAGCCACCACTTGAGAATACGCAGTGCTGTCCTCTGGTGGAGATGGCTTCGTAGGGTATGCCTCCGGACTGTTATCTGACACTGGGGCGTCGTATAAGTCCCATGCGTCTTGATCTTGGTCACCCTGGCTCATGGTGGTGTGAGCTGGGGAATGTGATGGAGTTTGTGCTGGTGAGATGTTAATCACAGGTGGAGGAGAGGGTGGTGGGGTAACTTTTTTCACCACTTTTGTTTGTGGTGTTTGTTCAGTTTGGAACTCCAATCTTCTCTTTCTTCTAATAGGGGGAAGGGTGCTTATTTTTCCTGTCCCCTGCTGTATGAAAATACGCTTTTGCGTATGGTCTACATCCGTTGAGTGTAGTTCTTCCTCAAACCTATGCTTCTGCATTTGGGAGGTTAGCGAGTGCTCTTCTGTATAAGAGCCTGAAACTGGGTCGGTTGCAGTTTGTTTCGGCACCGAAACCCTGTCTGCATCTTTTTTCGGCTCCGAGGTGACTTTTTTCTTTTTCGGGGCCGAAACCTCTCGGCGTCGATCTTCTTCGGTGCCGCTGTCTCGGTGTCGAGCCGTGTCTACACCGGTATCGCGGTGTCGATGCTTGTCTCCAGCACTTTCTCGGTCCCGAGAAGGCTGCGTGCCGGTGTCTCGACCGGAGTCGGACGATCTCGGCACTGTTTGGGCCTTTTTCGGTGCCGACGGTCGGTCACCGAATTTATGGGTCGAGCCATGGCCTGATGGCAGTGGCGTCCCCTGGGCCTTGTAAATCTTCTTCTGAGTGGTTTTCGACGTCTTACTCACGGTTTGTGTATCGTCGAATCCTTCGGAGTCCGATTCTTGGATCGAAAAGGATCCCTCCTCTTCTTGTTCCTCGAACTCCCGGTGGGCTGTCGGCACGGACGCCATCTGAAGTCTTCTGGCTCGACGGTCTCGGAGAGTTTTTCGGGACCGGAACGCACGACAGGCCTCGCAGGTGTCTTCGCTGTGCTCAGGTGACAGGCACAGGTTGCAGACCAAGTGTTGGTCTGTATAGGGGTATTTATTGTGGCATTTGGGACAGAAACGGAACGGGGTCCGTTCCATCGGCGTTCTTCTGCACGCGGTCGGGCCGACCAGGCCCCGACGGGGGATCGAAAAAATTACCCCGAAGGGCACCGGAGCTCTTCGATCTTAGACGCGGTGTTGAATCCAACTACGCCGACCCCGAACGCAACAATACAGACGAAAATCTTCTGAAATTAGCTATTTTTCCGTTCCGAAACTCGGAGCGACAGGAACACGTCCGAACCCGATGGCGGAAAAAAAACAATCGAAGATGGAGTCGACGCCCATGCGCAATGGAGACAAAAGGAGGAGTCACTCGGTCCCGTGACTCGAAAGACTTCTTCGAAGAAAAACAACTTGTAACACTCCGGCCCAACACCAGATGGCGAGCTATTGCAAAACATGCGTATCTACAGCGACAGATGCCATCGAACATTAGATTTTTGTAAATTAAGCAAATAGCATTCAATATCTTGTATTGATGCTATAAGAGGGGCAATTTGTTTAGATGGATAGCAATATACAAATTTTTTCCATTTGTTCACACAGCACTGTCTAGTAGTGGGTTTTATTGCTTGCTTAATTACTTCCATACATTCTGATGGTAGTTGTAAATCAAAACACTATAAAGAGGTGAGCGGGTATTCTTGTCCGACCTCCCTTAACCAATAATTCTTCACACAAAAAAAGACAAGGAATATAGTCAAGTATCAGAACCCGACTGATTAAAAATCAAAAATATTTGAAAAAACGGCCCTCACCCACAAAGTGTGACATGCTTCATCATAGGGCCCTGCTAACACTCCAAAAATATAAATCCCCTTTGGAGTGGAGCAGTAAGGGTGGGGGAACATGTAAGCACAATAGACAAGACCAACAATCATGGAACAGGGACCAAAGACGAACAACAGAAAAATATATAAAACTGACTCAAGCTGACCACTTGTCCTATTTTATTCTGGTTCAGCCTGGACAGGATTAAAATGTTATTGGTGGTGTTTTTAAGGAGTTAGTAACCTGTACACCCCAATCTCTGAAGAGGGTCAACATGTTTCAGACTGTTTCTGATGCCAACTAGGGTCATGCGGCCTTCGTCAGGACCTTCACCCTGTCCCAGTATTATAAAAGAGAGCCCTACCGATCCTTTGATCAGGAGGCTAATTCATTTGTGCCGCTAGATACTCTGTCATTTGTCAGCACACTCAGTATTCGAGTTTCATTAATGCCTGTTTTCACCAGAGCCCGGTGGGAGCACCACCCTGTAGTCACACATTCGTCAAGGGTCCAGTGCTGCCGCTTGTTGCCTCTACCCAGTTCCGCGTTGAAAGGACTCTTTTATAATATAGGGACAGGGCGAAGGTCCTGATGAAGGCTGCATGACCCTAGTGGAAAAACATGTATATGTTGTCTTCTTAGGTAGGCTGTGACTACCGCTGGGCACTTTGTGAATACCCTTGGAGCTGTTGTTATTCCAAAGGGTAACACCTTGAACTGATAGTGCTTTTCTTGAATGACAAACTTGAGATATTATCTGTGCGCTGGATGGATGGGTATATGAAAATACGCATCTTTGAGGTCTAATGTTGCCATGAAATTGTGTTTTTGGAGTAGTGGGATAACACCCTGGAGAGTTACTATGTGAAAGTGTTCGGACAGGATGTAAAGATTGAGGGTTCTGAGATCTAATATTGGCCTTAGGATGTCATCCTTTTTGGGAATGAGGAAATACAGTGAGTAAACTCCCGTCCCTACTTGATTTTGTGGCACGGTTTCCATTGTTTGAGTAATAGAGATTTGACATCTTCCTGTAACAGGGTGATATGCTCTGTGGATAGATTGTGTGGTTTTGGTGGACTGTTTGGTGGAGTTTGTATCAATTCTAGGCAATAGAAATTGCGGATAATTGATAATACCCAGGTGTCAGTGGTAACGTTTAGCCAATTGGTGTGGAACTTTTGCAGTCTTCCTCCCACAGGGGAGGTGTGGATTGGAAGGGAATGGAACCAGTCACTGTTTACTTTGTTGTGAGGCTTGTTTACGTGTTTGATATTTCCCTCTGCCTCTGGGGTACTGGCCTCTTTATGTGCTCTTAAAACCACCTCGTTGGCATTGAGGTTGGTAGGCCAGCTTTGGCTGTGATGTAGATGCCTCCGCAGTTTGAGCCCTAAATCCCCCTCTAAACTGGGGTTTGCGAAAGGATCCCCTGTATTGTTTGGTGTATAGTGCACCCATCGCTTTTGCGGTGTCTGAATCCTTACGCATTTTTTCCTATTGCAGTGTCAACCTCTCAATCAATCAAAAAAATTTGTAGAGAGTGCTACTCACCAGTGAGGGTCTCAAGGCGCTAGGGGGGGGTTGGGGGGTGGGGGGGCAGGGAGGGTCACTGATCGAACAACCATGTCTTGAGGTTCTTTCTGAAGAGCAGGAGGTCTTTGGTTTTGCAAAGGTTGGTGGTGAGGGCGTTCCAGGTTTTGGGGCGAGGTAGGAGAAGGACCTGCCTCCTGTGGTGGTGCGTTGGGTGCGAGAGACTGTGGCTAGGGCGAGGTCGGCTGATTGGAGGTTGCGTATGGGAGTGTGGAAGTTCACTCTTTCGTTGAGGTAGGTTGGGCCGGTGTTGTGAAGGGATTTGTGTGAGTGGATGAGGATCTTGAATGTGATTCTCTTGTCTATGGGGAGCCAGTGAAGGGATGGGAGGTGTGGTGAGATTCGTTCGTGGTGGGGGAGGCCAAGGACGAGGCGTGCAGCTGTGTTCTGGATTCTCTGGAAATTGCATTTGAGTGTGGTGCCGGCGTAGAGGGCGTTACCGTAGTCCAGTCTGCTGCTGATGAGTGCGTGGGTTACTGTCTTCCTGGTTTCTGGGGGAATCCATTTGAAGGATTATTATTATTTTTTTTGTGCGGAGTGTGTGGAAGCAGGAGGAGGTAAGAGCATTGATTTGCTGTGTCATGGAGAGTGAGGGGTCCAGGATGATGCAGAGGTTGCGTGCGTGGTTTGCGGGGGTGGATGCGGTGCCTAGGGCGGTGGGCCACCAGGAGTCGTCCCATGTGGTTTTGTTGGGGCCGAAGATGATGATCTCGGTTTTGTTTGAGTTGAGCTTGAGGTGGTTAGTGGTCATCCAGTTGGCGGTGTCGAGGAGAGCAGCGTGTAGGTTGGTTTTGGCGGTGGTGGGGTTGCGGGTGAGGGAGAGGATGAGTTGGGTGTCATCTGCATAGGAGAGGATAGTGATTCCGTGTGCTCGGAGGATGTTGGCTAGGGGGATCATATAGATGTTGAAGAGTGTGGGGCTGAGGGAGGACCCTTGGGGGACTCCGCAGGTGATCTTGGTAGTGTTGTAGTCGATGGGTGGAAGGCAGACTCTCTGGGTCCGGTCGGTGAGGAAGGAGGTGAGGCTTTGTGGCGAATTCCTGTGTTGTGGAGGCGTGTGTGGAGTGTGTGGTTGCAGACGGTGTCAAAGGCTGTGGAGAGGTCTAGGAGGATGAGTAAGACGGTCTCGCCTTTGTCGACTTTGGTCCTGATGTCGTCAGTGCATGCGATGAGGGCAGTTTCCGAACAGTGGTTCTTGCGGAACCCGGATTGTGAGGGGTCAAGAGTGTTGTTTGCTTCGAGGAAGTGGGATAGGCAGGCGTGGACTAATTTCTCTGCAACCTTGGCATGGAAAGGGGGAAGGGAGATGGGCTGGTAGTTGGAGAGGATCTCCGAATCAGCTTGGGATTCTTTTTTTTTTTTTTTCTTTAGGAGAGCGGTGATTTCCGTGTGCTTCCAGGGGTCTGGGTAGGTGGCGGAGTCGAAAGAGGAGTTGAATATGTTGTAGAGTATGGGGGTGATGGTTAGGCTGGCTTTGTTGTAGATGCAATGTGGGCAGGGGTCGGAGGGGGATCCGGAGTGGATGGATTTCATGTTTTTTTTGGTTTCTTCATGTGTGGTGGGGGTCCAGGTGGAGAGTGTGTGTGGGGGGGGGGAGGGTAGGTGGGTTGTGGGGGACAAGAAAAGCTGTTTTTTGTTGAATGGCATATTCAACACTGCCTGTTGGATTTCGGGTTTGAATCCTGAGGACCTAAGCCATGCATGCCTCCTGATTGTTACAGCAGTGTTGATGCTTCTGGCTGCTGTATCTGCTGAGTCTAGGGCACACCTAATCTGATTGTTGGTGATGGCTTGCCCTTCCTCCACTATCTGCTGTGCCCTCTTTTGCTGTTCCTTGGGGAGATGCTGAATTATATCTTTCATCTCTTCCCAATGGGCCCTGTCATATCTAGCCAACAACGCCTGTGAGTTGGCTATTCTCCATTGGTTGGCTGCCTGAGAAGCCACCCTCTTCCCTGCAGCATCAAACTTCCTACTCTCTTTGTCTGCTGGGGGTGCATCACCTGACGATTGAGCTTGCCCTCTTCCTGGCAGTGCTTACCACTACTGAGTCTGGAGGGAGTTGCTGAGTAATACAGACAGGATGAGAAGGAGGTGGTTTGTATTTCTTTTCTACTCTAGGAGTAATTATACTTGCTTTTACAGGCTCACTAAATATTTGAACAGCATGCTTTAGCATGCCGGGGAGCATAGGGAGCGACTGGTATGTTGCATGCGTGGAGGAGTGTGTGTTAAACATTAAATTGTCCTCCAATGGTTCAGTGTGCATGGTGACACTATGGTATGCTGCCGCCCTAGCTAGCACTTGATTGTAGCCTGTCCTATCCTCTGGTGGTTAAGGCTTAGAGGGATAGCACTCAGGGTTATTGTTGGGAATGGGGTCTGGGTCATAAAGATCCCATGGGTCCACACTGTCTTGCTGCAAGTCAAATTAATGTGATATTGACTGCATTGGTGTAGGACTGGTAGGAGGAGAGAGATGCAGGTGTGGAGAGTGAGGAGACTGAGGATGAGAAAAATGAGGAGGTGAAGGTCTTTCCTTTGTTTTTCGCAATTTAGCTGGAGGCTCTGTATTGTCAAATTCCTCCTGAAAGGCTAATTTCCTCTTAAGTTTTAGAGGAGGTGCTGTTAAAATTCTGCCAGTTTCTTTATGGATATGAATCCAGGCTTGCCTTTCATCCATTACTTCCATTATTGGCTGTTTCTGGGAGTCCTCCTCAGTAGTTTCATGGCTTTCTTAAAGTGTTTTTGAAAGTCATTCTCCTCAGTATAACCAGCTCTTTTCAACTCCGAAGCTGGCTTTTTTCGGTATTGAAAAAGATGGCGTTGTGGATGGTCTCTGCTCCGAAGAAGATTTTTGAAATTTGTACTCGGAAGAGCGCTGTTTGCTCGAGTCGGAGACGGAGCTTTGGCTTGACTCCGAAGGCTTCGGAGGAGTTGTCTTTTTCAGTGCTGAACTGGTGGTTTGGTCATCGGGTGTCTTCTTTCCGGTCGAGCCATGGCCTTCCGGCAGTGGCGCCCCCAAGGCCTTATGTTTCGGCTTAGATGGTACAGGGGCAGGGGTACTCACATACTGTCCTGCCGTGACCGGTCTGTCCTCCTCGGAATCCTGATCGGAGTCGGATCCTCGAACAGAGACTGTGGTCTGCATGATCTCTTCCTCTTCGACGTTGAGATGTTCTGAGCTTTTTGACGCCATCTCAAGCCTTCGTGCTCTTCTGTCCCGAAGTGTCTTTTTTGACCGGAAGGTTCTGTAGGCTTTGCAATTTTCTTCCCGATGGTCCGGGGAAAGGCAGATATTACAGACAAGGTGTTGGTCTGTATAAGGGAATTTAGTGTGGCACCGAGGACAGAATCAGAATCGAGTCCGATCCATGTGGATTCCAAACGGTCGGCCCGACCAGGACAGAGTTGGGCACGCACGCCCCGAAGGGCAAGTAGAGATGTTTGTTCCAACGGTACCGAAGTGACGATAGAAGGTGTAACACAATTGAAACAATACCAACGAGAAATG
Source organism: Pleurodeles waltl (assembly GCF_031143425.1). Taxonomy (NCBI): domain Eukaryota; kingdom Metazoa; phylum Chordata; class Amphibia; order Caudata; family Salamandridae; genus Pleurodeles; species Pleurodeles waltl. The sequence continues at coordinate 958,746,276 of NC_090448.1, read as the reverse complement.
AAGCATTTTCAAGGTTTTCCAAATCAAACTATCGGAGTGAAAGCCCATGTGCAATGGAGCCGCAGAGGAGGAGTCACTCGATCCTGTGACTCGAAAACACTTCTTTGAAGAAAAACAACTTCTAACACTCCGAGCTCAACACTAGATGGCAGAAGTATGCACAGCATGTGTATGGCATCAGAATCAATACGATCTGGTAAGTCCTTTTTGCAAGAAAAATACTTTCAGGTTTCAAAAGTCGATGCATTTTTCAGAAGGGGTAATGTTAACCTAAGGAGGAAAATCAAGTACTGCATACAATATAGTACAGCAACTTACGGGACCAATCTCTTTGACTTAAGGAGAGTATGGGGCAAGGACCAAGGCCATACCGGGTGGCAAGGGGGCAGCCAGGTGCAGAGGTGAAGTACAGCATCATACCCAATGTTAGTTAATGGGGATTGGCCCCATTGAAAAGTGGCAGCAGGTTTGGACTGGGACTCCAGTAGGGGAGAACCAACAGGTGGGTTCAATTCTTGAGATGCTCTGAGACATTAGGACACCTTAGGTCCTCTTCTCCACGGGCTAAGGGCGATGGGTGCAGAGGTGTCCTGAGGAGTCGGATTTTCTCCACCAGAAGCACTTGCACTTGAGGGGGCCTGAGAGCATAGGCTGTAGGCGGCGTCTGAGTCCACATGGGGCCAAGTCCAAGGTGGGCTTTTTCTCTGGAGGGTTGGGAGACCATGTTGGCACCATTGGCCTACTTCAGCTTGGGCTAGGAGGCACAGGTGCAGTAGTACTTTCCAGTGTCATGTTTTAACGGTCTCTTGGGGTGCCTGCAAGATTCAAGAAAACAGCATTGGTGCTCCACATGAGTTCCTGGGTCTTTGTTGAAGGCAAGAAGTCCTCCCACGCTTTTAGAGGAGCAGCAGCTTGCAGGACGAGTCAACTTTGGCAGAAATCGGTGGAAACAGCAGGCAGGCTGGCAGGGCTCAGCCAAGTGATGTGCTTGTTCCTCAGTATTTGCTTTTGCGGCTCTTGGGTGTCCTCCTGCTTCGTAGGTTTTCTGGTGCCAGGTGTAGGAAAGTGCCATATCTGTCTTGCATAGATACTCCGACTTTTTGTCTAATGTCAGTGTGTTTGGACTGTACTTCACTGGGATCCTGCCCACCAGGACCCCAGTGACAGTGCTCTCTCCTCTAAATGTAGTTGGTTGTTACTTTTCACATCCACATTCTGCATATTGGTGCGCCCCTGTAAGTTCCTAGTACATGGTATCGAGGAAACTGGTGCACCAGGGGTCCCCTATGGACTTCAGCATGTATTATGCCACCCACAGGAGCCCATGCAAACTGTGACTGCAGGTATGCCATTGCAGCCTGTGTGAAAGGGTGCATGCACCCTTTCACTGCCATACTTAAACACTGCACGTAGACATCATAAGGCACCACTCTGGTAGGCCCTTCAGCCCGAGAGCAGGGTGTATGTCTCTAGTGGGAGGGTTCCTTTGCATGAGCAAGGTACCCCTACAGACCCCAGGCCAATTCCTGGGCTCTAAATGCAGAGAAGCCATCTTAAGGTATCTAGTGGACACTGGTCAACACAAGTTGTCAGACCACATAATGGCTACTCCGAACCTAGGCATGTTCAGTATCATCAATGTTGGAATCCTGCAACTACACCAATTCCAGTGTTAGTTGCATGATACAATGTATCCTTGGGTTCCCTAGGAGATCCCCCAGTTCTGCCTGTGCAGCCTTACTGGGTCCAGCTGCCAGCACATGCTGCTAATAACTCCCAGACAATGTTCTACTCTCCTGCTGATGAGCCAGGCTCAGGCCAGAGGAGCAGAACAAAGGAATTCCTGCACGGGAGAGGTAGGACCACCTCTCCCTGTGTATTAAAGTGTCTAAGGCAGTGGTCTTCAAACTTTTTAATGACGCGCCCCCCCCCAGTTGAAAAATAAAAATCATTGCCCCCCCCCCCCCCCTCAGAAATTTTCACAATTATTTTAGAAAGATGGCAATATTTAAATAGGTCTAAACCATTGCAGTTAAGTACTGTTACCTTTTTAAAACTGCAATAACATGCTTCTGCTTAAAACAAAGGCATGTTATTTGTAAAGTATTTCTTTTGGCCAGAGTTTGGCGACCCCCCTGGGATCACTTGAGGCCCCCCTAGGGGGACCCGCCCACCAGTTTGAAGACCTCTGGTCTAAGGGCTGGGGTGGCCTCTGAGCTCCACCAGACTGCTTCGAAGGACACATTTGATGCCCTCCTTGCATAATCTGGTTTGCACCAGTTCAAGAAACCCTGGTTCCCACTCTGGTGCAAAACACAGAGGACACAGCAGTGCTTCCCCCCGTACAATCCCTCTCCTAGCTCTGCCAGGGGGCCAGCTGATTCTTAAGTCTTGAGTAGTGGTTCCCAAACTGTGGTCCAGGGACCACTGGAGGTCCACAAAGCCTCCTCAAGAGGTCCGCGACTGCTTAGAAAATTAAATTAAATATTAACCTATTAGGTCCAGAGCTTTCAGTAATGACTCAGTGGGGGGTCCCCGGAATCCGATAATGATTCAGTGGTTTGGGGGGCGGGGGGGGGGGGGTCCCCAGAATCCAATAATGATTCAGTGGGGGGTCCCTGGAATCCAATTATGATAAAGTGCGGTTCGACATAACTCAAAAGGATTGGAACCACTGCATTCGAGGACACGCCCGCCCCCCACCCAAGCATTGCTCCTACAAGTCTTCTGGGGTTTTCCGGGCAGCCCGCGATTCTGTCACCTCTCAGACAGTTTCCTGCCCTTCTGCTGCTTGACCAGCTCAAGCAGGGGAAGGAAGAACAAAGGATTTCCTGTGGAAGAGGGCAGCAACACCCTCTCCCCTTGGAAATGGGTGTTACGTGGCTTGGGAGGGGTAGCCCCCGCCCCCAAGCTACCGGTATGCTTTGAAGGGCACATTCGGTGCCCTCTTTGCAGAAACAGGTTTGCAGCAGTCCAGAGACACCCAGGCCCTGCATTGGTGTTAAACTGGACAAAGGAAAGGGGAGTGACCACTCCCCTGTCCATCACCACCCCAGAGGTGGTGCCCAGAGCTCCTCCGGGGGACCACTTGATTCTGCCATCTTGAATCCAAGATGGAAAGAGGCCCCTGGGAGCATCTGAGTGGCTAGGTCAGGCAGGTGACGTCAGTCCCCAGATAGCTGGTCACCTTGCTAAGTGGCCAATCCCCCTTCCTGGGATATTTAGGGTTTCCTTCTTCGGGAGGTCCTCAGATTCGGCACGCAATACTTCACCAGGACTCCTCTGCATCATTTACTTCAACTGTTGGCCACTAGAACCGCTAATGGACTCATAAGGAACCAACATTTTGAAACTTCAGCAACAACTCCACTTTGCAGCATTGTTTCTCCGGCTCCTTCCACCAACTAAGCATTTCCCTTGCTGTGCATCCTCTGACTTCGACGAGTCTCCAGCCTGCAACAAGAAGAATTAATCTCCCTTGAAGTGAAGGAGTCACTGTAAGAAAATGGCTCCTGTTTGCAGTTACACCCCACACACACACGTTGCCCGTTATTGATGCTGACTTCACTGAGAAGTGTGTTGGGACTCTGCTAACCAGGTCACAGCACCAGTGTTCTTTCACTAAAAATGTACCATTGTTCCCACATTTGGCACGCCCTTGGCACACAGATAAGTCCTGTAAGGAAATGCCTCCTTAGCACGGTTACCCCCTACCTTTTTGCCTGTGCTGATGCTAAGTTATGATGTGAAATGAAAATGTCACTTACCCAGTGTGCATCTGTTCGTGGCATCAGTCGCTGGAGATTCACATGTTCTGCATAGCTCGCCATCTGGTGTTGGGTCGGAGTGTTACAAGTTGTTTTTCTTCAAAGAAGTCTTTCGAGTCACGGGACCGAGTGACTCCTCCTTCTGTCTCCATTGCGCAGGGGTGTCGACTCCATCTTCGATTGTTTTCCCCGCAGGGGGTGAGGTAGGAGTTGTGTTGCAGTAATAGTGCCCATGCAATGGAGTGACTAAGTATCTACCTATTTAAGGTTAAAATAATATATATACAAATGTACAAAGTTGAAGCTAACTTCCAAACTGCTACAGGCTCCCGGGGAGGTGGGTGGGCACATGTGAATCTCCAGCGACTGATGCCACGAACAGATGTACACTGGGTAAGTGACATTTTCAGTTCGATGGCATCTGTCGCTGTAGATACACATGTTCTGCATAGACTAGTAAGCAGTTATCTCCCCAAAAGCGGTGGCTCAGCCTGTAGGAATGGAAGTGGTTTGAAATAATGTTCTTAACACGGCTTGACCTACTGTGGCTTGCTGTGCGGATAACACGTCTACACAGTAGTGCTTGGTGAACGTGTGTGGCGTAGACCATGTGGCTGCCTTACATATTTCTTGCATTGGGATGTTTCCTAGAAAGGCCATGGTAGCACCTTTTTTTCTGATTGAGTGTGCCCTTGGTGTAATGGGCAGCTGTCGTTTTGCTTTAAGGTAGCAGATTTGGATGCATTTAACTATCCATCTGGCTATACCTTGTTTTGATATTGGGTTTCCTGCATGAGGTTTTTGGAATGCAATAAATAGTTGTTTAGTCTTTCTGATGTTTTTCGTTCTGTCAATGTAGTACATTAATGCTCTTTTGACATCTAATGTATGTAGTGCCCTCTCAGCTACGGAATCTGGCTGTGGGAAGAACACTGGTAGTTCCACTGTTTGATTTAGGTGGAACAGTGAAATAACCTTTGGTAAAAATTTAGGATTAGTCCTTAGGACGACTTTATTTTTGTGTAGTTGTATAAAAGGTTCTTGTATTGTAAACGCCTGAATTTCGCTTACTCTTCTTAGAGATGTAATGGCGATGAGAAATGCAACCTTCCAGGTTAGGAACTGTATTTCGTAAGAGTGCATGGGTTCAAAAGGTGGACCCATGAGTCTTGTTAAGACAACATTCAAGTTCCATGAAGGAACAGGTGGTGTTCTTGGTGGTATAATTCTTTTAAGGCCTTCCATGAATGCTTTAATGACTGGTATCCTATATAGGGAAGTTGAATAGGTAGTCTGCAGGTATGCAGATATTGCCGCAAGGTGTATTTTAATGGAAGAGAAGGCTAGGTTAGATTTTTGTAAGTGAAGCAAGTAACCCACTACGTCCTTTGGAGTTGCGTGTAAAGGTTGGATCTGATTATGATGGCAGTAGCAGACAAACCTCTTCCATTTACTTGCATAGCAGTGCCTAGTGGACGGCCTTCTAGCTTGCTTTATGACGTCCTACATTCTTGGGTAAGTTGCAAGTGTCCGAATTCTAGGATTTCAGGAGCCAGATTGCTAGATTCAGCGATGCTGGATCTGGATGTCTGATCTGTTGGTTGTGTTGTGTTAACAGATCCGGCCTGTTGGGCAATTTGATGTGGGGTACTACTGATAGGTCTAGCAGTGTTGTGTACCAGGGTTGCCTTGCCCAAGTTGGTGCTATTAAAATGAGTTTGAGTTTGTTTTGACTCAATTTGTTTACCAGATAAGGAAGGAGAGGGAGAGGAGGAAAAGCGTAGGCAAATATCCCTGACCAGTTCATCCATAGGGCATTGCCTTGGGACTGCCTGTGTGGGTATCTGGATGCGAAGTTTTGGCATTTTGCGTTCTCTCTTGTTGCAAACAAGTCTATTTGAGGTGTTCCCCAGAGTCTGAAGTAAGTGTTTAGAATTTGGGGGTGAATTTCCCATTCGTGGACCTGTTGGTGATCTCGAGAGAGATTGCCTGCAAGTTGATTCTGGATCCCTGGAATAAACTGCGCTATTAGGCGAATGTGGTTGTGAATTGCCCATCGCCATATCTTCTGTGCTAGAAGGCTCAACTGCGTTGAGTGTGTTTCCCGCCCTGTTTGTTTAGATAATACATTGTTGTCATGTTGTCTGTTTTGACAAGAATGTATTTGTGAGTTATAATTGGTTGGAAAGCCCTTAATGCTTGAAAAACTGCTAGCATTTCTAGGTGATTTATATGCAGTTTTGTTTGATGTACGTTCCATTGTCCTTGTATGCTGTGTTGATCGAGGTGTGCTCCCCACCCTGTCATGGAAGCATCTGTTGTTATTACGCATTGTGGCACTGGGTCTTGGAATGGCCGCCCTTTGTTTAAATTTATACTGTTCCACCATAGAAGCAAGAGGTAAGTTTGGCGGTCTATTAACACCAGATCTAGAAGGTGACCCTGTGCTTGTGACCATTGTGATGCTAGGCACTGTTGTAAGGGCCTCATGTGTAGTCTTGCGTTCGGGACAATGGCTATGCATGAAGACATCATGCCTAGGAGTTGTAATATCATCTTTGCTTGTATTGTTTGTGTTGGATACATGCGTTGTATGATCTTGTTGAAATTTTGAATTCTTTGTGGACTTGGAGTGGCTACTCCTTTTGTTGTGTCTATTATGGCTCCCAGGTATTGTTGTACTTTGCAAGGCAAAATGTTGGATTTTGCAAAGTTGACGGTGAACCCTAGTTTGTAAAGGGTTTGTATGATTTGATTTGTGTGTTGTAAGCACTTTGTTAGTGAATTGGTTTTGATTAGCCAGTCGTCTAGATACGGGAATACATGTATTTGCTGCCTTCTGATGTGTGCAGCCACTACTGCTAGACATTTTGTAGACTCTTGGTGCGGTTGTTAAACCAAAAGGCAATACTTTGAATTGGTAATATATTCCTTTGAATACGAACCGTAGGTATTTCCTGTGCGACGGATGTATTGGTATATGGAAATACGCGTCTTTGAGGTCTAAGGTTGTCATGTAGTCCTGTAGTTTTAGCAATGGTAACACTTCTTGTAGCGTGACCATGTGAAAGTGGTCTGATTTGATGTAGGTGTTTAGTATTCTGAGGTCTAGGATTGGTCTCAGTGTTTTGTCCTTTTTTGGTATTAAGAAGTACAGTGAATAGACTCCTGTGTTTGTTTGTGTGTTTGGTACTAATTCGATTGCATTCTTTTGCAATAGTGCTTGAACTTCTATTTCCAGGAGTTCGGAATGTTGTTTTGATAAATTCTGTGCTTTTGGTGGTATGTTTGGAGGGAATTGTAGGAATTTTATGCAATAACCATGTTGGATAATTGCTAAGACCAAGTGTCTGTAGTTATTTCCTCCCATGCTTTGTAATAATGACCTATTCTTCCCCCCACTGGTGTTGTGTGGAGGGGGTGAGTGACATCTGAGTCACTGTTTGGTTGTAGGGGTTTTTGGGCTTTGAAATTTTCCTCTATTCCTAGGGAATTGCCCTCCTCTGTATTGGCCCCGAAAGCCTCCCCTGTACTGTCCCTGGTAGCTGGACGGTGTTGCCTGCGAGGTGCTGGCTTGTGTGGCCTGACCCCGAAACCCCCCTCTAAAGGGTGTCTTGCGGAAGGTGCTGTAGGTTCCTCTGCTCTGCGGGGAGTAGAGTGCGCCCATGGCTTTAGCAGTGTCAGTGTCTTTTTTAAGTTTTTCGATTGCCGTGTCCACTTCTGGTCCGAACAGTTGTTTTTCGTTGAATGGCATATTGAGCACTGCCTGCTGTATCTCTGGTTTGAACCCAGACGTTCTTAGCCATGCGTGCCTTCTAATGGTCACAGATGTATTAATTGTTCTTGCAGCTGTGTCTGCTGCGTCCATAGAAGAACGTATCTGGTTATTTGATATGTTCTGCCCTTCCTCAACCACCTGCTTTGCCCTCTTTTGTAGTTCCTTGGGAAGATGCTCGATGAGGTGTTGCATCTCATCCCAATGGGCTCTGTCATAGCGCGCAAGTAGTGCTTGAGAGTTAGCGATGCGCCACTGGTTTGCAGCTTGTACTGCGACTCTTTTCCCAGCTGCATCGAACTTGCGCCTCTGTTTATCTGGGGGTGGTGCATCCCCAGATGTGTGGGAGTTGGCTCTTTTCCGAGCTGCTCCTACTACGACGGAATCTGGTGGCAGCTGTGTGGTGATGCAAACAGGGTCTGTAGGAGGTGCCTTATACTTCTTTTCCACCCTTGGCGTTATTGCCCTACTTTTGACCGGCTCCTTGAATATTTCCTTTGCGTGCCGAAGCATACCTGGCAGCATAGGCAGGCTTTGGTAGGAGCTGTGGGTGGAGGAGAGGGTATTGAATAAAAAGTCATCCTCGACTTGTTCTGAGTGGAGGTTTACGTTGTGGAATTGTGCTGCTCTAGCCACCACTTGAGAGTATGCTGAGCTGTCTTCTGGTGGTGAGGGCTTTGTTGGATATGCCTCCGGACTGTTGTCCGACACTGGGGCGTCATAAGTCCCAAGCGTCTTGATCCTGGTCACCTTGGCTCATGGTGGTGTGAGCCGGGGAATGTGACGGAGTTTGCGCTGGTGAGACGTTAATTACAGGTGGAGGAGAGGGTGGCGGAGTCACCTTTTTCACCATTTTTGTTTGTGGCGCCTGGTCTGTTTGAAACTCCAGTCTCCTTTTTCTCCTAATAGGGGGAAGGGTGCTTATTCTTCCCGTTCACTGCTGTATGAAAATACGTTTTTGCGTATGGTCCACTTCGGTGGATTGCAGCTCTTCCTCAAACCTATGCTTTCGCATCTGAGAGGACAGTGATTGTTCCTCTGTATAAGAGCCTGGACCTGGGTCGGTTACGGGTTGTTTCGGCACCGAAACCCTGCCTGTATCTCTTTTCGGCTCCGAGGTGGCTTTTTTTCTTTTTTGGCGTCAAAACCTCTCGGCGTCGATCTTCGTCGGTGCCGCTGTCTCGGCGTCGAGCCGCTTCTACACCGCTATCTCGGTGTCGTTGCTTTTCTCCAGCACTTTCTTGATCCCGAGAAGGCTGCGTGCCGGTGTCTCGACCGGAGTCGGACGATCTCGGCACTGTTTTGGCCTTTTTCGGTGCCGATGGTCGGTCACCGAATTTAAGGGTGGAGCCATGGCCTGGTGGCAGTGGCGTCCCCTGGGCCTTGTCACTTTTCTTCTGTGTTGTTTTCGACGTCTTACTCACGGTTCTTTGATCGTCGAATTCCTCGGAGTCCGATTCGTGGATCGAAAAGGTTTCTTCTTCCTCTTGTTCCTCGAACTCTCGGTGCGCTGTCGGCGTGGACGCCATCTGAAGTCTCCTGGCTCGACGGTCACGGAGTGTCTTTCGGGACCGGAACGCACGACAGGCCTCGCAAGTCTCTTCACTGTGCTCAGGCGACAGGCACAGGTTACAGACCAAATGTTGGTCTGTATACGGGTATTTGTTGTGGCATTTGGGACAAAAATGGAACGGGGTCCGTTCCATCGACGTTGTTCGACACGCGGTCGGGCCGACCAGGCCCCGACGGGGGATCGAAAACTACCCCGAAGGGCACCGGAGTGCGTCGATCTTCGATGCGGTGTTGACTCTAACTACGCCGATCCCGAACAATACCGATGAAAATCTTCCGATATTAACTAACTTTCCGTTCCGAAACTCGGAGCAACAGGAACACGTCCGAACCCGATGGCGGAAAGAAAACAATCGAAGATGGAGTCGACGCCCATGCGCAATGGAGACAGAAGGAGGAGTCACTCGGTCCCGTGACTCGAAAGACTTCTTCGAAGAAAAACAACTTGTAACACTCCGACCCAACACCAGATGGCGAGCTATGCAGAACATGTGTACCTACAGCGACAGATGCCATCGAACGTGTGCATTTTTCAATATATCCTACACTGGCATCAATGTGGATTTATTCTGCTGAGAAGCCTGATCCCAAACTTCCCAGTATTCAGTGTAGCCATTATGGAACTGTGGAGTTCGTGTTTGACAAACTCCCAGACCATATACTCTTTATGGCTACCCAGCACTTACAATGTCTAAGAATTGGCTTAGACATTATAGGGGCATAGTGCTCATGCAGCTATGCCCTCACCTGTGGTATAGTGCACCCTGCCTTAGGGCTGTAAGGCCTGCTAGAGGGGTGACTTACCTATGCCATAGGCAGTGGGTTGTGGGCATGGCACTCTCAGGGGACTGCCATGTCGACGTAGTCTTTCTCCCCCTCAGCACACACAAGCTGTGAGGCAGTGTGCATGTGCTGGGTGAGGGGTACCCAGGGTGGCATAATACATGCTGCAATCCTTACAGACCTTCCCTGGCCACAGGGCCCTTGGTACCTGGGATAACTTTTACAAGGGACTTATCTGTGTGCAGGCAAACTATAGGAATATGCAGGGATCCACAAAATTCCTACCACCCAGCGTTTCCCCATTTGTCCTAATAAAAACAATAACGACCTTGTTTGCCTGTGCCTAGTGCCTGAGTCAGGAATCAATCACCCCTGGGTCAAGAGTAGCCCTCATGTTAGGAATACCATTGACCGTTGTGTGAACCATGCCCGTCAAGGGCACTAAGCCCAGGCATATCAGTGGGGAAGAGTTTTCATCGGAACAAGTTGGGGAACTCTTGGTGGGAAGCAATTTGCAGATCCCTGCATATTCCTGTAGTATGTCACAAAAATGCAAGGAAAATAGCGCATTTTTCCAACGTTTTACCTTTGCAGGACATTCTGGGCAAAATAACTTTGGGGAATTCTCACAAGCAATACTTCCCTGGACTCCTCTTGATGTCTACTTTTCAGAAATGTCTGGGTTTGATAGGTTTCCCTACATGGTTCCCGATCCCAGGACTAATCAGTACACTCACCTTAGTTATCTTATCGCCACAATACGTTTTGGGGCATTTCCTGCAGTGGGCACTTGGCCTACCCACACAAGTGAAGGTACCATTTTTATTGGGTGACTTGGGGGAATGCTGGGTGAAAGGAAGTTTGTGGCTCCCCACAGATTCCAGAACTTTGCATCGCTGAAATATGAGAAAGTGTGTTTTTTTTTTGTTTTTTTTAAACAGATTTTGAGGTTTGCAAAGGTTTCTGGGTGACAGAACCTGTTGAGAGCCCCACAAGTCACCACATTCTAGATTCCCCTAGGTGTCTAGTATTAAAAAATGTATAGGTTTGCTAGGTTTCCCTAGGTGGGGAAGGAGCTAAAGGGCAAAATCCTACAACTAGGCACTTTGCAAAAAACACATCAGTTTCATTGGAAAAATGTGATGTATTCACATTGTGTTTTGGGGAGTTTCCTGTCGCAGACACTAGGTCTACCCACACAAATGAGGTACCATTTTTTATCAAGAGACTAGGGGGAACACAGAATAGAAGAATAAGTGTTAGTGCCAATGGTCTTTCTCTACATTTGTAAGACTGCGTGTAAGAAAGAAGACCATTTTTTAGAAATGTCCAGTAATTCACAAACTAGTATGGGTACCCCTGAATTCAGAGACGTGCAAATAGCCACTGCTTCTAAACTCCATATCTAGTGCCCATTTCGGAAATACATAGGTTTCCTTGATACCTGTTTTTCACTCTTTATATTTTACCGAATGAATTGCATTATACCCGCAATACAATGAAAACCCATTGCAAGTTGCAACTCATTTATCGGCTCTGTGTACTTTGGGTTCTTGATGAACCTACAAGCCCTCTATATCCCTGCCAGCAAAAGGGTCCACCAGACGTAACGTTATATTGCTTTAAAAAATCTGCCATAGCTGGAAAAAGTTACTAAAGAAAACGTAGACAGAAATGGCTGTTTTTTTCAACTCAATTTCAATTGTTTTTTATTCCAACTGTTACTTTCTATAGAAAAATCTTAAAGGATCTACACAAATGACCACTTGCTAAATTCAGAATTTTGTCTACTTTTTAGAAATGTTTAGCTGTCAAGGATCCACCACTGGTTTCACATCCACTTCTGTCACTAACTGGAAGGAGATTGAAAGCACACAAAAATAGTAAAAATGGGGTACGTCCCGGTAAAATGCCAAAACCGTTGAAAAATGTGGTTTTCTGATTCAGGTCCACCTGTTCCTGAAAGCTCGGAAGATGGTGGTTTTAGCACCGCAAACCATTCGTTGATCCCATTTGCAGGGAAAAAACAAGATGCTTTCATCTGCAGCACTTTTTTCACATTCCTCTTCCCCCGCCCACCCAAGTTGTTTTAAGCAGTATTATGGCTAATTTCTCAGTCTCCTCCAGGGGAACCCACAAACTCTGGGTACCTTTACAATTCCCAGCATGTTGGAAAACAAAGACTCAAATTTGGCTTGGATAGCTCACGTGGACAAAATCCTATGTGGGCCTAAGCAGAAACTATCCCAAATAGCCAAAAAGGGATCAGCACTGCAGGGCAATAGGCCAAACAACTAAGGGATTACAGATCCTCAAGTGAAGATGTGTTTCCTCAAAGTTAATTTATAACAACAAGTTTACAGTGTAACGAAATTTGGTACTCACCTGATGAAGCGTCAGATGCACAAAAACGCAGCTGTTTACAATAGCCTCCCTGTGTGATGGAGTCTGAGGCAGTTTGTCATAAACAGCTGGCATGTAGTCTGGAACAATGTAGTTGGGCTTCTCAAGATCCATTTTACTGGTAAACTCTTTGCCAACTTGATACAGGGCTTCAGTGGACCAATCACCAAACCAGTTAAGCACACATCTGGAATACCACAATTTGAGTTATTAGTAAACAATGAAAAATATCAAATAGATCATAAAAACAGGTTGGCAAATGTTATCATTTACAAGCCTAGAATCCAGTATATTTGTCATATAAGCATTATAAGCTGCAAACACACACAAAAAGCCTCTTAACTACTGCTGGGCAATAAGATTACCTTTGTTGCTGCACAAAGTAGGAAAAGTATCGTAAAATAAAAATGGGAGCATTTTATAAACCTGAGAAAATATCCAGTGGGCCCAACAGCTCAAGGGCAGCAGATGCCACTTCACCTGTTGCATTTTTCACCACTTCTTCAAAGTAATTTTCCCAAAGCGCTGCATAAATGTACCTTCGACAAAACATAGGAATACACAAATATGCAACAGCATTACGTTGGGGAAAAAACATATACATTCCTATCGCTGGCAGATATTTCTTGAGGGAATTGCCATCTCAAACTAAATGCAACTCAATACACGAGGGCATAAACATTTTGAAAGATTATTGTGATGATCAATGATTAGTTAATTAATAAACCTAACAATAGTTCAGCAATTGCTTTAGGCATCAGAATCCAGACATTGTTGTGAAAAGTTGTGCGCAGAGTCCAAAAGCGAGTGAGCAAATCCTTAGAAAAAGAGCATGCTCAATAAACCAGTAGAAGCTGTTCCTGCTTTCTCAAAATGATTAAAGGTCTTAACACAGAATGTTCTACTGCAACCATCGACAACTAAAATAGTAATGGAAAGAATGAGCGTTCTAACAATTGTTATGGTAAGAAAAATATAGTGGAGAAAGTATGAAAGTGCTGTATTTTTTAAGGATTTGCATAGTTTTAACCTGTTTCTTATGTAAAAGCTTTTCTTTCAACGGGATCACCATTCCAGACACAAAAAGAAAACAGACTGGGAGACCATCAACTTTGAAAATGATGTTTGTGGCATCTATAAGTGGTCATCCACATGTGGTCTTACACATCTGATTCTCTTGAACTTCACCTACGAATGTACTGAATGCAACTGGTTGACAACTAGTACTTGTAGCATCCTGCTCGTTCCTTGACTCCGTGGAACAGGGTCGAGAAATGGCTGCCTCTTTAACAGAGAAAGCTATGATTGAGGTTGTCTCTCAACACTAGATCTTCTAACTGACCTGTGACTGAGACCACTGACATGCTAGACATTATTGAAGCGAACGCATGTGCAATCACTGATGTGACACTATGGTAATGCCATCATACCTAACAGGCGCATAACAGTTTTGACTGTTAGGTGTTGACTGGTTCGAAATTGTGGTATCCGTGTCTAGAAATATTGAATCCTTGCTCAATTGAGATAGGTTAGTCTCACTTGTCTGTTCAGAATAGCCTCCAGATACGGCTGAGCCTGTTATGGGTTGAAGATGTGATTTTTCTATATTGACAGTAAACCCTAGTTGATGTAGCAAATCTATAGTGATCAGAGTGTGCTGGTGGCACACAGGAAGTGTACTAGCTTTGATAAGCCTGTCATCCAGATACAGGAAGACATGAATGTTCTGTCTGTGTAGATCTGCTGCTACCATTGCTAAACACCTCGTTAACACCGGGGGTACAGTAGTGACTCCGAACAGGAGCCCTTTGAACTGATAGTGTTTGCCAGCTATGACAAACTTAAGGTATTTGTGGTGTTGTGCTAGGTGGTTTGGGAAGTGAAAGTAGGTGCCATTTAAATATAGTGCTGACAAGGTCGCTTTGCTGAAGTGGGATCACATCCTGTAGGGTGACCATGTAGAACTGATCTAATAGAATATATTCATTTGAGGGTCTGAGATCTAAAATGGGCCCTACGGACATCCTTTTTGGAGATAAGAAAGTACTGGAGTATACTCCTAATCCTCCTAGTACTCAGGCTGTAAAGTTACAGACAAGACAGGAAAGTCAAGTTAACCTGCCCACAAGTGTCTGAATATAGTGGTGATGGTCGTGTAGAGTTCCTGCACACCGAACACTGGGGAGGGGTGGGTGGGGTTTGTGTATGGGGGAGAATTCGCCTGAAAAGAGCGCAAGGGGGAACTTGGGGAAGAAAAACTAGGAGCTCCTAACAGGAGGACTCGGTCGGTGGGCGTCCGGAGAGCAGGGGGACACGACTGGAAGTCATGGACTAGGGCCATGGCGCTCGGGTGTAGTGGATCCTTAGCGGTGGTTGTAAGGAAATGCCTCCTTGGCATGGTTACCCCCTGACTTTTTGCCTTTGCTGATGCCAAGTTATGATCTAAAAGGGTGCTGGGACCCTGCTAACCAGGCCCCAGCACCAGTGTTCTTTCCCTAAACTGTACCTTTGTCCCCACAATTGGCACACCCTGGCATCCAGGTAAGTCCCTTGTAACTGGTACCCCTGGTACCAAGGGCCCTGATGCCAGGAAAGGTCTCTAAGGGCTGCAGCATGTCTTATGCCCACCCTGGGGACCCCTCCCTCAGCACATGCACACTGCTTGCCAGCTTGTGCATGCTGGTGGGGAGAAAATGACTAAGTCGACATGGCACTTCCCTCAGGGTGCCATGCCAACCTCACACTGCCTGTGGCATAGGTAAGTCACCCCTCTAGCAGGCCTTACAGCCCTAAGGCAGGGTGCACTATTGCACAGAAAAACCTTAGACATTGTAAGTGAAGTGGTAGCCATAAGAAGTATATGGTCTGGGAGTCTGTCAAACACCAACTCCACAGCACCATAATGGCTACACTGAAAACTGTGAAGTTTGGTATCAAACTTCTCAGCACAATAAATGCACACTGATACCAGTGTACATTTTATTGTAAAAATACACCCAGAGGGCATCTTTGAGATGCCTGCTGAAAACATACATGACTCCAGTGTGGGCTGACTAGTTTTTGCCAGCCTGCTACACACCAGACATGTTGCTGGCCACATGGGGAGAGTGCCTTTGTCACTCTGTGGCCAGGAACAAAGCCTGTACTGGGTGGAGGTGCTTCTCACCTCCCCCTGCAGGAACTGTAACACCTGGCGGTGAGCCTCAAAGGCTCACCCCCTTTGTTACAGCGCAAACAAGTCACCACTCCTCAGTCAGGACAGCCCTAAGGTGTCCTGAGCTGAGGTGACTCTTACTTTTAGAAATCCTCCATCTTGCGGATGGAGGATTCTCCCAATAGGATTAGTGATGTGCCCCCCCTCCCCACAGGGAGGAGGCACAAAGAGGGTGTAGCCACCCTCAGGGCCAGTAGCCATTGGCTACTGCCCTCCCAGACCTAAACACGCCCCTAAATTGAGTATTTAGGTGCTCCCAGAACCGAGGAAGATAGATTCCTGCAACCTACAGAAGAAGAAGGACTGCTGACCTGAAGCCCTGCAGTGAAGACCGAGACAACAACTGATTTGGCCCCAGCCCTACCGGCCTGTCTCCCTACTTCGAAGAAAACTGCAACAGCGACGCATCCAACAGGGTCCAGTGACCTCTGAAGCCTCAGAGGACTACCCTGCATCTAAAGGACCAAGAAGCTCCCGAGAACAGCTGCCCTGTTCAAGAAACTGCAGCTCTTAGCAACAAAAAGCATCCTTTAAAGACCACATGTTTACCTCCGGAAGACTTTCCACTCTGCACCCGACCCCCCCCCCCCCGCTCGACCTGCGGAAAACTAACTCTACAGGGACGACTCCCCGGCGACTGCGAGCCTGTGAGTAGCCAGAGTTGATCCCCCTGAGCCCCCACAGCGACACCTGCAGAGGCAATCCAGAGGCTCCCCCTGACTGCGGCTGCCTGCTTCAAGGAACCCGACGCCTGGAAACCACACTGCACCTGCAGCCCCCAGGACCTGAAGGAACCGAACTCCAGTGCAGGAGCGACCCCCAGGCGACCCTCTGCCTAGCCCAGGTGGTGGCTACCCAGAGGTTCCCCCCCTGTGCTCCTGCCTGCATCGTTGAAGAGACCCCGGGTCTCCTCATTGATTTCTATTGAAAACCTGATGCCTCTTTGCACTCTGCACCCGGCTGCCCCTGTGCCGCTGAGGGTGTACTTTCGGTGCCTGCTTGTGTCCCCCCCCCCCCCAGTGCCCTACAAAAACCCCCTGGTCTGCCCTCCGAAGTCGCGGGTACTTACCTGCTGGCAGACTGCAACCGGGGCACCCCTATTTCCATTGAAGCCTATGTGTTTTGGGCACCACTTTGACCTCTGCACCTGACCGGCCCTGAGCTGCTGGTGTGGTAACTTTGAGGTTGCATTGAACCCCCAACGGTGGGCTACCTTGGCCCACTTTTAAAATAGCTTATTGACATTTTTGCCAAAACTGTACTTGCTATTGTGATAATTCAAAGTTCCTAAGATACCCAAGTGAAATACCTTTCATTTAAAGTATTGTTTGTAAATCTTGAACCTGTGGTTCTTAAAATAATCTAAGAAAATATATTTTTCTATATAAAAACCTATTGGCCTGTGTAGGAGGCTGGACTGGCTTGTAGTGAGTACCAAGGGGTACTTGCACCTTGCACCAGGCCCAGTTATCCCTTATTAGTGTATAGGGTGTCTAGCAGCTTAGGCTGATAGATAATGGTAGCTTAGCAGAGCAGCTTAGGCTGAACTAGGAGACGAGTGAAGCTCCTACAGTACCACTTAGTGTCATATGCACAATATCATAAGAAAACACAATACACAGTTATTCTAAAAATAAAGGTACTTTATTTTTATGACAATATGCCAAAGTATCTTAGAGTGTACCCTCAGTGAGAGGATAAGAAATATACACAAGATATATATACACAATAGCAAAAATATGCAGTATAGTCTTAGAAAACAGTGCAAACAATGTGTAGTTACAATAGGATGCAATAGGAACACATAGGGATAGGGGCAACACAAACCATATACTCCAAAAGTGGAATGCGAACCACGAATGGACCCCAAACCTATGTGAGCTTGTAGAGGGTCGCTGGGACTATTAGAAAATAGTGAGAGTTAGAAAAATAACCCTCCCCAAGACCCTGAAAAGTGAGTGCAAAGTGCACTAAAGTTCCCCTAAGGATAAAGAAGTTGTGTTAGAGGAATAATGCAGGAAAGACACAAACCAACAATGCAACAACGATGGATTTCCAATCTAGGGTACCTGTGGAACAAGGGGACCAAGTCCAAAAGTCACAAGCAAGTCGGAGATGGGCATATGCCCAGGAAATGCCAGCTGTGGATGCAAAGAAGCTTCTACTGGACAGAAGAAGCTGAGGTTTCTGCAGGAACGAAAAGGGCTAGAGACTTCCCCTTTGGTGGACGGATCCCTCCCGCCGTGGAGAGTCGTGCAGAAGTGTTTTCCCGCCGAAAGGACGCCAACAAGCCTTGCTAGCTGCAAATCGTGCGGTTAGCGTTTTTGGACGCTGCTGTGGCCCAGGAGGTCGCAAATTGGACCAGGAGGTAGAGGGGACGTCGAGCAAGACAAGGAGCCCTCTTAGCAGCAGGTAGCACCCGGAGAAATGCCGGAAACCGGCACTACGAGGATGCGTGAAACGGTGCTCACCCGAAGTTACACAAAGGAGTCCCACGTCGCCGGAGAACAACTTAGGAGGTCGTGCAATGCAGGTTAGAGTGCCGTGGACCCAGGCTGGACTGTGCACAAAGGATTTCCGCCGGAAGTGCACGGAGGCCGGAGTAGCTGCAAAAGTCGCGGTTCCCAGCAATGCAGTCTAGCGAGGTGAGGCAAGGACTTACCTCCACCAAACTTGGACTGAAGAGTCACTGGACTGTGGGGGCCACTTGGACAGAGTTGCTGGATTCGAGGGACCTCGCTCGTCGTGCTGAGAGGAGACCCAAGGGACCAGTAATGCAGCTTTTTGGTGCCTGCGGTTGCAGGGGGGGAAGATTCCGTCGACCCACGGGAGATTTCTTCGGAGCTTCTAGTGCAGAGAGGAGGCAGACTACCCCCACAGCATGCACCACCAGGAAAACAGTCGAGAAGGCGGCAGGATCAGCGTTACAGAGTTGCAGTAGTCGTCTTTGCTACTTTGTTGCAGTGTTGCAGGCTTTCAGCGCGGTCAGCAGTCGATTCCTTGGCAGAAGGTGAAGAGAGAGATGCAGAGGAACTCGGATGAGCTCTTGCATTCGTTATCTAAAGTTTCCCCAGAGACAGAGACCCTAAATAGCCAGAAAAGAGGGTTTGGCTACCTAGGAGAGAGGATAGGCTAGCAACACCTGAAGGAGCCTATCACAAGGAGTCTCTGACGTCACCTGGTGGCACTGGCCACTCAGAGCAGTCCAGTGTGCCAGCAGCACCTCTGTTTCCAAGATGGCAGAGGTCTGGAGCACACTGGAGGAGCTCTGGACACCTCCCAGGGGAGGTGCAGGTCAGGGGAGTGGTCACTCCCCTTTCCTTTGTCCAGTTTCGCGCCAGAGCAGGGCTAAGGGGTCCCCTGAACCGGTGTAGACTGGCTTATGCAGAATTGGGCACATCTGTGCCCAAGAAAGCATTTCCAGAGGCTGGGGAGGCTACTCCTCCCCTGCCTTCACACCATTTTCCAAAGGGAGAGGGTGTAACACCCTCTCTCAGAGGAAGTCCTTTGTTCTGCCATCCTGGGCCAGGCCTGGCTAGACCCCAGGAGGGCAGCTGCCTGTCTGAGGGGTTGGCAGCAGCTGCAGTGAAACCCCAGGAAGGGCAGTTTGGCAGTACCAGGGTCTGTGCTACAGACCACTGGGATCATGGGATTGTGCCAACTATGCCAGGATGGTATAGAGGGGGCAATTCCATGATCATAGACATGTTACATGGCCATATTCGGAGTTACCATTGTGAAGCTACATATAGGTAGTGACCTATATGTAGTGCACGCGTGTAATGGTGTCCCCGCACTCACAAAGTCCGGGGAATTGGCCCTGAACAATGTGGGGGCACCTTGGCTAGTGCCAGGGTGCCCTCACACTAAGTAACTTTGCACCTAACCTTTACCAGGTAAAGGTTAGACATATAGGTGACTTATAAGTTACTTAAGTGCAGTGTAAAATGGCTGTGAAATAACGTGGACGTTATTTTACTCAGGCTGCAGTGGCAGGCCTGTGTAAGAATTGTCAGAGCTCCCTATGGGTGGCAAAAGAAATGCTGCAGCCCATAGGGATCTCCTGGAACCCCAATACCCTGGGTACCTCAGTACCATATACTAGGGAATTATAAGGGTGTTCCAGTAAGCCAATGTAAATTGGTAAAATTGGTCACTAGCCTGTTAGTGACAATTTGGAAAGAAATGAGAGAGCATAACCACTGAGGTTCTGATTAGCAGAGCCTCAGTGAGACAGTCACTACACAGGTAACACATTCAGGCACACTTATGAGCACTGGGGCCCTGGGTTACCAGGGTCCCAGTGACACATACAACTAAAACAACATATATACAGTGAAAAATGGGGGTAACATGCCAGGCAAGATGGTACTTTCCTACAGCCTGGAGTAAGTATTTGAGTGTGTGTGTGTGTTCCTCATTTATTGCCTGTGTGTACAACAAATGCTTAACACTACCCTCTGAAAAGCCTACTGCTCGACCACACTACCACAAAATAGAGCATTAGAACTATCTCTTTTTGACACTATCTTACCTCTAAGGGTAACCCTTGGACTCTGTGCACACTATTTCTTACTTTGAAATAGTACATACAGAGCCAACTTCCTACAGTGCTGCTCCTGCATCAAGGGACACACGTTTTTTGTGGGGACTTGTGGTGAGAGACAAAGCAAGTCAAATGGGAAGGATGTCCTCCAATGCCGATGGCCCTTGCCAGCAGGTCTTCAATTCTGCTGCTGGAGTCCAGTGTGGGATTCAACAAGCCTTAGTTGGTGCATGGGGTCCAGTACCCCAGGTGTTGGTGAAGCTCAGCTCCTGTGGATCCTTGGGTCTTTTCACTTGGAGGGGAGACAGGACTGGCTTCCTGGTGCTCGGGGACCTCTTCCTGGACAACTGATGTAGCGATGGACCCGGAGGTCAACATGTCGGTGAACTGGACGTCGCGGTTGGTGTCTGCAAAAGGCAGGGAAGTGGCTCCTTCGCTCCAAGGAAAATGTTGACAAAATGCTGGAGAACCTCCATTGCTTTTGGAGTCCCCACAGCTGCAGGATGAGTCTTGGTGTCGCAATTATCGGGATGGCAGCAAGTGAGCAGGCAGGGTTTTGCACCAAAACATTGCAAGGTGGCCATAGTTCTCCCTCTTCCAGCTCTTCTGTATCCTCTTCTTCATCCTCTTCTTCTTGTCCGGCGAATCTGACTTATGGTGTCGGGGAGCCGCCTAAATACTAAATTTAGAGTAGTGGTGAATGGGCTACTTACCCTTGGGCGGGTATACACCCTGATATAACCACTTCCTGTGGGGAGTGGGCATATTCCTATCCCAGAAGGCCTAGATCCGACCAAAACCAAGATGGTGGAACCCTTCTTTGAGTTTTCACCGCTGGGTGTGATTAGCCCAGAGGTGCTACAACCCTACTGACTAGCTAATTTTCCCACCTTTCATGGTGCCAAATGGGCCTCAGGGCAGGGGATGGCTACACCCAGGACTGGGGGAAGACGGGTGGTGTACATACCATAGGCTGCAGGGTCTTTCAAGACCCTAGCCTTGGTATGCAGATCTGCTAGCCATCCTGCTGGAGTGGGTGGTCACAGCCCTCTCCAGAGCATTCATTGTTCGTGACCAGTGAGAGTACAGCCTCTCACCTCCAGGGGGTCAGAAAAGTGTCTGGTGGTAGCAGACTGGACAAAACTGGTCAGCACACCAAGAGACTAGTAGGGTTCAGGGCGCATGTTCGAATAAACCAGAGGCTGGCATCAGATGAGTGTCCAAGACATACCTTAAAATGGCTTTCTAGTTCACTTGCAATGCTCAGCAATAGAGCTGAGCATCAGAGGGCCATATCCACTTGTGCACTAAGTGCACTGCCCCCTGTCTTAGGACTCTTAGGCCTGACTTAGGAGTGACTTACATTTACTTAACTGCAATGATAGGGGCATGGCACACTAAGGGAATGCCATGCTGTGTTATCTCTTGGTTTGCACCATGACATGCAGACTGCAATCCCTGCTGTGGTGTTCTCATTTTTAAGAGTTTGGCGGGGGTGGGGGGGGTGCTGAGGGTGGCATTATCTGTGCTGCAGCCTTTAGGGATCCTCTCCTCAGGTACCATTTTCTAGGGACCTATAAGGGTGGTGGAGTGTGCCAATTGTACATCATGGTACCTGGTTTTGGGTAAAGAGCCCACTTCACTGCACTTCAGTCGAAAAATCTCAGTACTAGTGGCAACAAGTGGACCATGCCAAAAGGGTCACTTTCCTACAACTGGTATCAATACCCATGGGAGCTTTATCTGCAGAATCTAGGGCGTACCTGATGGAATTGTTGGAAATAAGATTGCCCTTTTGCATTATTTTCTGTCTCCTTTATATGCTACTCCGGGAGATACTGGAGAAGTTCCTCCATCTCGTCCCAGTGGGTGCGATCATACCTGGCTAAACGGTCTTGTGTATTGGAACTTTGCCAGCGATAAGCGGCCTGAGCAGCTGTAGGAATGTAGCCTCTTATTAGCATTCTTACCCCCACTTTTTGCCAGTTTGTCAGTGTATGACTGTGTTCACTGGGATCCTGCTAACTAGGACCCCGGTGATTATGCTCTCTCCTTGTAACCTTTTTCACCCCACATTTGGCATTCTGGTGCCCCCATTTAAGTCCCTAGTATATGGTACCTAGGTACCAAGGGCATTGGGATACCAGGGGATCTCCATGGGCTGCAGTATGTATTATGCTATCTGTAGGGAGCCTGTGCAAAGTGTTCTGCAGGCCTGCCATTGCACATACCATTTCACTATCAGGTCACTGCACCATGTCACTGTACGTCACCCCTATGGCAGGCCCTCCGAGCCCAGAGAGTAGGGTGCAAGTACCTGTGTGTGAGGGCACCCCTGCACTGGCAGAGGTGTCCACAAACACCAGTTCCATTTTCATTTTACTGGACTTCGTGAGTGCGGGGACGCAATTTTGTGTGTGTACTGGACATAGGTCAGTACCTAAGTCCAGCAACATAATGGTCACTCGCAACCTATGCATTTTTGTTATCAAACATGTCAGAATCATACCCCAGTACTGTTGCATGTATTACAAGTATGACTCCATGCACTCTGGGGGCTCCTTAGAGAATCCCCAGCACTGTTACCACCAGTCTTACAGGGATTTCCAGGAAGCCCAAGCTGCTGCCACCCCTCAGACAGGTTTCTGCCCTCCTGCTACTTGATCTAATCAAGTCCCAGAAGGCAGAGCAAAGTACTTCCTTTGGGAGAGGAAGGTAACACCCTCTCCCCTTTGGAAATAGGTGTGCCCGACTTGGGAGGGGTAGCCTCCCCAAGTCACTGGCCTGCTTTGAAGGGCACATTTGGTGCCCTCCGTGCATAAACCAGTCCACACCAGTTCAGGGACCTCAAAGTCCCTGCTCTGACGCAAAACTGGACAATGGAAAGGAGGGTGACCACTCCCCTGTCCATCACCACATCCAGGGGTGGTGCACAGAGCTCCACCAGAGGGTCCCCGAGTTCTGCCATCTTGTTTCCAAGGTTGGCAGGGAAGTCTGGGAGCATCTGAGTGGCCAGGCCAGGCAGGTGACATCAGAACCCCTTCCTGATAGGTGCTTACCTGGCTAGGTGACTAATCCTCCTTTCAGGGGTATTTATGAACTATTGGGTGGGTCCTCAGATTCGGTTTGCAAGATTCCAGCAAGACTCCTCTGCAACCTACACTTCGACTTCTGGCCACTGTAACCGTGACTGGACTCTCCAGAAACTGACAACGCTGCAATCCACAAAGAGGACTCTTCTGTAATGAAAATGTCACTTACCCAGTGTACATCTGTTCGTGGCATCAGTCGCTGTAGATTCGCATGTTTTGCAATAGCTCGCCATCTGGTGTTGGGCCGGAGTGTTACAAGTTGTTTTTCTTCGAAGAAGTCTTTCGAGTCACGGGACCGAGTGACTCCTCCTTTTGTGTCCATTGCGCATGGGCGTCGACTCTATCCTCGATTGTTTTTCCCCGCAGAGGGTGAGGTAGGAGTTGTATTGTAGTAATAGTGCCCATGCAATGGAGTGACTAAGTATGTACCTATATAAGGTTGAAATGATATATATACAAATAGTTGAAGGTAACTTCCGAACTGCTACAGGCTCCCGGGGAGGCGGGTGGGCACATGCGAATCTACAGCGACTGATGCCACGAACAGATGTACACTGGGTAAGTGACATTTTCAGTTCGATGGCATCTGTCGCTGTAGATACGCATGTTTTGCATAGACTAGTAAGCAGTTATCTCCCCAAAAGCGGTGGCTCAGCCTGTAGGAGTGGAAGTAGTCTGAAACAATGTTCTTAATACGGCTTGCCCTACTGTGGCTTGTTGTGCGGATAACACGTCTACACAGTAGTGCTTGGTGAATGTGTGAGGCGTAGACCATGTGGCTGCCTTACATATTTCTTGCATTGGGATGTTTCCTAGAAAGGCCATGGTAGCACCTTTCTTTCTGGTTGAGTGTGCCCTTGGTGTAATGGGCAGCTGTCGTTTAGCTTTAAGGTAGCAGATTTGGATGCATTTAACTATCCATCTGGCTATACCTTGTTTTGATAATGGGTTTCCTGCATGAGGTTTTTGAAATGCAATAAATAGTTGTTTAGTCTTTCTGATGTTTTTAGTTCTGTCAATGTAATACATTAATGCTCTTTTGACATCTAATGTATGTAGTGCCCTCTCAGCTACGGAATCTGGCTATGGGAAGAACACTGGAAGTTCCACTGTTTGATTTAGATGGAACGGTGAAATAACCTTTGGTAAAAATTTAGGATTAGTCCTCAGGACGATCTTATTCTTGTGTAGTTGTATAAAAGGTTCTTGTATTGTAAACGCCTGAATCTCGCTTACTCTTCTTAGGGAAGTAATGGCGATGAGGAATGCAACCTTCCAGGTTAGGAACTGTATTTCGCAGGAGTGCACGGGTTCGAAAGGTGGACCCATAAGTCTAGTTAGGACAACATTTAGGTTCCATGAAGGAACAGGTGGTGTTCTTGGTGGAATAATTCTTTTAAGGCCCTCCATGAATGCTTTAATGACTGGTATCCTATAAAGGGAAGTTGAATAGGTAGTCTGCAGGTATGCAGATATTGCTGCAAGGTGTATTTTAATGGAAGAGAAAGCTAGGTTAGATTTTTGTAAGTGAAGCAAGTAACCCACTACATCTTTTGGAGTTGCGTGTAATGGTTGGATTTGATTAATATGGCAGTAGCAAACAAACCTCTTCCATTTACTTGCATAGCAGTGCCTGGTGGATGGCCTTCTGGCTTGCTTTATGACTTCCATACACTCTTGTGTAAGTTGTAAGTGTCCGAATTCTAGGATTTCAGGAGCCAGATTGCTAGATTCAGCGATGCTGGATCTGGGTGCCTGATCTGTTGGTTGTGTTGAGTTAACAGATCCGGTCTGTTGGGCAGTTTGATGTGTGGTACTACTGATAGGTCTAGCAGCGTTGTGTACCCGGGTTGCCTTGCCCAAGTTGGTGCTATTAATATGAGTTTGAGTTTGTTTTGACTGAGTTTGTTTACCAGATAAGGAAGGAGAGGGAGAGGAGGAAAAGCGTAGGCAAATATCCCTGACCAGTTCATCCATAGGGCATTGCCCTGGGACTGCCTGTGTGGGTATCTGGATGCGAAGTTTTGGCATTTTGCGTTCTCTTTTGTCGCAAACAAGTCTATCTGAGGTGTTCCCCAGATCTTGAAGTAAGTGTTCAGAGTTTGGGGGTGAATTTCCCATTCGTGGATGTAAGGAAATGCCTCCTTGGCATGGTTGCCCCCTGACTTTTTGCCTTTGCTGATGCTATGTTTACAATTGAAAGTGTGCTGAGGCCTGCTAACCAGGCCCCAGCACCAGTGTTCTTTCCCTAACCTGTACTTTTGTATCCACAATTGGCAGACCCTGGCATCCAGATAAGTCCCTTGTAACTGGTACTTCTAGTACCAAGGGCCCTGATGCCAAGGAAGGTCTCTAAGGGCTGCAGCATGTCTTATGCCACCCTGGAGACCCCTCACTCAGCACAGACACACTGCTTGCCAGCTTGTGTGTGCTAGTGAGGACAAAACGAGTAAGTCGACATGGCACTCCCCTCAGGGTGCCATGCCAGCCTCTCACTGCCTATGCAGTATAGGTAAGACACCCCTCTAGCAGGCCTTACAGCCCTAAGGCAGGGTGCACTATACCATAGGTGAGGGTACCAGTGCATGAGCATGGTACCCCTACAGTGTCTAAACAAAACCTTAGACATTGTAAGTGCAGGGTAGCCATAAGAGTATATGGTCTGGGAGTTTGTCAAACACGAACTCCACAGCACCATAATGGCTACACTGAAAACTGGGAAGTTTGGTATCAAACTTCTCAGCACAATAAATGCACACTGATGCCAGTGTACATTTTATTGTAAAATACACCACAGAGGGCACCTTAGAGGTGCCCCCTGAAACTTAACCGACTATCTGTGTAGGCTGACTAGTTTTAGCAGCCTGCCACAAACCGAGACATGTTGCTGGCCCCATGGGGAGAGTGCCTTTGTCACTCTGAGGCCAGTAACAAAGCCTGCACTGGGTGGAGATGCTAACACCTCCCCCAGGCAGGAATTGTCACACCTGGCGGTGAGCCTCAAAGGCTCACCTCCTTTGTGCCAACCCAGCAGGACACTCCAGCTAGTGGAGTTGCCCGCCCCCTCCGGCCAGGCCCCACTTTTGGCGGCAAGGCCGGAGAAAATAATGAGAAAAACAAGGAGGAGTCACTGGCCAGTCAGGACAGCCCCTAAGGTGTCCTGAGCTGAGGTGACTCTAACTTTTAGAAATCCTCCATCTTGCAGATGGAGGATTCCCCCAATAGGGTTAGGATTGTGACCCCCTCCCCTTGGGAGGAGGCACAAAGAGGGTGTACCCACCCTCAGGGCTAGTAGCCATTGGCTACTAACCCCCCAGACCTAAACACGCCCTTAAATTTAGTATTTAAGGGCTACCCTGAACCCTAGAAAATTAGATTCCTGCAACTGCAAGAAGAAGGACTGCCCAGCTGAAAACCCCTGCAGCGGAAGACCAGAAGACGACAACTGCCTTGGCTCCAGAAACTCACCGGCCTGTCTCCTGCCTTCCAAAGATCCTGCTCCAGCGACGCCTTCCAAAGGGACCAGCGACCTCGACATCCTCTGAGGACTGCCCCTGCTTCGAAAAGACAAGAAACTCCCGAGGACAGCGGACCTGCTCCAAGAAAAGCTGCAACTTTGTTTCCAGCAGCTTTAAAGAACCCTGCAAGCTCCCCGCAAGAAGCGTGAGACTTGCAACACTGCACCCGGCGACCCCGACTCGGCTGGTGGAGATCCGACACCTCAGGAGGGACCCCAGGACTACTCTGATACTGTGAGTACCAAAACCTGTCCCCCCTGAGCCCCCACAGCGCCGCCTGCAGAGGGAATCCCGAGGCTTCCCCTGACCGCGACTCTTTGAACCTAAAGTCCCGACGCCTGGGAGAGACCCTGCACCCGCAGCCCCCAGGACCTGAAGGACCGGACTTTCACTGGAGGAGTGACCCCCAGGAGTCCCTCTCCCTCGCCCAAGTGGAGGTTTCCCCGAGGAACCCCCCCCTTGCCTGCCTGCAGCGCTGAAGAGATCCCGAGATCTCCCATTGACTTCCATTACAAACCCGACGCTTGTTTCTACACTGCACCCGGCCGCCCCCGCGCTGCTGAGGGTGAAATTTCTGTGTGGGCTTGTGTCCCCCCCGGTGCCCTACAAAACCCCCCTGGTCTGCCCTCCGAAGACGCGGGTACTTACCTGCAAGCAGACCGGAACCGGGGCACCCCCTTCTCTCCATTCTAGCCTATGTGTTTTGGGCACCACTTTGAACTCTGCACCTGACCGGCCCTGAGCTGCTGGTGTGGTGACTCTGGGGTTGCTCTGAACCCCCAACAGTGGGCTACCTTGGACCAAGAACTGAGCCCTGTAAGTGTCTTACTTACCTGGTTAACCTAACAACTACTTACCTCCCCTAGGAACTGTGAAAATTGCACTAAGTGTCCACTTTTAAAACAGCTATTTGTGAATTACTTGAAAAGTATACATGCAATTTTGATGATTTGAAGTTCCTAAAGTACTTACCTGCAATACCTTTCGAATGAGATATTACATGTAGAATTTGAACCTGTGGTTCTTAAAATAAACTAAGAAAAGATATTTTTCTATATAAAAACCTATTGGCTGGATTTGTCTCTGAGTGTGTGTACCTCATTTATTGTCTATGTGTATGTACAACAAATGCTTAACACTACTCCTTGGATAAGCCTACTGCTCGACCACACTACCACAAAATAGAGCATTAGTATTATCTATTTTTACCACTATTTTACCTCTAAGGGGAATCCTTGGACTCTGTGCATGCTATTCCTTACTTTGAAATAGCACATACAGAGCCAACTTCCTACAGTGGACCTGTTGGTGATCTCGAGAGAGATTGTCTGCGAGTTGATTCTGAATCCCTGGGATAAACTGTGCTATTAGGCGAATTTGGTTGTGAATTGCCCAATGCCATATCTTTTGTGCCAACCGGCTCAACTGTGTTGAGTGTGTCCCCCCTTGCTTGTTTAGATAATACATTGTTGTCATGTTGTCTGTTTTGACGAGAATGTATGTGTGAACTATTATTGGTTGGAAAGCCTTTAGTGCTTGAAAAACTGCTAGCAGTTCTAGGTGATTTATATGCAGTTTTGTTTGATGTACGTTCCATTGTCCTTGTATGCTGTGTTGATCGAGGTGTGCTCCCCACCCTGTCATGGAAGCATCTGTTATTACGTATTGTGGCACTGGGTCTTGGAAAGGCCGCCCTTTGTTTAAATTTATATTGTCCCACCATAGAAGCGAGAGGTAAGTTTGGCGGTCTATTAACACCAGATCTAGAAGGTGACCCTGTGCTTGTGACCATTGTGATGCTAGGCACTGTTGTAAGGGCCTCATGTGCAGTCTTGCGTTTGGGACAATGGCTATGCATGAAGACATCATGCCTAGGAGTTGTAATATCATCTTTGCTTGTATCTTTTGTGTTGGATACATGCGTTGTATGATGTTGTTGAAGTTTTGAATTCTTTGTGGACTTGGAGTGGCTACTCCTTTTGTTGTGTTTATTATGGCTCCTAGGTACTGTTGTACTTTGCACGGCAGGATGTTGGATTTTGCGAAGTTGACGGTGAACCCCAGTCTGTAGAGGG
This sequence comes from Pleurodeles waltl, assembly GCF_031143425.1. Classification (NCBI taxonomy): domain Eukaryota; kingdom Metazoa; phylum Chordata; class Amphibia; order Caudata; family Salamandridae; genus Pleurodeles; species Pleurodeles waltl. The sequence continues at coordinate 958,717,531 of NC_090448.1, read as the reverse complement.
TTTGTATGATTTGATTTGTGTGGTGTGAGCACTTTGATAACGAATGGGTCTGGATTAGCCAGTCGTCTAGATACGGGAATACATGTATTTGCTGCCTTCTGATGTGTGCAGCGACTACTGCTAGACATTTTGTTAAGACTCTTGGTGCTGTTGTTAAACCGAAAGGCAATACTTTGAATTGGTAATGTATTCCTTTGAATACAAACCTTAGATATTTCCTGTGCGATGGATGTATTGGTATATGGAAATACGCGTCTTTGAGGTCTAAGGTTGTCATGTAGTCGTGTAGTTTGAGCAATGGTAGCACTTCTTGTAGTGTGACCATGTGAAAGTGGTCTGATTTGATGTATGTGTTTACTATCCTGAGGTCTAGGATTGGTCTTAGCGTTTTGTCCTTCTTTGGTATTAAGAAGTACAGTGAATAGACTCCTGTGTTTATTTGTGTGTTTGGTACTAATTCGATTGCATTCTTTTGCAATAGTGCTTGAACTTCTGTCTCCAGGAGCTCGGAATGATGTTGTGATAAATTTTGTGCTCTTGGTGGTATGTTTGGAGTGAATTGTAGAAATTCTATGCAATAACCATGTTGGATAATTGCTAGAACCCAAGTGTCTGTAGTGATTTCCTGCCATGCTTTGTAATAATGACCTATTCTTCCCCCCACTGGTGTTTTGTGGAGGGGATGAGTGACATGTGAGTCACTGCTTAGTGGCAGGGGTTTTGGGGCTTTGAAATTTTCCCCTATTCCTAGGGAATTGCCCTCCTCTGTATTGGCCCCGAAAGCCTACCCTGTACTGTCCCTGGTAACTGGACGGTGTTGCCTGTGAAGTGCTGGCTTGTGTGGCCTGACCCCGAAACCCCCCTCTAAAGGGTGTCTTGCGGAAGGTGCTGTAGTTTCCTCTGCTCTGCGGGGAGTAGAGTGCGCCCATTGCTTTAGCAGTGTCCGTGTCCTTTTTAAGTTTTTCTATCGCTCTGTCCACTTCTGGACCGAACAGTTTTTTTTCATTGAAAGGCATATTGAGAACTGCCTGCTGTATCTCTGGTTTAAACCCAGACGTTCGTAGCCATGCATGCCTTCTGATGGTCACGGATGTATTAATTGTCCTTGCAGCTGTGTCTGCTGCGTCCATGGAGGAGCGTATCTGGTTGTTTGAAATGTTTTGACCTTCCTCAACCACTTGCTTTGCCCTTTTTTGTAGGTCTTTGGGTAGATGTTCAATGAGGTGTTGCATCTCATCCCAATGGGCTCTGTCATAGCGCGCAAGTAGTGCTTGAGAGTTGGCGATGCGCCACTGGTTTGCAGCTTGTGCTGCGACTCTTTCCAGCTGCATCGAACTTGCGGCTTTCTTTATCCGGGGGTGGTGCATCCCCAGATGTGTGGGAGTTGGCCCTTTTCCTAGCTGCTCCTACAACGACGGAATCTGGTGGCAGCTGTGCAGTGATGAAAACAGGGTCTGTAGGGGGCACCTTATACTTTTTTTACACTCTTGGTGTGATTGCCCTACTTTTGACCGGCTCCTTAAAAATTTTCTTTTGCGTGCCGGAGCATACCAGGGAGCATAGGCAGGCTTTGGTAGGAGCTGTGGGTGGAGGAGAGGGTGTTGAATAAAAAGTCATCCTCGACCTGTTCTGAGTGGAGGCTTACATTGTGAAATTGTGCTGCTCTAGCCACCACTTGAGAATACGCAGTGCTGTCTTCTGGTGGAGATGGCTTTGTAGGGTATGCCTCCGGGCTGTTATCTGACACTGGGGCGTCGTATAAGTCCCATGCGTCCTGATCCTGGTCACCCTGGCTCATGGTGGTGTGAGCTGGGGAATGTGATGGAGTTTGTGCTGGTGAGACGTGAATTACAGGTGGAGGAGAGGGTGGTGGAGTAACCTTTTTCACCACCTTTGTTTGTGGTGTTTGTTCAGTTTGGAACTCCAGTCTTCTCTTTCTTCTAATAGGGGGAAGGGTGCTTATTTTCCCTGTTCCCTCCTGTATGAAGATACGCTTTTGCGTATGGTCTACATCGGTAGATTGCAGCTCTTCCTCGAACCTATGCTTTCGCATTTGGGAGGTTAGTGAATGCTCCTCTGTATAAGAGCCTGAAACTGGGTCGGTTGCAGGTTGTTTTGGCGCCGAAACCCTGTCTGCATCTTTTTTCGGCTCCGAGCTGACTTTTCTTTTTTTCGGGGCCGAAACCTCTCGGCGTCGATCTTCGTCGGTGCCGCTGTCTCGGCGTCGAGCCGTGTCTACACCGCTATCTCAGTGTCGATGCTTGTCTCCAGCACTTTCTCGGTCCCGAGAAGGCTGCGTACCGGTGTCTCGACCGGAGTCGGACTGTCTCAGCACTGTTTGGGCCTTTTTCGGTGCCGACGGTCGGTCACCGAATTTATGGGTCGAGCCATGGCCTGGTGGCAGTGGCGTCCCCTGGGCCTCGTCAATCTTCTTATGTGTTGTTTTCGACATCTTACTCACGGTTTGTGGGTCATCAAATTCCTCGGAGTCCGATTCGTGGATCGAGAAGGTACCTTCCTCTTCTTGTTCCTCGAACTCTCGGTGGGCTGTCGGCACGGACGCCATTTGAAGTCTTCTGGCTCGACGGTCTCGGAGTGTTTTTCGGGACCGGAACGCACGACAGGCCTTGCAGGTGTCTTCACTGTGCTCAGGTGACAGGCACAGGTTACAGACCAAGTGTTGGTCTGTATAGGGGTACTTGTTGTGGCATTTGGGACAGAAACGGAACGGGGTCCGTTCCATTGGCGTTCTTCAGCACGCGGTCGGGCCGACCAGGCCCCGACGGGGGATCGAAAAACTACCCCGAAGGGTACCGGAGCTCTTCGATCTTCGATGCGGTGTTGAATCTAACTACGCCGATCCCGAACGCAACAATACCGACGAAAATCTTCCGAATTTAGCCATCTTTCCGTTCCGAAACTCTGAGCGACAGGAACACGTCCGAACCCGATGGCAGAAAAAAAACAATCGAGGATAGAGTCAACGCCCATGCGCAATGGACACAAAAGGAGGAGTCACTCGGTCCCGTGACTCGAAAGACTTCTTCGAAGAAAAACAACTTGTAACACTCCGGCCCAACACCAGATGGCGAGCTATTGCAAAACATGCGTATCTACAGCGACAGATGCCATCGAACCTTTGTTTCCATGGCTCCTGCCAGCTTTGCAACATTTCCCTGGCTGGGCATCTTCAGAAGACAGCAACTCTTCAGCCTGCACAAGAAAAAGGAGAAATCTCCCTTGAAGTGAAGGAGTCACTCCCCTGCATCAGCAGGCACCTGCTGCAACGACCACCAGCTGCCCGGATCTTCTATCATCCTGAGCTGCTTGGATCATGCATCAAGGGTAGTGGTGCGGAGTAGTCATCTTGGTTCTCTCTGCCAGCTGTCCAACTTTGGTGGAGGTAAGCCCTTGCCTTCCCACGCAGGACAGTACCCCCAATGCACTGTGTTTCTTGCAGCTGCCAAGGCTTGTTCACATCTCCTCCAAGGGATTTTCAGGTGGCGTGTAGCTCCAGTCCACCAGCACTCCTTTCTTTGACGCACAGCCCTCTGCATGGTTCTCCTGCGGCCTGGGATCCCTTCCTGAAGTGCTGTGTGGGCTTCTTCTGCGACTTCTGTGTCCCCGCCTCTGTTCCTGTGGGCTCTCTGGGACGCTCTGGGACCCTCCTGGATGGAGTCCTCCCAGGCCTTGCTGGTCCCTGGCACCACTACTTTTCCACTAACCGTGAGTTTGCCTTTCCCAAGGCTTGTTGGTGGAATTCCTGTACAAACACCAGTCTGCAATCTTCACTCCAGTGTGGGACATCTGCAAACATCAGGAACTCTTCTCCAGCTCCAGGGCTACAGTACTGATGTTTTGTTCTTCACCGTCGACCAACTCCTGTAAGTACAGCTGGGAGGGTAGTAGCTCCTACTCCTCCTGGACTCTACTGTGACTCTTGGACTTGGTCCCCTCACTCCACAGGTCGTCTTCTTCAGAAATCCAACACTCGTTTCTTGCAGTCTTGTCTGAATGTTTTCCTTTTCTTCCTTTTGGGTGGTTTGGGGAAATTCCAGTGATTTACTCCTGCTTTTCTGGTCGCTGGGGAGCACTGTGTTACTTATCTCTGTGGTTTTCTATTACTCCCAGCTCCCCTCTACACTCCACTTACCTAGGTGGGGTCCCGTTTTCACATTCCGTTTTTTTAGTATATGGTTTGGACTCCCCCCTAGGGTAACTACTGGTTATTTACATTTGCATTGTTTTCTAACCCTTTCTATGCCTATTTCTGATTACTAGAGTATATATTTAGGTCATTAGTTACCTCCTATTGAGTGTTGCCCTTCTAGTATTTTGTGGTATTGTGTTCCACAAATTAAGCACCTTTATTTTTGTACAACTGAGTTCTTCCTTCCATGTGTGTAAGTGCTGCCTGCCTACAGTAGTATTACATGAGCTTTGAATGTCTCCTCGATAAGCTTTGGCTGCTCATCCATAGCTACCTCTAGAGAGCCTGGCTTCTAGACATTGCCTACACTTCACTAAGAGGGGATACCTGGACCTGGTAAAAGGTGTAAGTACCTTGGGTACCCACCACACACCAGGCCAGCTTCCTACAGCAATTATTTGTTTCCCTAAAGCATCAATTAGTTTAGACTTTTTACCAGGAGGTTAAGCATCAGCTGTGGTTTGTGAATTAGCCCTAGGCAGTGGAAACAATAAATGAGTCTTTGGGGGGGGGGTGCCCTCGTATGTAAACAAGGTCCGAAGGTGTGGCTTTCTATTTTGTGCAACCCTGGGAGTGATGATACATCGCGCACTGTGTCTTTAAAGATATCGTTCGAGTGACGTTGCATGCATTTTAGCATGGGGAGGTATTGGGAAGTTTTGTGTGTGCTAGATAGTCTCAAAGAGGAAATCCTCTGTGATAGGGTCTTTATATAGAGGGACCTGGTGAGAGGCTGCAGCCCTACTGATGAGTTTCTTATAGGAAGGGGTGTCATCAGGGGATGATGGTTTGGCAGGGTACAAACCTGGGTCGGTGTCTTCCAGAGGACTGACGTCATAGTTAGACCAGGGATATTTTGGTTGTGGTGCGCTCATTTGGATCATCCACCCCCATGCCTGCCTGTGAAAGAATGTAGGGATCCCTGTGGAGTAATGCCTAGGGGGTCACTGTGAGAATGTGGGGATGCCGGTGGAGTAATGCCTAGGGGGGTCGCTGTGAGAATGTGGGGATCCCTGTGGAGTAATGCCTAGGGGGGTCGCTGTGAGGAGGAGAGCAGGTAGCTAGTGGGATGGAGGAGGAGGTGGTGGAGGAGGAGGAGAAGGTAGTGGAGGAAGCAAAAGGCTAGTGGATTGGCCCCTTTTGAGAGGCACTGGCAAGTCTATAGCTTTTTCCAAAGAAAGAACACACTTTGATGGAGGTGGCGTCGTCACCACAGTCTTGGCTAAAAAGTGGCCAGTCGGAGGCTGCATGTGCAGCTGCTTTCGATGTGGATAGAGTCATTCCTGCATTGTCTGGAGGATTGGTTCTAGATCAAGTTTCGGTGCCAGTGTTGAAGTTTTTGGTGCCGGAAGTGACTTGGGTTTTGGAGCCGAATTGGTCGGAGCCAAAACATTCGGTCTGAGTGGTCTGAGCCAAAGAGGAATATGGTCGGCTCAGTGCGGAAGTTGATGGCTTCGGCTTTGCGTTTGGTGCTTAGCCCAAGGGCGGGTCATCTGTAACAGATGGCCGGTGCCTACAATGGCCTGTTGGCAGTGGTGGCCCGGGAGTCATATGTTTGGGTGGAATTGAAAGTTCTTTGGGTGGCTGGACAGGGACTTTAGTACTCACAGTACCCGGTGGAAGGTCCTAGATCTGGAGATCAATCTCCAAGTCAGAGCTGGAGTCTTGAGGGGAAAAGGCCTCTTCTTCGGCTGCAGATGACTTGTTGAGTTCTTCCTCCTCAATACCCTGATGACCAAAGATGTCTGGTTTGTCTTCAATCTCCCTACATTGTATCTCTTTGTAAAGTGCCCTTCAGTCCCATAAGGTTTTCTTCAATCTAAACAATCATCAGGCCTCACAATCTTCTTATCTGTGAACGCAAGACAATCACAAGTTGCAAGTCTGATAAAGGTCGCTCCTCGGGCACTTATCGTGGCACCTCGGGCAGAAGCAGAATGGAGTTTGTTCCATTAGCAAGACATTCTAAGGTGAGGCCTATGAGATGGCAAGTTAGACCTGAAAGGGCAAGGCCCTAGGGCTGCATTCGGAGAACCTTGATCGGACGAACGCAAAGATGAGAACGCAAGTGATAATACCGACCAGGTTAAGGGTGGATTACTAACCAAAAGGAGCCTGAAATGGTCTCCAACTGAATCGCAGTTATACAAGTCCGAACTCAACGGTGGAAAGAAAACAATCTAACAATGGAGTTGATGCCCATGTGCATTATCACCAAGAGGAGGAGTCACTTACCTCATAACTCAAAAGACTTCTTCAAAGAAAAAAACTTGTACATATCCGGACCGAACACTAGATAGCAGGAGTATGCAAAAGCATGCATATCTACAGCCATACATGCCTCGATCAGTAACTTACCTTCAGTAAAATTCTTTCTGGTAGAGACTATCTAAATTCAGATGTCACACCTTTTAAATATTAGTCTTATACATTAGGCGCAAAGCGTCTCCTAGCAGGAGATGCCTTAGAAACTCCAATGAGGAGAAATGTTGACATTCTGCATTCGACAGTGGAGAGTAGATCATGCCAAGGTTCTCCCTATTTGTGGAAGAGTCCTTGCGCCACCTCTAGGTGTAACTGCCACTTTTGATCCACTAGGCATTGACAACTAAGCCGGTCTGCCCTGCCTTTCAAAGATACTGCTTGGTGACTCACCACCAGGAAAATTCATTGATAGTCCTGCTATTTCCAGAGGCATAGCACCTCCTTGTGCAAGGTTCATGACCTCCTGTACCCTGTTTGTTGCAGTACCACATGGCGGTGGTGCTGTTCACAAGCACCTGTACCAGCCTACATTTGATGTACAGAAGGAAGGCTTTCAACAATAAGCCAATAGTTCTCCGCTCCAGAAGGCAGATGTGGAGCTGGGACTCTGCCAGAGATCAGAGGCCTCAGATCTCCACCGCTTCCAGGCTGCCTCTCCTACCCAAAAGAGATGTATTGGGAACCACTACCAGCTCTGGGTGGGGTAGGGAAAGAGGTCTGCCAAGTCCCAATTCCAGTCCAGTAAACACCACTGCAGGTCCTTTGCAGTCTCCTCTGAAATCTGGACATGATTGGAGTGGTCCCCTTGACGCTGGACCAAGTGAGACTTCAGATCCCATTGCAAAGCCGCAAATGTCACCTGACGTGCTTGACCAGCAGCAGACTGCAGGAGGCCATCAGTCCCAGCAGTCTCAGAGCTAACTTCACTGAAACACATGCCTGAGGCTGAAAGATCGTGATCATAGCCTGAATGTCTTGGACGCTCCTTTCTTGGGGAAAGGCATGAAACAGAGCTGCATCCAAAATGACTCTGATGAAGGGGAGAGACTGAGAAGATTTAGGTGCAACTTCAGCATGATGATATTGAACCCCAAATGAAGACAGGAGGTTCATCATAGTCTGGATTGGTTAATGAATGCCTGGGGTTAGCCCACCTATAACAGGCAGTAATCAAGATAAGGGAAGACTAGAACCCCTGACCTACAAAGATGTGCTGCTACCATTGCTTCACTTTGTTAACACCGGAAGGGTCTTTGGGAGACCGAGTGGGAGCACAGTGAACTAAAAATGCTACTGCCCCACCACGAACCGCAGGTTTTGTCGATGGGCCTGCAGGGCTGTATATGGAAATATGGGTCCTGCAGAACTAATGCCACCATTCAGTCTCCATGGTCGAGGGCAGGCAAAACCTTGGCCAAGGTGAGCATTCCCAATTTGTCCTTTTGAAGGAAGGCATTCAGAGGGCACAGGCTTCAACCTTTCTTTTGCACCAGAAAGTAGTGGGAATAACAACCTTGACTTGTAAATCACAGTCAGGTGTGGCAATGAATGAAGACACTATTGCCAATGGCTCGCCCAATTAAATCTGTAGTATCAAGGCCACAATTTGTTAATTAAGCAGCATTGCAGCAGTCCTGTATGGCTTGAGTCAAGAGAGAGCAGAGGCCTTCTAGGACACTTTGGAGGACTTGTGTAACTAAATCCCAGGAGCATGGGAATAGCTGCCCAGTGTAGGAGGCTTGCTCAGAATATGGTGTACACCTATAGGTGAGGCACCCTGTACTGGGCCCTGGCAACCCTCAGTGATAGTGTAGGAGGTTCTAGATAACCAGAGCTCTCAGCAAATAGCTGTGGAGAGTAGCTAAAGCTTATCCAGGTGGGTGTAAAGAAGTTGCAGATACCATAGAGGTGAATCAGCGATGTACAAACAGGAAAGAACCACACCAATGTAAGAAAAATAATGTATTATTTATTATAACACAAACATTAAACTAACTTTGGTATATCTTCTAACTGAAGATATGAACATACAAAAATATACTCAAACAGTTAAGTAAAAGCATAAAATAACATGGGCCCTCCCCTAAAGGGTGGGGGGAGGGGTTTGGGGAACCACATACTAAAAAAATGGACTGTGAAAGTCACCATTTATCAAAACTACTACCTAAGGACACTTAGGACTGGGGTAGCACTAAAACTCTAAAGCTAAGTAGCTAGGATTTCCCAGGCGCCCATGTGCAGAGTTGAAGCCCCGGATCAGTGTCTATAAGATAACATGAGGAAGTTGCAGTTAGAGTTCCTGTGTTCTAGGATGCTTTATTGAGAAGCAGAGTACCCACACCAGGGAGCTTAGGTGCATAGGGGTGAAATCAGAACACCCCGTTGACGTCAATGGGGACCTCTGTTGTCCAGCTGCTGTTGTGAGCCATGAACCAGGTTGGTGGAACCCAGGCATAAGAAGAGGACCTAAGAAAAGAGCGGACAGAGTACCCAGGTGGTGCAGGGGGCAATGCCCACCCTTCGTGGAGATGCTTTCCTGTTGGATGGTGGCCAAAGCAGTGCAATGCAGAAGGATTTCAGGAGTCATCTACGAGATGTCCCTCGCCAGTCGTCCGATTGCATAGGGGTCCAGTGGTCAGCAGAACCACCAAAATGTCTTGACAAATGCAAGGAGGTTAGCAGAATTTTGGGGACCAGCAAAGTCCAGTAGACTCTACCTTTGCAGGTAAGTCAAGGAAGCCCTCAGCAAGCGGGAGACCCAGAAGGCATCATTGGAGTTCCCGGCAGGACCCTATGGCAGCAGGCACAGGGAGGCCTCAGCAGCACAGCAAAGAGGGGTGCCCACGTCACAGGAGTTGCAGAGGGGATGTCGTTCTTGGAGCTGTATAATGCTGGAGGCGAGCTTCTTCGAGCGAGGAGGTCTTCGGACTAAAGAGCCAACAAGCCTTGGCAACGACAAACACATGGTGCATAGGGTTTCCAGCCAGGCCGCTCCATTGAGGGACCTCAAACTTCTCAGTTGCAAATAAGGTAGGTCAAACCTCAGGAGGGCCACAGAACCACCACCTACGTTGTAGAGCCTTGGAGAATCCATGAGACCATAAGATCCACAAACCGGTCTCAACACTGAGGTACCTGCGGACGCAGTGGAGTGACTGTCAGTGGACAATTACTACAGTGGCCCACCTATTGGGGGGTCAGGAATATTACCCAGCTGGACTAACCAGTCAGATGCCCCCAGGATTGCAGAATCAAGTGGCCACCTGGCAGAGCTCTGGGCACCTCCCCAGGGGAGGAGCTGGACAGGGGGATGGTTGTTCCCCTGTCCTTTGTGTGGTTTCAAGCCAGAATAGGAGCTGGGGGCTTCCTGCACTGGAATAAACTGGTTTATCCAAGGAGGGCACCAAATGTGCCCTTCAAAGCAGTCTGGTGGTGCTCAGAGGCACACCCCACCCCAACCCAGAGAACCTATTTCTAAAATAAGTGGTAACACCTCACCTCGACAGGAAATCCTTTGTTCTGCCTTCCTCTGCTCGAGTCAGGCTCAGAAGCAGGAGGACAGAACAGCGTCTGGGGTCAGCAGCAGCATGGGCTGGCATGCAGTCCAAGCAGACATGTGGGATCCCCTAGGGAACCCCCAGAGTACATGGTATCATGCAACTAACACTGGAATCAGTGAAGATGCATGATTCCAACATGTTTAATACCAAACATGACTAGGTTCAGTGAAGCCATTATGTAATGGACATCTTGTTTTTACCAGCATTCACTACATACCTTAAGATGGCTTCCCCACACTTACAATGCCCAGAAAATGAAGTCTGGGGGTTGTAGGGTCACCTCTGCTCATGCAGGGGTGCCCTCAGAGTAAGAACCACGCGCCCTACCTTAGGGGTGACTTATAGGGTCAGAGTGCAGTGAAATAAGGTAAACCTTATATTTGGGGTAAAAGGTGCATGCACCATTTCACACAGGCTGCAACAGCAGGCCTGGAGTTACAGTTTGCGTGGGCCCCAAAGGGTGGCACAATACATGCTGCAGCCCATGGGGGGACCCCTTGTGTACCAATGCCCTAGATACCCACTTACCATATACTAGGGACTTACTTAGGTGCACCAGTATGCCAACTGAGGGGTGTAAATGTTACTAACCAAGAGGGTTAGTGGAGAAAACACAAACAATGGAGTCCTTGGTAGCAGAATCCCAGTTTATTACAGTCTAAACAAACTGACACCAGGCAAAAAGTGGGGGTAACTGTCAGAAAGGTGCTACTTTCCTACACCCAGCACGTGGTCGGCATTGACTGATCTGAGAGCCAAGCTAGTGAAAGAAAATACTCTATTCCAAAAGATCTCCCCTCTCTTGGATTCCCCTATATGAGGGAAAAGCATTTGGGTTTGTCCAACTGGTGGAAGTCTACACCAATAGGCTGTCAGGAAAACGGTGATGACAAAAACAGGGTTTCAAAGCGGCAAGACAGTGGCATCTCACAATCTGGTAACAGCAAGGTTTGGCCCAAGCCCCTAGGAGTGTAACAGTGAGTGCCTGATAAAAAGAAAGTAGGGGCTCAGTAGTGGTTTGCCCTTGCTGGAAAACTTCCATGAGGTCATTAGTTTTGACTGCTAAGGAAGGGAGCTGGAGGTTGAGACTTCGGCCAACCTCCGCATAGCCATCGTAAAAGAAGCACTCTCTTCAGTGGCAGGACTAAGGGGTGAATTAAGGCCAGAATCAGGAGAGGTGTGTAGATCACTGGCATCCTGGAGGTCGTTATACCTGTTTTGATGGTAGGAATGGCCAATTTTATCTACTATAGCTGTCAAAATTAATTCCAAACAAGGAATACAATCTACAAGATCTTCATTCTGGAATGTTAACCAGGGCAGGTTGGAGCTTAGGGCAAACCGATCATGACTTCGGTCAAGTTCGGAGCAGCGCTGAGTTAGAAATCTCACTGGGCACTTCATCTTCCGACATTGGTGAAGTCTGCATCAGCGGCAACGCTTCAGGAACCAGTGAGGGTCGTGAAGTCAGAGTCAGTGTAGAAGCTGGGAGAGGCCCCGTAATGTGTTGGACGGTCCAACTGGCACTGACAGCAAACCCACCAGTGGTATCTCAGAGTGCCTCTCAGCTCCTTGGGGCCCTACAGGCACACCAGAGAGTCGGAAGGAATCCTAAGAGTCAGAACATAGCTTGACAGAGCTCTTCAATCTGCCTCGGTGTTCCAGATGGCCCAAGAAACTCTGGTTGTGCTGGGACAAGTTCTGAAATGGACTCAGATGTCAATAGACTTTGGAAGTGAGTAAGAGACATGGCAACACCTTCTTCCCACTTTAACCTTCTCAGGAGTACGAGAGTGGCAGGAAAGGATTTAGTTCTGTTTAGATTTTTTATGGCGTTTCTTCAACCTACCTGAAGGTTTGGAGAACAATGACAATTTGCCTCCAGATTGATTCCTGAGCTAGGAACGAGGCGGACATTGACCCTAGGACTTGCACCGGAACTCAGACCAACCCCTGGACTTGGACAGGTTGCAACAAGGAGTCTTGCAATGTTTGGCATCAAAGCTTCACCTTGTGGCCACTTATGGCCTTCGGGTTCATCGATGCGCAGTCACTGCAGGTCGAGTTGTGACACGACCGCAGGAACCACAAGCAAAACTGATGAGGCTCTGTCAGACATTTGTTTGCAATAGTCCTTACAGGGTTTAAAACCTGTCATTTTGGAAGGTGATATTTCCCATGCATACTGTAAAATATGTGAGGAAAAGGGTCTCAAAGAGAAGAGTAGTAGGTCCGGACCTGCATCTGGTGCCACACAAAGAAACTGATGCCACTGCCCAAGACTGGCACCTGTGCAGGCCCCACACGTCATTTCCAGAGCGGAATAGTGTCAGTACGGAGCCACACAGTACTACATGCCACAACAGATTCTTGAACAGATACTTACAGGGTAAATTACATTTTCATTTGTGGCTTGTCAAATAGGTGCTGTCCTACCTCTGGCTGGCCAGGTATCTTCTCAAATTACCTGTGCAGAACTGATGGAGGTGGCATTTGAAAATTGTCATTAACAGGAGGAAATGCTGGTGTTAAAGAGGAGGCTTCTGGGTTTTTTAGGCAATTGTATGTTATTTCCAAATAATGTTAGTAGTGTGAGCTCCTCTGTAGAGGTTTGCGACCCCAGTGAAGGTTGTACATCTTTAAAGCACTTCCATGATCTCAAATTTGGATGTAGGCATCTGGTCTCCCCATGCCGCAGTAATGGTGAGAAGGCTCCTTGGTAGGGTCCAATGTGGAGACTGATCTCCATGAAGAGGAGCCACCATATGCTGATTCGAAACTTTGGAAATTCACAAGGTCGGCAGCCCTCACAATGACAATCCCAAAGTCTATGGACTGTGACGAGCACCTCAACTTGGCATACCTCAACACTGTATGCCTCGGCATAGTTTGCCTCATCTTCAGCCAGGAATGGGAACACTGGTAACTTGAGGAGCACCCCGAGGGCCCTGAAGGGGCATCACACCCAGTCAAACCAGGAGCTGAAGAGAAAGTAGAACATTCTTGCCCTTTTGGATTCAGTGGACCACAAGGGTGTGCAGCCAATTTCCCAGTGCTTCCCTCGGAGATGAACGCCCTACCAGTGGTAGGCAGAAGCAAAATGTGAATTAAAGGTTAGATGAAGAAGGTGAATACAAAGCCTCTGAATTAAAACATTTATGTTTTATATGCCGGTTCAGAGCCTGCAATCTTGGGGTCTACTCATGTGCCCTCCTACATTTCAGCGAGAACCCCCGCCAGGAGAGGAGCGTCAAGCAACTGCAGGAAATTCTTCTGGGGCCACGCTACCGGCTGGGGTGGGAATTCATCCCCCAGACTGCCTTGCTTCCAGGTCCAGCCCCCAATGCCTCGTGCTATTTAAGCGCCTACTGGCCTCACAGCGCAGGACGTGCTGTTGCAGGAAAAACTTCTGGGGCCACACTATCGGCAGAGGTGGGACTTCATCCCCCAGACTGCCTTGCTTCCAGGTCCAGCCCCCTGTGCCGCGCGATATTTAAGCACCTACTGACCTCGCAGCGCGGGACGCGCTGTTGCAGGAAATTCTTCTAGGGCCACTCTACCGACTGGGGTAGAACTTCATCCCCCAGACTGCCTTGTTTCCAGGTCCAGCCCCTGTGCCTCGCGCTAGTTAAGCGCCTCCTGACATTGCAGCGCAGGACACGCCAGGGCCAAGACGGGCCCCTCTTCGCCCGTCATCATCCGGCAGAGGCTGGGCGTCTCCATTTACCTGTTGAGAAGTAAGTTTATGCTCCAGGAACTGGTTTTAACCCTTTCCCTGCCAGTCCCTTTCCCCCTCTGGTGTCAGGCCTTCTTTTGGCTATTTGGAGCAGTTCGTTGTAAGGAAATGCCTCCTTGGCATGGTTACCCCCTAACTTTTTGCCTTTGCTGATGCTAAGTTATGATTTGGAAGTGTGCTGGGACCCTGCTAACCAGGCCCCAGCACCAATGTTCTTTTCCTAAACTGTACCTTTGTCTCCACAATTGGCACAACCCTGGCACCCAGGTAAGTCCCTTGTAACTGCTTCTCCTGGTACCAAGGACCCTGATGCCAGGGAAGGTCTCTAAGGGCTGCAGCATGTCTTATGTCACCCTGGGGACCCCTCACTCAGCACATACACACTGCTTGCCAGCTTGTGTGTGATGGTGGGGAGAAAATGACTAAGTCGACATGGCACTCCCCTCAGGGTGCCATGCCAACCTCACACTGCCCATGGCATAGTTAAGTCACCCCTCTAGCACGCCTTACAGCCCTAAGGATGGGTGCACTATATCACAGGTGATGGCATATGTGCATGAGCACTATGCCCCTACACTGTCTAAGCAAACCCTTAGACATTGTAAGTGCAGGGTAGCCATAATAGTATATGGTCTGGAGTTTGTCAAAAAGAACTCCACAGCACCATAATGGCTACACTGAAAACTGGGAAGTTTGGTATCAAACTTCTCAGCACAATAAATGCACACTGATGCCAGTGTGCACTTTATTGTAAAATAGACCCAGAGGGCATCTTAGAGATGCCCCCCTGAAAACATACCTGACTTCCAGTGGGGGCTGACTAGTTTTTGCCAGCCTGCCACACACCAGACATGTTGCTGGCCACATGTGGGGAGTGCCTTTGTCACTCTGTGGCCAAGAACAAAGCCTGTACTGGGTGGAGGTGCTTCACAACTCCCCACGCAGGAACAGTAACACCTGGCGGTGAGCCTCAAAGGCTCACCCCTTTTTTTACAGCGCCCCAGAGCATCCCAACTAGTGGAGATGCCCACCCCTCTGGCCATTGCCCCCACTTTTGGCGGCAAGACTGGAGGAGATAATGAGAAAAACAAGGAGGAGTCACCCACCAGTCAGGGCTGCCCCTAAGGTGTCCTGAGCTGAGGTGACCCCTGCCTTTAGAAATCCTCCATCTTAGTTTTGGAGGATTCCCCCAATAGGATTAGGGATGTGCCCCCCTCCCCACAGGGAGGAGGCTCAAAGAGGGTGTAGCCACCCTCCAAGACAGTAGCCATTGGCTTCTGCCTTCCCAGACCTAAACACACCCCTAAATTTAGTATTTAGGGGCACCCCAGATCCCAGGAAATCAGATTCCTGCAACCTGAAGAAACAAGAAGGACTGCTGGCCTACAAGCCTGCAGGGGAGGAGGAAGACGACAACTGCTTTGGCCCCAGCCCTAACAGCCTGTCTCCTGACTCGAAAACCGGCAACCAGTGATGCATCCGACAGGGACCAGCGACCTTTGAAGCCTCAGGAGTGCCCTGGACTAAAGGACCAAGAAACTCCAGTGAGCAGCGGCTCTGCTCAACAACATCAACTTCTTTGCAACAAAGAAGCAACTTTCAAGACTTCACATTTCCCGACGGAAGCGTGAGACTTCCCACTCCACCCGATGCCCCCGGCTTGAGATCCAGAGAACCAACACCACAGGGAGGACTCCCCAGCAACTGCGACTCCGTGAGTAGCCAGAGACGACCCCCCTGAGCCCCTACAGCGACACCTGCAGAGTGAATCCAGACGCTCCCCCTGACCACGACTGCTTGTAACAAGGAACCCGACGCCTGGAACCAGCACTGCACAGCTGCCTTAAGAAATCCTCCATCTTGGGTTTGGAGGATTCCCCCAATAGGAATAGGGATGTCTCCCCCCCCCCTCCCCCTCCCTCCCCCCCTCCCCCAGGGAGGAGGCACAAGTAGGGTGTAGCCACCCTCAAGGACACTAGCCATTGGCTACTGCCCCCAGACCTAAACACATCCCTAAATTCAGTATTTAGGGGAGATTTATACAAGTCTGAGCCGGAACTGTGGTCCAATTATATCAATATGATATCTAATGCAATAGCAGCTGGGGGCCCAATGCCCAGTACCTGGAAAGAGGCCAACACAATACCTATAAGAAGGGTGAAGTGAGCTCTCCCGCTAACTACAGACCCAGCCTTATCGATAACCTCCAAAAAAAGTATTTGCTAAACAGCTACTGGATAGGCTGCTGGACTAGGCTGATGCCAATCATGTAATGCCCCCTCTGCAGGTGGGCTTCTATTCCAAAACTAGTATGGTGGATCAAGTTTTACGGTTGGTGCGCCTTTATTGGAAATACGTAACCCATGCCAAACAAAACCTATATGTTGTTTTTGTGGACCTCCGGTCTGTATTTGATTTAGTCCCTAGAGGGAAATTGTGTGATGTTCTACATAAAATAGGTACTCCAAGGAACATAATCCATGTTTTACAGCGGCTACATGAGAGCACATATGCTCAGGTGAGATGGGGCAATCAGGGAGAACTAACAGACCACATCCCTATCTAGCAGGGGGTTCGCCAGGGCTCTGTCCTGGCACCAACACTATTTACCCTCTACATAAACAAGGTGGTTGAAGCAGTGTCTCTTTGCCAGAATGATGCTCCTTCGTTAAATGCTCAAAAAAATCCCTATACTACTTTTCGCGGACGACTCCCTCCTCATCTCTAAGACTCCAATGGAGCTCCAGACCCTCTAATAAGTTTACAGCGTTTTGTGCAGATCGTGGGTTGGAACTGAATGTCAGCAAAACCAAACTGATGGTGCTTAGCCCGGGGCCACCCATGAGATGCACCATCACTGTAGCTGGGGTTCCTTTGAACAAAGTCAGTTCAATAGATTATTTGGGCGTTAGGATCTCCAATAAATTCCACTGGGAAGATCAGATTGGTAAAAGCGTGTCTTCTCCAACATAGATCAGGTGCTATCTTGCGCTCACACAGAAGTGCCCACACGAAACCCATCTCTCCGACTCTTTAGATCTACCTGGAAAAAGCACAAAATGCTGCAGTCTATGGTGCTGGGGTGTGGGCGAAAACTGCTTCGCCAGAACTCTACTTGCGTGTCCAGGTAGTACCCCATCCGCCCGGTTCCCATCTTTTTGGATCTTGGTTTGAATCGTATCTCAGATATGTTAGCCCTAGGAATGCTACTTCTTTGGGTAAGGACCTGGTCTACTCCAGAGCTCACTACTTACAGGGACTCACTTCTTGATCTCTTAAGAAGACCTAATGTAGCCTTTATCCCATGGTATAGGCATGTGTCAGATTGGTTTCGTATTTGGGATCTTTGTAGCTATTGGGAGAATCCTCAGGATCTAGGGAAGGTCCAGAAGCAATCTTTGAAGTTAGCCTATTGGTCCTATGTCAGGAATAATTATCTTCTTGATACAACTCGTGGGCGGCTGACCAATCAATTTCTTGATTTCAAATGGTACCCCCTGTACTAATCCTTTTTAGATGTCATCCCTGACTCCTTGGGAAAGAGTGTGTATGTCCGTTTTCATTATGGGTGTTTGCTGCTAATGTCTTTCCCCAGTAGTTGGAGGGCACTGCCAGTATCTAACTTATGTCCGGACTGTGGCGGTGCCCCTGAATCGGTTGAACATTTTCTGGTTTTTGTGCACAGCTTATGCACGACCTAAGTGGGTTCGTCCAATCTGCCAGAACCTGGGCATTAGACAACATGTTATCGTCCTTATGATTTTAAAGAGCGACACTTCAACTGTCTTGGTTCATGCAGTTAGCAAGTTCCTTGTGGCTGCATGGCATATGCGTACGTGCCTTTTAAAATACCGGTGATATATATTTCTTTTCTACATATATGTTTGATTAATGGTACCAAATATGCATGCTCTAAGGCATGGACTTGGAGAATCAATTTTTATTGTCAGTATTGTATGATGATTTTAATTATTTTATTTATTTGATCTATTTTTGTAATCATATGGCGTATTATGGTTGTATGCTTTGATGGTTTTATGACCGAATAAAGCTTGTGTTATGACTTTGTATGAATCGGTTTTCAAACAGGACTTTTCTTTTAATATACAAAGCTGGTAAAACACTGCTAATGCGGTCTCTATTCCAGACATAAAAAAGCATCTTTAATTGTGATACCCTTCCACTAAAGAACCTGGTTTTTATAATTTATACTCACTAAAAAGATACTAGAATGCAAGCCTCTTCGCTTTTCATGTAATGCAACAAAAGGGAGTAGCAAGTCCAAGGTTAACAACATGCCTTAACTCACTCTAATCAAGTAGATATATAGCTCACAGAAAATGCATTACACTTTTGCACAAGAAATTTGTTACCTATTAAAGAGAGCTGGAGAAGTAGCAGCTCTGTCCTTCAGTCCCTCAGAGGATGGGTTCATGGTAAACACGACATGGAGATTGCGAATAACTTGACTAGTAAACCATTTGTACAATTCTTCATGAGAGTCTAACATCAAGCCTTCTTTCTGAGCTCCTTCTTTACATTGTGTCATGAGGGTTGAGTATTCATCTCCTTCAAACAGTCCTGGAACCTAAATAATGTACAATAGAACAAGTTTTGAATGGTCATGAATACCAGTTCCACAAAATATCATCTAAAACAAGAAAAACAATCAACTTCTGAACAGGCTGTTACATACGCAAGAGGAGAAGGATGGTCACTGTTTGTTCTATAACTGTACACTAAATATTGCAGCAAAGCCATAAAAGCTCTTGTTGCTGCATGCCCAATAACGTTAATAGCAAATTCAATTAGTTTAAAATCAGGATCATCAGTGATAAACTTTGTGGAAACCTGGTTTGTGTGTGCAGCATCCGCTAATCTCACCATTCCTCCACCACCTGCTCAGGGTACAAATAACCAATTCTTTGCTACTTTTTTTTTCCAAATGTCTTTTGTGTCATGACACAATCCAGACCAGACATCACACATTTAGATCAGCAAAGGAAATACATTATGACAAATAATAGTGTGAACAAGTTGATTGGTAAGTATTATGGAAGACAATAAGAGCTTCCCCACATGGTATTAGGCGGGTGGCACAGACATCTTCCCATGTTTAACTAACCGCTCACCCAAATTAAGATGCAGATAATGTAGATCAAGGACCTATGTCTTCTGAAACACCTGGCGGCACACAGTTTACTGCTACATTCAGATCAGTCCTGCTTTCTCAATAAGTGAAGGGGCTCACCCTCAGCTACTCGTCGTACACCAACCATCAAAGCTTTCCACCAATCCCCAAACCTTTAGCGCAGACAGGGTGACATTAATATATTTCGTACTACCTCCATAGAGTGGAGAATGTAAATGTCATATCCCTGCCCCAAGTACAGGGAATCATTATGGCCTCAAAGAAGATTCCCTTTTCTGGTTGCTGTAGGGAAGTACCCTTTTTCTTTGCATGGTTACTGTAGGAAAATGCCACTGTTGCCATGATTACCCCCTAACTTCTTGCCTTTTGTTGACGCTAGTTATAATTAAAAGTGTGCTGGGACCCTGCTAATCAGGCCCCAGCTCCAGTGTTCTTTCCCCAAAACTGTACCTTTGTCTTCACAATTGGCACAGCCCTGGCACACAGCTAAGTCCCTTGTAAATGGCACCCCTGGTACCAAGGGCCCTGTAGCCAGGGGAGGTCTCTAAGGGCTGCAGCATGTATTATGCCACCCTGTCGAACCCTCACTCAGCATGTGCACACTGCCTCACAGCTTGTGTGTGCTGGTGGGGAGAAAATGACTAAGTCAACATGGCACTCCCCTCAGGGTGCCATGCCCACCTCTCACTGCCTGTGGCATAGTTAAGTCACCCCTCTAGCATATTGTAAGGCCCCAAGGCGAGGTGCACTATACCACAGGTGAGGGCATAGCTGCATGAGCACTATGCCCCTACAGTGTCTAAGCAAAACCTTAGACATTTTAAGTGCAGGGTAGCCATAAGAGTATATGGTCTGGGAGTTTGTCAAACACAAACTCTACAGTTCCATTCTAGCTACACTGACTACTAGGAGTTTGGTATCAATCTTCTCAGCACAATAAATCCACACTAATGCCAATGTGAGATTTATTGAGAAATGCACTCAAAGGGTATCTTAGAGATGCCCTGTGCATACCAGCCCAACTGCTAGTGCTAAGCTGACTGGTCTCTGCCAGCCTGCTTCTTCCAGATTAGTTTCTGGCCACATGGGGTGAGTGCCTTTGTGCACTCTGTGACCAGGAACAAAGCCTGTCCTAGGTGGAGGTGCCTCACACCTCCCCCTGCAGGAACGGTAACAGCTGGCAGTGAGCCTCAAAGGCTCAAGCCTTGTGTTACAATGCCCAAGGGCACTCCAGCTAGTGGCGATGCCCGACCCCCGGACACAGTCCCCACTTTTGACAGCAAGTCCGGAGGAGATGAGAAAACCAAGGAGGAGTCACCCTCCAGCCAGGACAGCCCCTAAGGTGTCCAGAGCTGAGGTGACCCCTTCCTCAGAAAATCCTCAATCTTGCTTTGGAGGATTTACTCAAATAGGATTAAGGATGTGTCCCCCTCTCCCCAAAGGGAGGAGGCACAAGGAGGGTGTAGCCACCCTAAGGGACAGTAGCCACTGGCAACTGCCCTCCAGCCCTAAACACACCCCTAAAACTAGTATGTAGGGGCGACTCCTGAACCCAGGAAAGTAGATTCCTGACAATCTAACAAGAATGACTGCTGACCTGAAAACCCCGCAAAGGAGGAGACAACAACTGCTTTGGACCCCAGCCCTACCGGCCTGTCACCAGATTCGTAGAACCTGCAACAGCGATGCATCCAGCGGGCTCAGCGATCTCTGCCTTTTCAGAGGACTACCCTGCAAACCCAAAGGACCAAGAAACTCCAGTGGACAGTGGCCATGTCCAAAGCATCAAAAAAGAAGCATGAGTCCCCAACACTGCACACGATGCCCCTGGCCGTGTCCAGAGAAACCAACACCTCAGAGAGTACCCCCAGGCGACAAACGACGTGTCCACCCTGAGAAAACCTCCCTGCACCCCCACGACAAATCCTGCAGAGAGAATCCAGAGGACCCCCCATGACAGCGACTGCCCAGTAACAAAGAACCCGATGCCTGGAAGAAGCACTGCACACACAGCCCCCAGGTCCGAGAGGAAACAACTTCCAGTGCAGGAGTGACCAGCACGCCGCCCTCATCTTTGAACCGGAGCACCCCTAGCCTCCATAGGTACCTATGTGTTTTGGGCCCCTCTCTGCACCTGACCGGCCCTGTGTTGCTGGTGCTGGGTGTTTGGGGTTGACTTGAACCCCCAACAGTGGGCTGCCTATGCCCCAGAGACTGAACTTGTAAGTGCTTTACTTGCTTCACAAACTAACCTTTACTTACCTCCCCCAGGAACTGCTGAATTTTGCAGTGTCCACTTTTAAAATAGTGTATTGCCATTTTATGCCAAACTGTGCACATTACTGTTTTACTTCAAAGTTATTTATTTACCTATGCCAAGTACTTTACAATTTATGTACTTACTTGAATTCTGAATCTGTGGTTCTAAAATAAATTAAGAAAAAAAATGGTTCTATATAAAAACTGTAAGGAAATGCCTCCTTGGCATGGTTGCCCCCTGACTTTTTGCCTTTGCTGATGCTATGTTTACAATTGAAAGTGTGCTGAGGCCTGCTAACCAGGCCCCAGCACCAGTGTTCTTTCCCTAACCTGTACTTTTGTATCCACAATTGGCAGACCCTGGCATCCAGATAAGTCCCTTGTAACTGGTACTTCTAGTACCAAGGGCCCTGATGCCAAGGAAGGTCTCTAAGGGCTGCAGCATGTCTTATGCCACCCTGGAGACCTCTCACTCAGCACAGACACACTGCTTGCCAGCTTGTGTGTGCTAGTGAGGACAAAACGAGTAAGTCGACATGGCACTCCCCTCAGGGTGCCATGCCAGCCTCTCACTGCCTATGCAGTATAGGTAAGCCACCCCTCTAGCAGGCCTTACAGCCCTAAGGCAGGGTGCACTATACCATAGGTGAGGGTACCAGTGCATGAGCATGGTACCCCTACAGTGTCTAAACAAAACCTTAGACATTGTAAGTGCAGGGTAGCCATAAGAGTATATGGTCTGGGAGTTTGTCAAACACGAACTCCACAGCACCATAATGGCTACACTGAAAACTGGGAAGTTTGGTATCAAACTTCTCAGCACAATAAATGCACACTGATGCCAGTGTACATTTTATTGTAAAATACACCCCAGAGGGCACCTTAGAGGTGCCCCCTGAAACTTAACCGACTATCTGTGTAGGCTGACTAGTTTTAGCAGCCTGCCACAAACCGAGACATGTTGCTGGCCCCATGGGGAGAGTGCCTTTGTCACTCTGAGGCCAGTAACAAAGCCTGCACTGGGTGGAGATGCTAACACCTCCCCCAGGCAGGAATTGTCACACCTGGCGGTGAGCCTCAAAGGCTCACCTCCTTTGTGCCAACCCAGCAGGACACTCCAGCTAGTGGAGTTGCCCGCCCCCTCCGGCCAGGCCCCACTTTTGGCGGCAAGGCCGGAGAAAATAATGAGAAAAACAAGGAGGAGTCACTGGCCAGTCAGGACAGCCCCTAAGGTGTCCTGAGCTGAGGTGACTAACTTTTAGAAATCCTCCATCTTGCAGATGGAGGATTCCCCCAATAGGGTTAGGATTGTGACCCCCTCCCCTTGGGAGGAGGCACAAAGAGGGTGTACCCACCCTCAGGGCTAGTAGCCATTGGCTACTAACCCCCCAGACCTAAACACGCCCTTAAATTTAGTATTTAAGGGCTACCCTGAACCCTAGAAAATTAGATTCCTGCAACTACAAGAAGAAGGACTGCCTAGCTGAAAACCCCTGCAGAGGAAGACCAGAAGACGACAACTGCCTTGGCTCCAGAAACTCACCGGCCTGTCTCCTGCCTTCCAAAGATCCTGCTCCAGCGACGCCTTCCAAAGGGACCAGCGACCTCGACATCCTCTGAGGACTGCCCCTGCTTCGAAAAGACAAGAAACTCCCGAGGACAGCGGACCTGCTCCAAGAAAAGCTGCAACTTTGTTTCCAGCAGCTTTAAAGAACCCTGCAAGCTCCCCGCAAGAAGCGTGAGACTTGCAACACTGCACCCGGCGACCCCGACTCGGCTGGTGGCGATCCAACACCTCAGGAGGGACCCCAGGACTACTCTGATACTGTGAGTACCAAAACCTGTCCCCCCTGAGCCCCCACAGCGCCGCCTGCAGAGGGAATCCCGAGGCTTCCCCTGACCGCGACTCTTTGAACCTAAAGTCCCGACGCCTGGGAGAGACCCTGCACCCGCAGCCCCCAGGACCCGAAGGACCGGACTTTCACTGGAGGAGTGACCCCCAGGAGTCCCTCTCCCTCGCCCAAGTGGAGGTTTCCCCGAGGAATCCCCCCCTTGCCTGCCTGCAGCGCTGAAGAGATCCCGAGATCTCTCATAGACTAACATTGCAAACCCGACGCCTGTTCCTACACTGCACCCGGCCGCCCCCGCGCTGCTGAGGGTGAAATTTCTGTGTGGACTCGTGTCCCCCCCGGTGCCCTACAAAACCCCCCTGGTCTGCCCTCCGAAGACGCGGGTACATACCTGCAAGCAGACCGGAACCGGGGCACCCCCTTCTCTCCATTCTAGCCTATGTGTTTTGGGCACCACTTTGAACTCTGCACCTGACCGGCCCTGAGCTGCTGGTGTGGTGACTTTGGGGTTGCTCTGAACCCCCAACGGTGGGCTACCTTGGACCAAGAACTAAGCCCTGTAAGTGTCTTACTTACCTGGTTAACATAACAAATACTTACCTCCCCTAGGAACTGTGAAAATTGCACTGTGTCCACTTTTAAAACAGCTATTTGTGAATAACTTGAAAAGTATACATGCAAATTTGATGATTTGAAGTTCCTAAAGTACTTACCTGCAATACCTTTCGAATGAGATATTACATGTAGAATTTGAACCTGTGGTTCTTAAAATAAACTAAGAAAAGATATTTTTCTATAACAAAACCTATTGGCTGGATTTGTCTCTGAGTGTGTGTACCTCATTTATTGTCTATGTGTATGTACAACAAATGCTTAACACTACTCCTTGGATAAGCCTACTGCTCGACCACACTACCACAAAATAGAGCATTAGTATTATCTATTTTTACCACTATTTTACCTCTAAGGGGAACCCTTGGACTCTGTGCATGCTATTCCTTACTTTGAAATAGCACATACAGAGCCAACTTCCTACATTGGTGGATCAGCGGTGGGGTACAAGACTTTGCATTTGCTGGACTACTCAGCCAATACCTGATCACACGACAAATTCCAAAATTGTCATTAGAAATTGATTTTTGCAATTTGAAAAGTTTTCTAAATTCTTAAAAGACCTGCTAGGGCCTTGTGTTAGATCCTGTTTAGCATTTCTTTTAGAGTTTAAAAGTTTGTAAAAGTTTGAATTAGATTCTAGAACCAGTTGTAGATTCTTAAAAAGTATTCCAACTTTTAGAAGCAAAATGTCTAGCACAGATGTGACTGTGGTGGAACTCAACACCACACCTTACCTCCATCTTAAGATGAGGGAGCTAAGGTCACTCTGTAAAATAAAGAAAATAACAATGGGCCCCAAACCTACCAAAATACAGCTCCAGGAGCTTTTGGCAGAGTTTGAAAAGGCCAACCCCTCTGAGGGTGGCAACTCAGAGGAAGAGGATAGTGACTTGGAGGAAAATTCCCCCCTACCAGTCCTATCTAGGGAGAACAGGGTCCCTCAAACCCTGACTCCTAAAATAATAGTCAGAGATGCTGGTTCCCTCACAGGAGAGACCAACACCTCTGAAATCACGGAGGATAGCCCCAGTGAAGAGGACATCCAGTTAGCCAGGATGGCCAAAAGATTGGCTTTGGAAAGACAGATCCTAGCCATAGAGAGGGAAAGACAAGAGATGGGCCTAGGACCCATCAATGGTGGCAGCAACATAAATAGGGTCAGAGATTCTCCTGACATGTTGAAAATCCCTAAAGGGATTGTAACTAAATATGAAGATGGTGATGACATCACCAAATGGTTCACAGCTTTTGAGAGGGCTTGTGTAACCAGAAAAGTGAACAGATCTCACTGGGGTGCTCTCCTTTGGGAAATGTTCACAGGAAAGTGTAGGGATAGACTCCTCACACTCTCTGGACAAGATGCAGAATCTTATGACCTCATGAAGGGTACCCTGATTGAGGGCTTTGGATTCTCCACTGAGGAGTACAGGATTAGGTTCAGGGGGGCTCAAAAATCCTCGAGCCAGACCTGGGTTGACTTTGTTGACTACTCAGTGAAAACACTAGATGGTTGGATTCAAGGCAGTGGTGTAAGTAATTATGATGGGCTGTACAATTTATTTGTGAAAGAACACCTATTGAGTAATTGTTTCAATGATAAACTGCATCAGCATCTGGTAGACCTAGGACCAATTTCTCCCCAAGAATTGGGAAAGAAGGCGGACCATTGGGTCAAGACAAGGGTGTCCAAGACTTCAACAGGGGGTGACCAAAAGAAAGGGGTCACAAAGACTCCCCAGGGGAAGGGTGATGAGACAACCAAAACTAAAAATAGTAAAGAGTCTTCTACAGGCCCCCAAAAACCTGCACAGGAGGGTGGGCCCAGAGCCTCTTCACAAAACAATGGGTACAAGGGTAAAAACTTTGATCCCAAAAAGGCCTGGTGTCATAGCTGTAAACAGCATGGACACCAAACTGGAGACAAGGCCTGTCCCAAGAAAGGTTCCACTCCAAACTCCCATCCAGGTAACACTGGTATGGCTAGTCTCCAAGTGGGATCAACAGTGTGCCCAGAGCAAATCAGGGTCCACACTGAAGCTACTCTAGTTTCTGAGGGTGGGGTGGATTTAGCCACACTAGCTGTCTGGCCGCCTAACATGCAAAAATACAGACAGCAACTCTTAATTAATGGGACTAGAATAGAGGGCCTGAGGGATACAGGTGCCAGTGTCACCATGGTGACAGAGAAACTGGTTTCCCCTGGCCAATACCTGACTGGAAAAACTTACACAGTCACCAACGCTGACAATCAGAAAAAAGTACATCCCATGGCAATGGTTACTTTAGAATGGGGAGGGGTCAATGGCCTGAAACAGGTGGTGGTCTCCTCAAATATCCCAGTGGACTGTCTGCTTGGAAATGACCTGGAGTCCTCAGCATGGGCTGAGGTAGAACTAAAAACCCATGCAGCAATGCTGGGTATCCCTGAACTGGTGTGTGTGAAAACAAGAGCACAATGCAAGGCACAGGGTGAACAAGTAGAGCTGGAGTCTGGAAGAATGGCCCAGCCTACCAAGAGGAAAGGAAAGTCAGTTGGGAAACCAACTGCAACACAGCAAAAGAAAGGGAACCTCTCTTCTCAGGAAGAAGTTCTGCCCTCTGAGGGGACTGAGCCTTTGGAGCTTGAACCTTACCAGGTTGAGCTCTTAGGCCCAGGGGGACCCTCAAGGGAGGAGCTGTGTAAGGGACAAGAAACCTGTCCCTCTCTTGAAGGCCTTAGGCAGCAAGCTGCTGAAGAGTCCAAAGGCAAGAAAAATGGAACGCATAGGGTCTATTGGGAAGATGGACTCCTGTACACTGAGGCCAGAGACCCCAAACCTGGTGCCACTAGGAGAGTGGTAGTGCCTCAGCTGTTCAGAGAGTTCATCCTAACATTGGCCCATGACATTCCCCTTGCTGGACATTTGGGACAAACCAAGACGTGGGAGAGGTTAGTCAACCACTTCTACTGGCCCAATATGTCCAACATGGTTAAGGAGTTTTGCCTCTCCTGCCCCACCTGTCAAGCCAGTGGTAAGACAGGTGGGCACCCAAAGGCCCCCCTCATTCCACTTCCAGTGGTGGGGGTTCCCTTTGAAAGAGTGGGTGTGGACATAGTTGGTCCACTAGAACCTCCCACAGCCTCAGGAAATATGTATATCCTGGTAGTAGTGGATCATGCTACCAGGTATCCTGAAGCTATTCCCCTTAGGTCGACTACTGCCCCTGCAGTAGCCAAGGCCCTCATTGGTATCTTTACCAGAGTGGGTTTCCCTAAGGAGGTGGTGTCTGACAGAGGTACCAACTTCATGTCAGCATACCTAAAGCACATGTGGAATGAGTGTGGAGTGACTTATAAATTCACTACACCATACCATCCACAAACTAATGGCTTGGTTGAGAGATTCAACAAGACATTAAAAGGCATGATCATGGGGCTCCCAGAAAAACTCAAAAGGAGATGGGATGTCCTCTTGCCATGTCTGCTTTTCGCTTACAGAGAGGTGCCACAGAAGGGAGTAGGATTCTCACCCTTTGAACTTCTGTTTGGTCATCCTGTAAGGGGACCACTTGCCCTTGTTAAAGAAGGCTGGGAGAGACCTCTCCATGAGCCTAAACAGGACATAGTGGACTATGTACTTGGCCTTCGCTCTAGAATGGCAGAGTACATGGAAAAGGCAACCAAAAACCTTGAGGCCAGCCAACAGCTCCAGAAGTTTTGGTATGACCAAAAGGCTGCACTGGTGGAGTTCCAACCAGGGCAGAAAGTCTGGGTTCTGGAGCCTGTGGCTCCCAGGGCACTCCAGGACAAATGGAGTGGCCCTTACCCAGTACTAGAAAGGAAGAGTCAGGTCACCTACCTGGTGGACCTGGGCACAAGCAGGAGCCCCAAGAGGGTGATCCATGTGAACCGCCTTAAGCTCTTCCATGACAGGGCTGATGTGAATCTGTTGATGGTAACAGATGAGGATCAGGAGGCAGGGAGTGAACCTCTCCCTGATCTTCTGTCATCAGACCCAAAAGATGGCACAGAAGATGGAGTGATCTACTCAGACACCCTCTCTGGCCAACAGCAAGCTGATTGTAGGAGAGTCCTACAACAGTTTCCTGAACTCTTCTCCTTGACCCCTGGTCAGACACACCTGTGTACCCATGATGTGGACACAGGAGACAGCATGCCTGTCAAGAACAAAATCTTTAGACAATCTGACCATGTCAAAGAAAGCATCAAGGTGGAAGTCCACAAGATGCTGGAATTGGGAGTAATTGAGCGCTCTGACAGCCCCTGGGCTAGCCCAGTGGTCTTAGTCCCCAAACCTCACACCAAAGATGGAAAGAAAGAGATGAGGTTTTGTGTGGACTACAGAGGGCTCAATTCTGTCACCAAGACAGATGCCCATCCAATTCCAAGAGCGGATGAGCTCATTGATAAATTAGGTGCTGCCAAATTTCTAAGTACCTTTGACTTGACAGCAGGGTACTGGCAAATAAAAATGGCACCTGGAGCAAAAGAAAAGACAGCATTCTCCACACCTGATGGGCATTATCAGTTTACTGTTATGCCCTTTGGTTTAAAGAATGCCCCTGCCACCTTCCAAAGGTTGGTGAATCAAGTCCTTGCTGGCTTGGAGTCCTTTAGCACAGCTTATCTTGATGATATTGCTGTCTTTAGCTCCACCTGGCAGGATCACCTGGTCCACCTGAGGAAGGTTTTGAAGGCTCTGCAATCTGCAGGCCTCTCTATCAAGGCATCCAAATGCCAGATAGGGCAGGGAACTGTGGTTTACTTGGGACACCTTGTAGGTGGAGGCCAAGTTCAGCCACTCCAACCCAAGATCCAGACTATTCTGGACTGGGTAGCTCCAAAAACCCAGACTCAAGTCAGGGCATTCCTTGGCTTGACTGGGTACTATAGGAGGTTTGTGAAGGGATATGGATCCATTGTGACAGCCCTCACTGAACTCACCTCCAAGAAAATGCCCAAGAAAGTGAACTGGACTGTGGAATGCCAACAGGCCTTTGACACCCTGAAACAAGCAATGTGCTCAGCACCAGTTCTAAAAGCTCCAGATTATTCTAAGCAGTTCATTGTGCAGACTGATGCCTCTGAACATGGGATAGGGGCAGTTTTGTCCCAAACAAAAGATGATGGCCTTGACCAGCCTGTTGCTTTCATTAGCAGGAGGTTACTCCCCAGGGAGCAGCGTTGGAGTGCCATTGAGAGGGAGGCCTTTGCTGTGGTTTGGTCCCTGAAGAAGCTGAGACCATACCTCTTCGGGACTCACTTCCTAGTTCAAACTGACCACAGACCTCTCAAATGGCTTATGCAAATGAAAGGTGAAAATCCTAAACTGTTGAGGTGGTCCATCTCCCTACAGGGAATGGACTTTATAGTGGAACACAGACCTGGGACTGCCCATGCCAATGCAGATGGCCTTTCCAGGTTCTTCCACTTAGAAAATGAAGACTCTCTTGGGAAAGGTTAGTCTCATCCTCTTTCGTTTGGGGGGGGGGGTTGTGTAAGGAAATGCCTCCTTGGCATGGTTGCCCCCTGACTTTTTGCCTTTGCTGATGCTATGTTTACAATTGAAAGTGTGCTGAGGCCTGCTAACCAGGCCCCAGCACCAGTGTTCTTTCCCTAACCTGTACTTTTGTATCCACAATTGGCAGACCCTGGCATCCAGATAAGTCCCTTGTAACTGGTACTTCTAGTACCAAGGGCCCTGATGCCAAGGAAGGTCTCTAAGGGCTGCAGCATGTCTTATGCCACCCTGGAGACCTCTCACTCAGCACAGACACACTGCTTGCCAGCTTGTGTGTGCTAGTGAGGACAAAACGAGTAAGTCGACATGGCACTCCCCTCAGGGTGCCATGCCAGCCTCTCACTGCCTATGCAGTATAGGTAAGCCACCCCTCTAGCAGGCCTTACAGCCCTAAGGCAGGGTGCACTATACCATAGGTGAGGGTACCAGTGCATGAGCATGGTACCCCTACAGTGTCTAAACAAAACCTTAGACATTGTAAGTGCAGGGTAGCCATAAGAGTATATGGTCTGGGAGTTTGTCAAACACGAACTCCACAGCACCATAATGGCTACACTGAAAACTGGGAAGTTTGGTATCAAACTTCTCAGCACAATAAATGCACACTGATGCCTGTGTACATTTTATTGTAAAATACACCCCAGAGGGCACCTTAGAGGTGCCCCCTGAAACTTAACCGACTATCTGTGTAGGCTGACTAGTTTTAGCAGCCTGCCACAAACCGAGACATGTTGCTGGCCCCATGGGGAGAGTGCCTTTGTCACTCTGAGGCCAGTAACAAAGCCTGCACTGGGTGGAGATGCTAACACCTCCCCCAGGCAGGAATTGTCACACCTGGCGGTGAGCCTCAAAGGCTCACCTCCTTTGTGCCAACCCAGCAGGACAGTTGCCCGCCCCCTCCGGCCAGGCCCCACTTTTGGCGGCAAGGCCGGAGAAAATAATGAGAAAAACAAGGAGGAGTCACTGGCCAGTCAGGACAGCCCCTAAGGTGTCCTGAGCTGAGGTGACTCTAACTTTTAGAAATCCTCCATCTTGCAGATGGAGGATTCCCCCAATAGGGTTAGGATTGTGACCCCCTCCCCTTGGGAGGAGGCACAAAGAGGGTGTACCCACCCTCAGGGCTAGTAGCCATTGGCTACTAACCCCCCAGACCTAAACACGCCCTTAAATTTAGTATTTAAGGGCTACCCTGAACCCTAGAAAATTAGATTCCTGCAACTACAAGAAGAAGGACTGCCTAGCTGAAAACCCCTGCAGAGGAAGACCAGAAGACGACAACTGCCTTGGCTCCAGAAACTCACCGGCCTGTCTCCTGCCTTCCAAAGATCCTGCTCCAGCGACGCCTTCCAAAGGGACCAGCGACCTCGACATCCTCTGAGGACTGCCCCTGCTTCGAAAAGACAAGAAACTCCCGAGGACAGCGGACCTGCTCCAAGAAAAGCTGCAACTTTGTTTCCAGCAGCTTTAAAGAACCCTGCAAGCTCCCCGCAAGAAGCGTGAGACTTGCAACACTGCACCCGGCGACCCCGACTCGGCTGGTGGCGATCCAACACCTCAGGAGGGACCCCAGGACTACTCTGATACTGTGAGTACCAAAACCTGTCCCCCCTGAGCCCCCACAGCGCCGCCTGCAGAGGGAATCCCGAGGCTTCCCCTGACCGCGACTCTTTGAACCTAAAGTCCCGACGCCTGGGAGAGACCCTGCACCCGCAGCCCCCAGGACCCGAAGGACCGGACTTTCACTGGAGGAGTGACCCCCAGGAGTCCCTCTCCCTCGCCCAAGTGGAGGTTTCCCCGAGGAATCCCCCCCTTGCCTGCCTGCAGCGCTGAAGAGATCCCGAGATCTCTCATAGACTAACATTGCAAACCCGACGCCTGTTCCTACACTGCACCCGGCCGCCCCCGCGCTGCTGAGGGTGAAATTTCTGTGTGGACTCGTGTCCCCCCCGGTGCCCTACAAAACCCCCCTGGTCTGCCCTCCGAAGACGCGGGTACATACCTGCAAGCAGACCGGAACCGGGGCACCCCCTTCTCTCCATTCTAGCCTATGTGTTTTGGGCACCACTTTGAACTCTGCACCTGACCGGCCCTGAGCTGCTGGTGTGGTGACTTTGGGGTTGCTCTGAACCCCCAACGGTGGGCTACCTTGGACCAAGAACTAAGCCCTGTAAGTGTCTTACTTACCTGGTTAACATAACAAATACTTACCTCCCCTAGGAACTGTGAAAATTGCACTAAGTGTCCACTTTTAAAACAGCTATTTGTGAATAACTTGAAAAGTATACATGCAAATTTGATGATTTGAAGTTCCTAAAGTACTTACCTGCAATACCTTTCGAATGAGATATTACATGTAGAATTTGAACCTGTGGTTCTTAAAATAAACTAAGAAAAGATATTTTTCTATAACAAAACCTATTGGCTGGATTTGTCTCTGAGTGTGTGTACCTCATTTATTGTCTATGTGTATGTACAACAAATGCTTAACACTACTCCTTGGATAAGCCTACTGCTCGACCACACTACCACAAAATAGAGCATTAGTATTATCTATTTTTACCACTATTTTACCTCTAAGGGGAACCCTTGGACTCTGTGCATGCTATTCCTTACTTTGAAATAGCACATACAGAGCCAACTTCCTACAAAAACCTATTGGCCTGAAGTTGTCATGGAGTGTGTAATCTCATTTATTGCCTGTGTGTTTACAAGAAATGCTTAACACTACCCTCTGATAAGCCTAAGTGCTCGACCATACTATCACAAATAGAATATTAGTATTATCGATTATTTCCACTATCAACCTCTAAGGGGAACCCTTGGACTCTGTGCACACTATCTCGCCACTTTTTGCCTTCTGTCAGTGTGTTTTCACTGTGTTCACTGGGATCCTGCTAACCAGGACCCCAGTGGCTGTGCTCTCTCCTTCTCAATTTGGTTACTTAGGACTTAGCACACCCCACAATTGGCATACTGGTGCCACCATTTAAGTCCCTAGTATATGGTACCTAGGTAAAAAGGGTATTAGGTCACCAGGGGTTCCCCATGGGCTGCAGCATGTATTGTGCCAACCATGAGAGCACATGCAAACTGTCTGCAGGCCTGGCTTTGCAGCCAGCGCAAAAAAGGTCCATGCAACCATTCTTTCACTACAGGGCACTACACCAGGTCACTGTAAGTAACACCTATGGCAGGATCTCCTAGCCCGAGGATGGGGTGCATGTACCTGTGTGTGAGGGCACCCCTGCATGAGCAGAGGTGCCCCTACAAACTCCAGCTTCATTTTCCTTTACTTCATAAGTGCGAGGAAGCCATTTTACCTGTGTACTGGACACAGGTCACTCACTACCTTTGTCCAGCTACATAACGGTAACTCTAAACCTGGGCATGTCTGGTATCATTAGCAACACAAAAGGATGATGGACGGAGAGTTGAAACGTTTCAACCACTCACCCAAAGAAACACATCTGGGTTTAATCCATCATTCTTATGCTCACCATGCCACCCCAGTTTGGACCCAGCTATATGCAGGTCAGTCTTGACCCTGTTCCGTCCATCATCCTTTTGTGTTGCTAACATTGCCTTAAGTGGGAAGGGAATGCCCAGACGTCGGTCCCTTGCTCACTGTGCCACTGGATTCAAGCTAGTCTGGCTGATGAAGGGTAATAACCTGAAACCGGTCCCAGGATGCTTGTTTCTGGCTCATGGAGGACCTGGCCTGGCAGTTTGGGCTGGACTAAGGGTAAGCACCACTGACTGACTGCAACTCTTCTTCCATTGTGGACATCGTCTGCATCACTCCTGGAACTCCTCTTCTGCTCCTGTCCTGCACTGCTGACCATGTTCATCCACCTTCAACCTGGTCCTGCATAAACAGAAGGGTGGGTAATGCTACTGGCACAGCTGGACACTCCAACTCAGACTGGACTTGGTCCCCTTCTTTTGCAGGACCTCTTCTGTCAGGATCAACCTTTGGGTTATTCCAGTTTTGCTTGGGTCTTGCACAGTCCTTTCCCAAAGTTCACCTGTTGGTTTGGTGAAAAACTAGGTACTTACCTCTTCTCTCATGGTCACTGGGGGGCACTCTGGTGCTTAACTTTTGGGGTTCCTTGTTCCTCTAGCTCCCCTTTACAGATTCCACTTTCTTGGGTGGGAGACTGCCTTTTGCATTCCACTTACCTAGCATATGGTTTGGTCTCCCCCTAGGGCCTTCACTATTTTCTATTGTTTTACTGTTTGCTATTGCTTTCTATGCTAATCACTAACTCCTAATGTGTGTATATTAGTGTGTTTATCCACCTCCTAGAGGGGTATTGCCTAAACAGTATTTTAATGTTTGTGTTACTATAATAAAGTACCTTTATTTTTGTAACAATGTGTGGTTCTTTCATGTGTGTAAGTGCTGTGTGACTGAAGTGGTATTGCATAAGCTTTCTATGTCTCCTAGTTAAGACTTGGCTGCTCCTCCACAGCTACCTCTATAGTGCCCTTGCTTCCTATACACTGTCTATGCCTCACTAATAAGGGATACCTGGTATAAAGTGTTAACACCACAGGTGCTCACCACAAACCATGCCAGCTTTCTATAGTTGCCACCTCTATTGAGAAAAGAAGAGCTTCTGTTGCAAACGCATATATTTTATTTCTATTCAGTGAGGCATAGCATTTGAAAATAATGATCTTGATCTGTGTTTGGGGATACAGTTCAGCCCTTGAGAACGAATCTCAACAAGAGAAGTTCTCTCCTTTCCAGAGAAACATCTCCCTAGTGGGTGTATGTTTGTGGATTACTGCAGGAGAGCAATACCCCAACGCTATAAACACCACTACAGCAACAAGTATATTACTGAGAGGGTATGATGGGTGTTCAAAGAAAGGCCAATTGCTTCCTGTAGGAAAGTACCTTCTTTCTTGGCTTGGTTATCCCCATTTCCAGCCTTTTGTCAGTGTCTTCGACTGTGTTCACTGGGATCCTACTAACCAGGACCCCAGTAATTATGCTCTCTCTCGTCTACCTTGGTAACTTGTACCATTTTCACCCCACATTTGGCATACTGGTGGCCCCATGTAAGTCCCTAGTATATGGTACACAGGTACCCAGGCACTGGGGTACCAGGGGATCCCCATGGGTTGTAACGCGTATTATGCCACCCATGGGGAGTCCATGCAAAGTGTTCTGCAGGCCTGTCATTGCAGTCTGTGTGAAAGGGTGTATGCACCCTTTTCACCATAGGTTACAACACCAGGTCACTATAGTCACCCCTACGGCAGCCCCTCCTAGCCCAGAGAGCAGGGTTCAATTACCTGTATGTGAGGGCACCCCTGCTCTAGCAGAGGTGCCCCCACTCACTACTGTGCCATTTTGATGGACTTCATGAGTGTGGGGACACTATTTTATGTTTGTACTGGACATACGTCACTACGTTTGTTCAGCCACATAATGGTAACTCTGAACCTGGGCATGTTTGGTATCAAACATGTCGGAATCATACCTCAATACTGTTGCCAGTATTGGGACTATGATTCCATGCACTCTTGGACTCCTTAGAGGACCCTCAGCATTGCTCCTACAAGCCTTCTGGGTTTTTCCAGGTAGCCCGTGCTACTGACACTCCTCAGACAGGTTTCTGCCCTCCTGCTGCTTGAACAGCTCAATCCCAGGAAGGCAGAACAAAGGATTTCCTTTAAGAGAGGGAGGAAACACCCTCTCCCTTTGGAAATAGGTGTTAAATGGCTTGGGAGGGGTAGCCTCCCCAAGCCACTGGTATGTTTTGAAGGGCACATTTGGTACCCTCCTTGTATAAACCTGTTTGCACCTCTCTGGTGGATCTTCAGATCTCCGTTTCAGTTCTAACACCTCTGACAGAGAGACATCCTTTCTTGATCTATGAATTACACTAAAAGAGGTTACCTCCATTCCTCTGTGTTCCATAAACCTACTGATAGTAACAGCCTTTTACTGTGCAACAGCCACCATCCTAAAGCACTGCGAGACAATCTTCCCTTTGGACAGTTCCTTAAGATACGACGTAACTGCTCGGACACAAGAGACTTCTTTACCCAAGCTAACACCCTGTGTCGCAAACAAAGTGAACGCAATTACCCAGCGGTGAATATCAGACGGGCGAAGAAGAGAGCAAGCAATATCCTCAGGGAGACCCTTTTGACCAACAATATCCGCACACAACAATCGAGAATGACGTGCGTGACCACATTCACTCCTTTGAGTAACCAGATTAAGGGCACTGTCCAGAGGTATTGGCCTATCCTTACTAGTGCAGGCGAATCATTAGAACGCCCACTATTCGTTTTTAAAAGAACTCATAACATTAAAGACTTAGTAGTTCATACGAGACCTGCACCACACAAGCACCCTGACAACATAGGTGTAAAACGATGGTTGAAAGTTGAAGGACACCACCCTTGTGGTAGGTGTAATGTCTGCCCTTTGACTAGTAGCACTCAAGAGGTGGACCTGGGTGAACCCAAGAAATGGATATTGAGATCACATACCATTTGCCGCACAAAGGACTGCACATACATGATCACATGTTCGTGTGATTTGAAATACATAGGTATGACAACCAGAATGGCAAAAATACGAATCAATGAGCACCGCAGTACCATCAAATGTAAGAGATCCTCAACGAAACTGACTATTCATTACATTGAGAAACACCACACTCCCGGTGACATTAGGTGGGTTATTTTGGAAACCATTAGAGACAATAAAGACTGTACAACCAGACTTATTGAAAAAGAAAACAACAGTGGGTTTTCAGGTTGAAGACCCATATATCTGGACTCAATGATGAGATCCCGTGGACCAACTTCATCCACAAACAATCAGGTCTTGCTGACCTAGTCAGTATGCCTTTTTATATGGTCCTGCCATTTCTTTTGACATACTTTGGACTATTTTGATTCTGACACTTACTTCCTATTATGAATTTAATTTTACATAGTGCATCTATTCTTTTTCTTGCATTTTAGGTGAATCACCTTAGTTCATTAATCCTTACGTTGTAGCATAAACTTCCCTTATACATGGCTGAATTTGCCTTTTTTGTCCCTTTTCTCTTTATTACAGTCCTATTTCTATTTCCTTTCCCTCTAAGCTTTAAAACCCCTCCTACTGACTGCTTCCCACAGTTCCGGGGGCTCTCAGTGAGTACAGGTTTACCGGAGGTTGCGGTTCTCCATAGAAGTAAGTACTTAATTGGGGGCATTAGGGACTTCACCAGTTGTGTTTCATTTATATGTCAATAGCTGGCGCGGGTTGGATTACACGTGCCCGCTTTACCAGCCATGTGCGCCTTTTTTGCGGTTCTCCACAGAAGTAATTACTTCATTGGGGGCATTAGGGACTTCACCAGTTGTGTTTCATTTATATGTCAATAGCTGGTGCGGGTTGGATTACATGCGCCCGCTTTACCAGCCATGTGCGCCTTTTTTAGAAGATACCGTTATGTTTGGGCAGCGCGTTAGTATTTACCTGTGCGCACGGTCGGTAAACAGGGCTATTATAGCCCACTAAGTTGGACCGCATGGGAGAGGTGAGAGACACTGACAATTCGGCGCACCCTCACCTCTCTCAAGTTTTACTTGCTGGTCTTTACTTCGGCTGACTGTCTGATCACGACCGTTACTAACTATAGACGGCGCCACCTTTCCAAGGTATCCTTCAGCATCCCGGCCGCATGTTGCCCGTTTCTTTACTTTTTGATAATATGGACCGATACCGGCAACCATTGACATTGCGGTGCTGTCCCGGTTTTTCTGTTTTTCACGTTCACCTGCAGCACGAGTGAATTTAAGCAGCACCTTTGATCTAGTGCATTAATGATTTATTGTAACACTGCTCTCACTTTTGTCCATGAGCAGGTCGGACATTGTTTACTTCCCTTTTCTGGCTCGAGGGTCCTACCTCTAGTGTTTGGTATCTCCCTGTGAGCTCTACTACTAGTCTCTTACCTTTCTCACTCAGCCATGGATAACTTGTTATTCTAGTAAGACTTTTTCCGAAAATACCGTGATATGAGTTTTAATACTGATACTGCACCATGGTTATAATGTTACATTTTAGGTCTTCGTGCATACTCTATACAGTGAAATAACCAACCTAATTAATTTGTTGTTGTTATTGAAGGCTTTCTCTCTGTATATGTATTTAGACCACAGTGGATTTTTCAAAGCCTGATGTTCTCCCCAATGAGGCCCTACCTTTAATATTTGGAGGGTAAGCATTGTGGTGCCATCGCCATGTTGGTCCTTTTCCTATTTTGTGTGATTTCACTGTTGTACCTTTGTCACATGGCACCTATGGGACTTCTCAGGTGTGTATGGGTTAATAACTTAGGACATTGTGTACACATCTCTTTTAATGACAAAGATATTTTTTGACGTTTGTTTCTTTCTTCTATATTTTGTAGGTTTCCGATTTCCCTATTATGGGTCCCTAATTGCTTGAAGGATTAGGTACGTGTCAAGGTCCTGACGAATCACACTAGATCATTTATTGACTAAACAGCGAGAAACATGTTGACCTACTATACAGAGTAACACAGGGGATCCTGTGTTTACTTACACTATTCCCCATTGTGAGATTTAGTGATTACATTCATTTTTGTCATTTGGGGAGTGTAGACATTATTTTACTGTATCCCCGTATGTCGTTTTTAATCATGTCAGAGGTATTAGTATCAGAATAAATAGTATTTTTTACCTCTAGGCATTTTTAACTACCCTTATACCAATCCTTACAATACTTTTGACTGGTTGTTCACTATTATCAAAAGATCTCAGGCAAAGAGCCCCCCCTGAGGGGCCCGTCAGGCACTGCAGCGCTGGCCTGACAAGGAGCATAGCCCTATGATGAAGCATGTCACCGGCAGGTGAGTGAGGGCTTTTTGCTTCAAATAAATTGATTCCTATCCAATACAGAACCTTTAGTTTGAAAGAAACCCTCTCGTGTTTTGGAACTGTGTGTATACTGTTTTGATGTGTTAACTATTGGGAGCCATACACACAGGACCAGGAGTTTTTCCCTCAGAATCTCCCACTTATGCCCCTCCCTGTTGTTGTTGTTTGAGGATCTTCAGATTCAACATGCAAGATTCCAGCAGGACTCCTTTGCATCGATTACTTCATCTTCTGGCCACCAGGACTGCAATTGGACCCTCCAGGAACCGACAATCTGCAACTCCAGCAATGAATCCACTCTACAACATTGTTTTCGCCGGCTCCTTCCAGCAACTGCAACATTTCCCTCGTTGTGCATCCTCTGAGGGCGACAAGTCTTCAACCTGCACAAGAAGCAAGAAGAAATTTCCCTTAGAGTGGAGGAGTCACTCCCTTGCATTCTCAGGCACCAACTGCAAAGACAACCGGCTGCATGGATCCTCTCTCCTCCAGAACGGCGTGAATTCTGCTACACCGGTGGTGGCCTGGAGTGGTCCCCTTGGTCCTGTCTACCAGCTGTCCAACATGGGAGACGGTAAGCCCTTCCCTCTCCTTGCAGGACAGGACCCCTGTGCACAGCGAATCTTGCAGCTACCAATGCTTGTTTGTTCCTCCTCCAAGGGATCTTCAGGCTCTGTGTAGCCCCAGCCTCCAGCACTCTTCCCTGCAAAGCACATTCTCCTGCCTGCTGCTTCAGCGAGGTGCGACTCCTCTCCAAGTGTGGAGAGTGGGCCTCACAGTGCCTGCTGCCTGTGGGTCCCCTGTGGGGGCTGAATCCTCTTCTTGTGAATCTTCCAGCTACTGATGGTCACCTAAGATTCCTCTCCTTGGTTTGAGCCCCCTGGACCTCGCTGCTTCTCTACAGCTTTGCAAAATCTTATTTTCCGACTCTTGCATTTGTCAAGGCTTATTTGTGGTTTTCCAGCACCACTTACTGACTGCAACACGACATCACTTGCATCATTTCTGGGACTCCTTTTCTGCTCCTGTGCTGCACTGCCGACTTTCTTCAGCCGCTGTCGACCGGGTCCTGCATACACAGAAGGATGGGTAGACAGTAGTGTGGGTTTATTATTCTGAGAAGTTTGATATTAAACTTACCAGTATTCAGTGTAGCCATTATGGAACTCTGGAGTTCGTTTTCACAAACTCCCATACCATATACTTAATATGGACACACTGTACTTACAACGTCTCACAATGGACTTAGGGGCATATATCTCATGCAGCTATGCCCTCATCTGTGGTATTGAGCACCCTGCCTTAAGGCTTCAAGGCCTGCTAGAGGGGTGACTTACCTATGCCACAGGCAGTATTTTGTGTGCATGGCATCCTGACGGGGATGCCATGTCGACTTTGCCTTTTTCTCCCAACCAACACAAACAATCTGCAATGGCAGTGTGCATATGTTAGGTGAGGGGTCCATTAGGGTGGCACAACACAAGCTGCAGCCCTTAGGGACCTTCCCTGGTCACAGGGCCCTTGGTACCACTGGTACCTTTTACAAGGGCCTTATCTTTGTGCCAGGCGTGTGAAAATTGTGGAAGTAAAATGTAACTTACCCAGTGTACATCTGTTCGTGGCATGTTGCGCTGCAGATTCACATACTGTGCACTGTTCCTGCCATCTAGTGTTGGGCTTGGAGTGTTACAAGTTGTTTTTCTTCAAAGAAGTCTTTTCGAGTCACGGGACGGAGTGACTCCTCCCTTTCGGCTCCATTACGCATGGGCGTCTACTCCATCTTAGATTGTTTTCCCCCGCAGAGGGTGAGGTAGGAGTTGTTAAAGTAAGGATACTAGAGGTGCCCATGCAATGGAGTAAATGTGTATGTACATAGAGTATTAAAGTAAAAATTATTTACATATATACACTTTTAATGCAACTAAAACGGCAACAGGCTCCCGGGGAGGTGGGAGGGCACATGTGAATCTGCAGCGCAACATGCCACGAACAGATGTACACTGGGTAAGTGACATTTTCCGTTCGATGGCATGTGTAGCTGCAGATACACATGTTGTGCATAGACTACAACGCAGTAATCTCCCCAAAAGTGGCGGTTAGCCTGTAGGAGTTGAAGTTGTTTGAAATAATGTTCTTAGTACAACCTGTCCTACTGTGGCTTGTTGTGCTGCTAACACATCTACACAGTAATGCTTAGTAAATATATGAGGCGTAAACCAAGTGGCTGCTTTACAAATTTCTGTCATTGGTATATTACCAAGAAAAGCCATTGTGGCGCCTTTCTTTCTAGTGGAGTGTGCCCTTGGAGTAATGGGTAATTCTCTTTTAGCTTTTAGGTAACAGGTTTGTATGCATTTGACAATCCATCGGGCAATGCCTTGTTTGGATATGGGGTTACCTGCATGTGGTTTTTGGAAAGCTACGAACAATTGTTTTGTTTTCTGTAAGGAAATGGCTCCCTGTTGCAGTTACCCCCCACTTTTTGCCTGATACTGATGCTGACTTGACTGAAGTGTGCTGGGACCCTGCTAACCAGGCCCCAGCACCAGTGTTCTTTCCCTTAAAATGTACCATTGTTTCCACAATTGGCACACCCCTGGCACACAGATAAGTCCCCTGTAAAAGGTACCAGTGGTACCAAGGGCCCTGTGACCAGGGAAGTTCCCTAAGGGCTGCAGCATAAGTTGTGCCACCCTACGGGACCCCTCACCTGACACATGCACACTGCCATTGCAGATTGTGTGTGTTGGTGGGGAGAAAAAGGCAAAGTCGACATGGCATCTCCCTCAGGATGCCATGCACACGAAATACTGCCTGTGGCATAGGTAAGTCACCCCTCTAGCAGGCCTTACAGCCCTAAGGCAGGGTGCACTATACCACAGGTGAGGGCATAGATGCATGAGCAATATGTCCCTACAGTGTCTAAGTCTATTCTTAGACATTGTAAGTACAGTTGTGGCCATATTAAGTATATGGTCCGGGAGTTTGTCAAAAACGAAGTCCACATCTCCATAATGGCTACAATGAATACTGGGAAGTTTGGTATCAAACTTCTCAGAATAATAAACCCACACTGATGCCAGTGCTGGATTTATTAAAAAATGCACACAGAGGGCATCTTAGAGATGCCCCCTGTATTTTACCCAATTGTTCAGTGCAGGACTGACTGGTCTGTGCCAGCCTGCTGCTGAGAGACGAGTTTCTGACGCCATGTGGTGAGGGCCTTTGTGCTCTCTGGGGACAGAAACAAAAGCCTGCTCTGGGTGGAGGTGCTTCACACCTCCCCCCTGCAGGAACTGTAACACCTAGCAGTGAGCCTCAAAGGCTCAGGCTTCGTGTTACAATGCTCCAGGGCACTCCAGCTAGTGGAGATGCCCGCTCCCTGGACACAGCCCCCACTTTTGGCGACAAGTCCAGGGGAGATAATGAGAAAAACAAGGAGTCACCCACCAGTCAGGACAGCCCCTAAGGTGTCCTGAGATGAGGTGACCCCTGCCTTTAGAAATCCTCCATCTTGATTTTGGAGGATTCCCCCAATAGGAATAGGGATGTGCCCCTCCCCCCTCAGGGAGGAGGAACAAAGCGGGTGTATCCGCCCTCAAGGACGGTAGCCATTGGCTACTGCCCTTCCAGACCTAAACACAACTCTAAATTCAGTATTTAGAGGCTCCCAGGAACCTAGGAAATCAGAATCCTGCAACCTGAAGACGAAGAAGGACTGCTGACTTAAAAGCCCTGCAGAGAAGATGGAGACACCAACTGCTTTGGCCCCAGCCCTACCGGCCTGCCTCCCCACTTCAAGAAAAACTGCAACAGCGATACGTCCCCCAGGGCCCAGCAACCTCTGAAGCCTCAGAGGACTACCCTGCATCTAAAAGGACCAAGAACTCCTGAGGACAGCGGCTCCGTTCCAAAGAAGCTACAACTTTGCAACAAAGAAACACCTTTTAAAGGACTGCACGTTTCCCGCCAGAAGGGTGAGACTTTCCACTCTGCACCGGACACCCCCAGCTCGACCTGCGGAGAACCAACACTACAGGGAGGACTCCCCGGCGACTGCGACCCTGTGAGTAGCCAGAGTTGTCCCCCCTGACCCCCCTCCAGCAACACCTACAGAGGGAATTAAGAGGCTCCCCCTGACCACGACTGCCTGCTTCAAAGAACCCTACTTTCCAAGTTAAAAATTGGATTTGACAAGAATGCATGGGTTCAAATGGTGGGCCCATGAGTCATGTTAACACAATATTAAGATTCCACAAAGGCACTGGTGGTGTCCTTGGGGGTATGATTCTTTTTAGTCCTTCCATAAAGGTTTTAATAACTGGGATTCTAAAAAGCGATTTTGTATGTTTAATCTGCAGATAAGCAGATATTGCAGTGAGATGTATATTAATGGAAGAGAAGGCTAGATTGGACTTTTGTAAGTGTAGTAGATAATTTACAATGTTTTGTGTGAAGGCGTCTAGTGGCGTAATCTGATTAGCCTGGCTGTAACAAACAAATCTTTTCCATTTGTTAGCGTAACAATGTCTGGTTGTGGGTTATCTTGTGTGTTTAATGACCTCCATACATTCTTTAGAAAGGTTTAGCTATCCAAATTCTAAGAATTCAGGAGCCAGATTGCTAGGATGAGCGATGCTGGATTCGGGTGTCTGATGTGTTTGTGTTGCGCTGTGTTAACAGATCTGGTCTGTTTGGTAGTTTGATGTGGGGTACCACAGATAGATCCAACAGTGTGGTGTACCAAGCTTGGCGTGCCCACGTTGGTGCTATAAGTATTAGTTTGAGTCTGTTTTGACTCAGTTGGTTGACCAGATAAGGAATGAGTGGGAGAGGGGGAAAAGCGTAAGCAAATATCCCTGACCAGCTGATCCATAGAGCATTGCCCTTGGACTGAGGGTGTGAGTACCTGGACGCGTAGTTTCTGCATTTTGCGTTTCCTTTTGTGGCAAATAGATCTATGTTTGGTGTCACCCAGCGGTCGAAGTGATCTTGTAGAATCTGGGGATGTATATCCCTTTTGTGAGTTTGCTGTTGATCTCAACTGAGATTGTCGGCCAACTGATTTTGAATGCCTGGTATGTATTGTGCTATCAGGCAAATGTTGTTGTGAATTGCCGAATGCCAAATGTTTTGTGCTAAGAGACACAGCTGTGACAAGTGTGTACCCCTGTTTGTTTAGATAATACATTGTTGTCATATTGTCTGTCTTGACAAGAATGTATTTGTGGGCTAGAAGTGGTTGAAACGCTTTTAACGCTAGAAATACCTCTAGCAGTTCCAATTGATTTAAGTGAAGTAGTTTTTGTTGATTGTCCCATTGACCTTGTATGCTGTGATTGTTGAGGTGTTCTCCCCACCCAATCATGGAAGCGTCTGTTGTGATAATGACGTGAGGCACTGGGTCTCGAAAAGGCCGCCCTTTGTTTAAGTTTACCAGGTTCCACCATTGAAGCTAAG
The DNA here is from genome assembly GCF_031143425.1 of Pleurodeles waltl. Taxonomy (NCBI): domain Eukaryota; kingdom Metazoa; phylum Chordata; class Amphibia; order Caudata; family Salamandridae; genus Pleurodeles; species Pleurodeles waltl. The sequence continues at coordinate 958,673,980 of NC_090448.1, read as the reverse complement.
AGTGTGTTTGGCGGTCTATCAACATTAGATCTTGGAGTTGACCCTGTGCCTGCGTCCATTGTTTTGATAGGCACTGCTGTAAGGGCTGCATGTGTAAGTCTTGCGTTTGGGGCAATAGCTATGCATGAGGACATCATGCCTAATAGTTTCATCACAAACCTTACCATGTATTGTTGGTTTGGTTGGATACTTGATCTTGTATTTTGTAACTACTGAACTCTTTGTGGACTTGGAGTGGCAATTGCTCTGTGTGTGTTCAGTGTTACTCCAAGTATTGTTGTATTTGGGATGGTTGTAGATGTGATTTCTGGTAATTTATAGAGAACCCCAGTTTGTGTAGAGTATCTATGAAGTATCGCATGTGAAATTGGCTAATAAAAGACAACACTCAACAACAATGTCAATCATCCAAATATGGGAATACGTGCATGTGCCATCTCTTTATATGAGCTGTTACTGGGGCTAGGCATTTTGTAAATACTCTGGGGGCTGTTATTCCGAATGGTAGCACTTTGAATTGATAATGTTTGCCTTGTATTACAAACCTGAGGTATTTCCTGTGAGATGGATGGATGGGTATGTGAAAATACACATCCTTGAGATACAGTGTTGTCATGTATTTCCCTTTTCTTAGTAAGGGAACTATGTCCTGAAGTGTTACCATGTGGAAATGATCTGGTTTGATGTAGAGATTCAGTGTTCTGAGATCTAAGATAGGCCTTAATGTTTTGTCCTATTTTGGAATAAGGAAATACAGGGAGTAAACGCCTGTTCCCTTCTGGTGGTTGGGTACTAGCTCTATGGCTCGTTTCTGTAGCAGTGCTTGGACCTCTATTTGTAATAGAGGTAAGTGTTGTGGAGACAATTTGTGCGCTTTCGGTGGAACATCTGGAGGGAATGTTGTGAATTCTATGCAATAACAATGCTGGATAACTGATAGGACCCACGTGTCTGTGGTAATGTGTGTCCAATGGTGGTAGTATTTGGTTAGCCCTCCCCCCCCCCCCCCACCCTGATAAGTGTTGGGGTAGTGTGATATTGAAGTCACTATTTGCTAGGGCTTGGTTTGGAGGGCTGGAATTTCCCTCTTCCTCTTGGGAATTGTCATCTGTAGGACCCACAAATCCCCCCTCTTTGGTATTGTGACTGGTAGGTGGGTTTGGTTTGGGAGGTGGATGGTTCAGCTGTCTGTTGTCGAAAACCTCCCCTAAAATGTGGTTTCCTAAATGTGTCTCTGTACTGTGAGGAGTAGAGCGCGCCCATAGCTTTGGCCATGTCCGTGTCTTTTTTCATTTTCTCGATGGCGGTATTCACCTCCGGCCCAAACAACTGATGTTGGTTAAACAGCATATTTAGTACCGCCTGTTGTATTTCTGGTTTAAATCCAGAACTTCGCAGCCATGCATGTCTCCGAATCGTTACAGCTGTGTTGACAGTCCGTGCTGCTGTATCTGCAGAGTCTAGGGCGCATTTGATTGTTCGATATGGCCTGTCCCTCTTCCACTACTTGTTGGGCAAGTTTTTGGTGTTCCTTGGGCAAATGCTGGCTGATGTCTTGCATTTCGTCCCAGTGTGCCCTGTCGTAGCGTGCAAGTAGGGCTTGCAAGTTTGCAATTCGCCATTGATTGGCTGCTTGTGATGCCACTCTTTTGCCCGCTGCGTCGAACTTTCGGCTCTTTATCAGGTGGTGGGGCATCCCCTGATGATTGCGAGTTCGCCCTTTTCCTTGCAGCTCCCACAACCACTGAGTCCGGAGGGAGTTGAGTTATGAACACTGGGTCTGACGGGGGCGGTTTATATTTCTTTTCGACCCTTGGTATGCTAGCTCTCCCCTTTACAGGCTCTTGGAAGACCTGTTGTGCGTGTTTGAGCATGCCCGGTAGCATTGGCAGGCTTTGATAGGATGCATGAGTGAATGCCAGGGTGTTGAAAAGGAAGTCATCCTCCACTGGTTCAGAGTGCATTGTTACGTTGTGGAACGTAGCAGCCCTGGCTAGTACTTGCGTATATGCTGTACTGTCCTCTGGTGGTGAAGGCTTGGTTGGATAACACACTGGGCTGTTGTCCGATATAGGTGGGTCGTATAGATCTCAGGGATCCACATCATCTTGAGTCATCCCAGTATGTGTGGGTGACTGCGTTATTGGTGTACCCACTGGTGACAAGTGTGGTGATTGCAGTGGGGATGGTTGTGGTGAGAACTGTGGTGGTGGTGACTTGTTTCTAACCACTTTGGCTTTCGGTTGCATTTCTGTTTCCTGAAAGGCTAGTTTTCTTTTCGATTTGAGTGGAGGGATGGTCTGCATCTTCCCTGTGTCCGTCTGTATTTGTAACCTTTGTGGTGTTTGGTCAGGTTCTTCTGCATCCAGATCTTGCTCAAATCTGTGCCCTTCTTTGAGCTGCATAGAAAGCCCTTGTTCTTCAGTGTATGAAGAGCGTTTCTGCTACGAAGCAGTTTTTTTCGGTACCGAAATTCCTAATGTAATTGTCTTTTTCGGATCCGAGGAGCTTTTTCGAGGCTTGCTTGACGACAAATTTTTTCGGTGCCGGAATCTCACCCGGAGTCAGAAGTCTTCGGCAAATCTTTGGTCTTTTTTGGTGCCGATGTTTGGTCACCTTCCTTTCTGTGGGTTAAGCCATGGCCTGTGAGGGTGGCGTTGACGTGGCCTTAAATTTTTTGGTGTGACCCTGGGTGTGGGTCGGGGTAGGTTTACTCAATTTGTTGCACCGTCGAGTGTTGGTCACCATCTGATTCATCAGAGTTCGTTTCTTGGATTGAAAGTCTCCCTTCCTCTTCGACGACGAGATCTTGTTTCGGTTTCGACGCCATTTGTAATCTTCTTGCTCGTCAATCTCTTAAGGTTTTCTTTGATCGAAACGCTCTGCAAGCTTCACAAGTATCCTCTCTGTGTTCGGGCGACAAACACAGGTTACAGACCCGGTGCTGGTCTGTATAAGGATACTTTGCATGACAGGACAGAAACGGAAGGGGGTCCGGTCGATTTGTCTTGGACGACAGGTGTGGTCAGGCCGACCAGGCCTCGAAGAGTGGAAGCCCCGAAGGGCCGCCGAAGCGGTCTTGATGTCAGTGTCGATACGATAAAGCTAAACCGGTACCGAACGAGAACAATACCGACGAATTTTCAATACTCAGCTAACTTTCCCGATTCGAAATACGGAGCAAAGAGGAACACGTCCGAACCCGATGGCGGAAAGAAAACAATCTAAGATGGAGTCGACGCCCATGCGCAATGGAGCCGAAAGGGAGGAGTCACTCGGTCACGTGACTCGAAAAGACTTCTTCGAAGAAAAACAACTTGTAACACTCCGAGCCCAACACTGGATGACAGGTACAGTGCACAGCATGTGTATCTGCAGCTACACATGCCATCGAACACAATGGTACATTTTTAGTGAAAGAACACTAGTGCTGGGGCCTGGTTAGCAGGGTTCCAGCACACTAAGTCAAGTCAGCATCAATATCAGGCAAAAGGTGGGGGGGTAACTGCAACAAGGAGCCATTGCCCTACAGTAAGCATTTTGAATTTCTCCTTCTTGAGGAAGTAATTCAGGTCCCGAAGGTCTAGGATAGTAAGTAAGCATTTGTCCTTTTTTCGGCACCAGAAAGTAGTGGGAATAACAACCAAGACCTACTTCGGGCACAGGGACCTTTTCTATAGTTCCCTTGACCAAGAAGGTTGCGACTTCTTGGCGGATAAGTGCCAAATGATCTTCTGGAAGGTGAGTGAAGGATGGAGGCAGGGCTGGTAGAGCAGATCCAAAAGGGAGGGAGTGGCCCTTTCTAACGATCTGCAAAACCCACCTGTCCGTAGAAATGGATTCCCGGTGGGGCAGATGAAGGAGAATCCTGCAGTCACCTGGATGGGAGTGAGGGGGCGGACTAAGAGGGTTTGGAGGCTGCAGCGGGGGCAGAGGTGGACTGGGCATACCTCTGGTTCCCTGTCCCACGCGGGATTCCGCGTCCCCGCCACACTGAAGCTGGACAGCATGGGTGGCACAGTGGCTGGGTGGAGGAAGCATCAGGGAGCCCTTTCTGTGGCCACGAATGGGCAAAAAGCAGACTGCAGGGGGCAGAGGAAATGTAGGAAGTTGGATCTGTATATACTATCTCAAAGTGAGAGATAGTGTGCACAGAGTCCAAGAGTTCCTCCTTAGAGGTTGATAGTGGCAAAATTAGATTATACTAATGCTCTATTTGTGGTCGAGCAGTAGGCTTATCAGAGGGCACTGTTAAGCGGTTGTTGTACACACACAGGCAATAAAAGAGAACACACACTCAAAGACTTAACTCCAGGCCAATAGGTTTTTACATAGAAAAATATTCTTTTCTTAATTTATTTTAGAACCACAAGATTCAGAATTTCCAGTAAATACATAAATTGTAAAGTAATTGGCATAGGGGAACTTTGAATTAAAATAATAAAGTACACAGTTTTTCGCAAAAATAGCAAATAGAAATTTTAAAAGTGGACAAAGTGCAAAAATCAACAGTTCCTGGGTGAGGTAATTAATGGTTAGTTTTTCAGGTAAGTAAAGCACTTACAATTTCAGTTTCTGGGGCATAACCCCACAGTTGGGGGTTCAATTTAACCCTAAACACCCAGCACCAGCAACTCATGGAGGTCAGGTGCAGAGGTCAAAGTAGAGCTCAAATAGCATAGGCGCCTATGGAGACCAGGGGTGCTCCGGTTCCAGACTGCTAGCAGGTAAGTACCTGCGTCCTCGAGGAGTAGACCAGGTTTTTTTTGTAGAGCACTGGTTGGTTGGGGGGGGGGGGGGGGGGTGACGACAAACAGGCACACACAACACACCCTCAGCAGCACAGGGGCGGACGGGTGCAGAGTGCAAAGTAGGCATTGGGTTTACTATAGGAAGCAATGGAGGGACACGGGGGTCACTTAAGCAATGCAGGCAGGGCACAGGGGGGCTTCTCAGGCCAGCCACTGACTGGGCTAGGAAGAGGGCCGCCTGCTGGTCACTCCTGCACTGGAAGGTGGTTCCTCTCGGTCCTGGGGGCTGCGGGTGCGTGCGAGGTCCAGGCGTCGGGTTCCTTGTTACCAGACAGTCGCAGTCAGTGGGAGCCTCTGTATCCTCTCTGCAGGCGTCAATGTGGGGATGCTGGGGGGTTGACTCAGGTTACTCACTTCATCGCAGTAGCCTGGGAGCCCTCTCTGCGGTGTTAGTTCTCTGGAGCTCGAGTCGGGGGCATAGTGAGAAGTCTCACGATTCCGGTGGGAAAGGAGAGTTCTTTCAAAGTTGCTAAAAAGTTGCAAAGTTGTTGCTGTTTTTGCACAGTGGCGCTGTTCCCGGGAGTTTCTTGGTCCTTCAGGTTCAGGGCACTACTCGGGAGTCCTCAGAGGTCGCTGGTCCCTGTCGGATACGTCACTGTGCAGGTTCTTTGAGACTGGAGACAGGCCGGTAGGGCTGGGGACAAGTCAGTTGTCGTCTCTGTCATCTCTGCGGGGCTTTCAGGTCAGCAGTCCTTGTTAGAGTTGCAGGAATCTGATTACCTGGGTTCAGGGTCACCCCCAAATACTATATTTAGGGGTGTGTTTAGGTCTGGGGGGCAGTAGCCAATGGCTAGTGTCCTGGATGGTGGCTACACCCTCTTTGTGCCTTCACCCTGAGGGGAGGGGTGGGGGCACATCCCTATTCCTAAATGGGGAATCCTCCAATCTCAAGAAGGAGGATTTCTAAAGGCAGGGGTTACCTCCGCTCAGGACACCTTAGGGGCAGTCCTGACTGGTAGGTGGCGACTCCTTGTTTTCCTCATTATCTCCTCCAACCTTGCCGCCACAAGTGGAGGCAGTGGCCGGAGGGGCGGGCATCTCCACTAGCTGGGATGCCCTGGGGTGCTGTAACAAAAGGCATGAGTCTTTGAGTCTCACCGACAGGTGTTACAGTTCCTGCAGGGGGAGGTGAGAAGCACCTCCACCCAGTACAGGCTTTGTTCCTTGCCACAGAGTGCACAAAGGCACTCTCCCCATGCGGCCAGCAACTTGTCTGGTTTGTGGCAGGCTGGCAGGAACTGGTCAGCCTACACTAGAAGTCAGATTGGTATTCAGGGGGCATCTCTAAGATGCCCTCTGGGTGCACGTTACAATAAATTGAACACTGGCATCAGTGTGCATTTACTGTGCTGAGAAGTTTGATACCAAACTTCCCAGTTTTCAGTGTAGCCATTATGGTGCTGTGGAGTTCGTGTTTGACAGACTCCCAGACCATATACTCTTATAGCTACCCTGCACTTACAATGTCTAAGGTTTTGCTTAGACACTGTAGGGGCACAGTGCTCATGCAACTATGCCCTCACCTATGGTATAGTGCACCTTGCCTTAGGGCTGTAAGGCCTGCTAGAGGGGTGACTTATCTATACAATGGGTAGTGTGAGGTTGGCATGGTACCCGAGGGGAGTGCCATGTCGACTTAGTCATTTTCTCCCCACCAGCACACACAAGCTGGCAAGCAGTGTGTCTGTGCTGAGTGAGGGGTCCCCAGGGTGGCATAAGACATGCTGCAGCCCTTAGAGACCTTCCCTGGCATCAGGGCCCTTGGTACCAGGGGTACCAATTAGAAGGGACTTACCTGGATGCTAGGGTGTGCCAATTGTGAAAACAAAGGTACAGTTTTAGGGAAAGAACACTGGTGCTGGGGCCTGGTTAGCAGGCCTCAGCACACTTTCAAATCATAACTTGGCATCAGCAAAGGCATAAAGTCAGGGGGGTAACCATGCCAAGGAGGCATTTCCTTACAGTTATCCTGTAGAAGTTATTTGAAATAATGTTCTTAGTACAACTTGACCTACTGTGGGGCTTGCTGTGCTGCTAAAACATCTACACAATAGTGTAGATTGCTGTGCTGTGTGGGGCTTGCTGTGCTGCTAAAACATCTACACAATAGTGTTTAGTAAATGTATGTGGTGTTTACCAAGTAGCTGCCTTACATATTTCAGCCATTGGTATGTTTCCTAAGAAGGCCATTGTCGCACCTTTCTTCCTGGTGAATGTGCTTTAGGAGTAACTAAGAGTTGTCTTTTGGCTTTAACAGAACATGTTTGGATGCATCTCACTATCCATCTTGCTAAACCTTGTATTGAAATGGGGTTACCAGTATGTGGTTTTTGAAAAGCTACAAATAGCTGTTTAGTTTTTCTGAATGGTTTTGATCTATCTATATAGTACATTAGTGCTCTTTTAATGTCTAATGTATGTAGAGCTCTTTCTGCCACAGAATCTGGCTGTGGGAAGAAGACTGGTAGTTCCACTGTTTGTTTGATATGAAAAGGTGATCCCACTTTAGGAAGAAATTTAGGGTTAGTGTGTAGTACGACTATATTTGTGTACTTGTATGAACGGTTCCTCAATAGTGAAAGCTTGAATTTCACGAATTCTTCGCAATGATGTAATTGCGAATAGGAAGGCAACCTTCAATGTTAAGAACTGTATATGACATGAGTGCATAGGTTCAAATGGTGGGCCCATAAGTTGCGTAGGCTGCGACTACTGCCAGGTACTCACGTGCTGTCCTGCCGTGACCGGTCTGTCCTCCTCGGAATCCTGGTCGGAGTTGGATCCTTGAACGGAGATTGCGGTCTGCATAATCTCTTCCTCTTCGACGTCAAGATGTTCAGAGCTTTTTGACGCCATCTCGAGCCTTCATGCTCTTCTGTCCCGAAGTGTCTTTTTTGACCGGAAGGATCTGCAGGCATCGCAATTTTCTTCCCGATGGTCCAGGGAAAGGCAGAGATTACAGATGAGGTGTTGGTTTGTATAAGGGAATTTTGCGTAGCACCGAGGACAGAATCGGAAGAGTCCAATCCATGAGGCTTCCATGCGGTTGGCCCGACTAGGCCCGAGTTGGGCCCACGCACCCAGAGGGGCGAGTAGAGATGTTTGTTACGACGGTACCGAAGTGTCGATAGAAGGTATAACGTGCTTGAAACAATACCGACGAGAAATGGCGCGTTTTCAAGGTTTTCCGAACCGAATTATTGGAGCAAAAGGAAACACATCCGAACCCGATGGCGGAAAGAAAACAATCTAACATGGAGTCGATGCTCATGGGCAATGGAGCTGAAGAAGAGTCACTCAATCCCGTGACTCGAAAACACTTCTTTGAAGAAAAACAACTTGGAACACTCTGAGCCCAACACCCATTGAACACACACACATATGGAAAATGTCACTTACCCAATGTACATCTGTTCGTGGCATGAGACGTGCATATCCCGCCATCTAGTGTTGGGCTCAGAGTGTTACAAGTTGTTTTCCTTCGAAGAAGTCTTTGAGTCACGAGATCGAGGGACTCCTCCCATTTCGGCTCCATTGCGCATGGGCGTCGACTCCATCTTAGATTGTTTTCCCCGCAGAGGGTAAGGTCGGAGTTGTGTATATAGTAATAGTGCCCATTCAATGGAGTATGTATGTACATAATGTGATTAAAAGTGATATATTTACAAATTTACAAATGTACAAGTTTAATTTTAATCAACTTATAACGGCTACAGGCTCCCGTGGAGGTGGGAGGGCGCATGTGAACCTGCAGCGTCTCATGCCACGAACAGATGTACACTGGGTAAGTGACATTTTCCGTTCGATGACATGTGTAGCTGCAGATACACATGCTGTGCATAGACTAGTAAGCAGTTATCTCCCCAAAAGCGGTGGTTTAGCCTGTAGGAGTGGAAGTTGTTTGAAATAATGTTCTTAGTACTGCTTGTCCTACTGTGGCTTGTTGTGTTGTTAACACATCCACGCAGTAATGTTTAATGAATGTATGAAGTTAAGTATTGCATTTCACAAGAGTGCATGGGCTCGAATGGTGGACCCATGAGTCGCGTTAGTACAATATTGAGGTTCCACGAAGGAACTGGTGGTGTTCTTGGTGGAATGATCCTTTTTAGACCCTCCATAAATGCTTTTATGACTGGGATTCTAAATAGTGAAGTTGAATGTGTAATTTGCAGATAGGCAGAAATTGCTGTGAGATGTATTTTAATGGATGAAAAAGCTAAGTTAGATTTTTGTAAGTAGCTTACAATGTCTTTAGCGGACGCGTGTAATGGTTGAATTTGATTATTATGACAGTAATAAACAAATCGTTTCCATTTATTTGCGAAGCAATGTCTTGTAGTAGGTTTTCTAGCCTGTTTGATGACCTCCATACATTCTTGTGTAAGGTCTAGATGTCCGAATTCTAAGACTTCAGGAGCCAGATTGCTAGATTGAGCGATGCTGCATTCGGGTGTCTGATCTGCTGTTTGTGTTCAGTTAACAGATGTGGTCTGTTTTGTAGTTTGATATGAGGCACTACTGACAGGTCTAGTAGTGTTGTGTACCAAGGTTGTCGTGCCCAAGTTGGTGCTATTAGTATTAGTTTGAGTTTGTTTTGACTTAATTTGTTTACTAGATACGGAAGGAGTGGGAGAGGGTGAAAAGCGTAAGCAAATATCCCTGACCAACTCATCCATAACGCATTGCCCTTGGAGTGAGTCTGTGGGTACCTGGATGCGAAGTTTTGGCATTTTGCGTTTTCTTTTGTTGCCAATAGGTCTATTTGCGGTGTTCCCCAGTTTTGGAAGTAGGTTTGTAGTATCTGGGGATGAATCTCCCATTCGTGTATTTGTTGGTGATCTCGACAGATTGTCGGCCAACTGATTTTGAATTCCTGGGATGTATTGCGCTATTAGGCGAATGTGATTGTGAATCGCCCAATGCCAAATCGTCTGTGCTAAGAGACACATTTGTTATGAGTGTGTGCCTCCCTGTTTGTTTAAGTAATACATTGTTGTCATGTTGTCTGTTTTGACAAGAATGTGTTTGTGGGCTATTAGCGGTTGAAATGCTTTCAACGCTAGAAACACTGCTAGTAGTTCTAGCTGATTTATATGAAGTTGTTTCTGCTGAGTGTCCCATTGTCCCTGGATGCTGTGTTGGTTGAGGTGTGCTCCCCACCCTACCATGGAAGCATCCGTTGTGATCACGTATTGAGGCACTGGGTCTTGGAAAGGCTGCCCTTGATTTAAATTTACATGATTCCACCATTGAAGCGAGGTGTGTGTATGGCGGTCTATCAACACTAGATCTTGAAGTTGACCCTGTGCTTGTGTCCATTGTGTTGCTAGGCTCTGTTGTAAGGGACGCATGTGTAGTCTTGCGTTTGGGACAATAGCTATGCATGAGGACATCATGCCTAGTAGTTTCATCACTAATTTTACCTGATACTTTTGGTTTGGGTGCATGTTTTGTATTACGGCCTGGAATGCTTGTACCCTTTGTGGACTTGGAGTGGCAATCCCTTTTATTGTGTTGATTGTTGCTCCTAAGTATTGTTGTATTTGACACGGCTGTAAGTGTGATTTTTGGTAGTTTAGTGAGAACCCCAGTTTGTGAAGGGTTTCTATGACGTATTTTGTGTGTTGAAGACACTGTTCTTGAGTGTTGGTTTTGATTAACCAATAGTCTAGATACGGGAATACGTGTATGTGCAGTCTTCTGATATGTGCAGCTACTACTGCCAGGCATTTTGTAAAAACTCTTGGCGCTGTTGTTATCCCAAATGGCAACACTTTGAACTGGTAATGTACCCCTTGGAATACGAACCTTAAGTACTTTCTGTGGGAAGGATGTATAGGTATATGGAAATATGCATCCTTTAGGTCCAGTGTTGTCATGTAGTCTTGTTTGAGAAGTGGGATCACGTCTTACAGTGTCACCATGTGAAAGTGATCTGATTTGATGTAGATGTTTAATGTTCTGAGATCTAATATGGGTCTTAGAGTTTTGTCTTTTTTGGGTATGAGAAAGTACAGGGAGTAAACTCCTGTTCCTCTTTGACGAATTGGTACTATCTGTATTGCATTTTTTCGCAACAACGATTGGACCTCCAGTTCTAAGAGTTCCATATGGTGTTTGGACATGTTGTGTGTTTTCGGTGGGACATTTGGAGGGAATTGTAGAAATTCTATGCAATAACCATACTGGATAATGGCTAGGACCCACGTGTCTGTTGTTATTTCTGTCCAGTGTTTGTAGAACTTGGTTAGTCTCCCCCCACTGGTGTTATGTGTTGTGGATTTGTGACGTTGAAGTCTCTGTTTATTTTGTGGAGTTTTGGGACTCTGTAACTTCCCTCTACTCTTTGGGAATTGTCCCCCTCTATATTGTCCCCAAAAAGTTCCCCACTGATATGGACTCTGATAAGTGGGACTGGTTTGTGAGGTTGAGGGTTCTGTGCTCTGTCCCCGAAAGCCCCCTCGAAACTATGTTTTTCGAAAAGTGCCTCTGCTCTGTGGGGAGTAGAGTGCGCCCATGGCTTTAGCCGTATCTGTATCTTTTTTGAGTTTTTCGATAGCAGTGTCCACCTCCGGCCCAAACAACTGCTGTCCGTTAAATGGCATATTCAGCACGGCTTGTTGTATTTCCGGCTTGAATCCTGATGTATGCAGCCAGGCGTGTCTCCTTATGGTCACTGCTGTATTTACAGTCCTAGCAGCTGTGTCCGCTGTGTCCATTGCTGACCGTATCTGATTGTTCGAGATACTCTGTCCTTCCTCCACCACTTGTGCTCTCTTTTGGAACTCTTTGGGCAGGTGTTCTATGAAATGCTGCATTTCGTCCCAATGAGCCCTATCATATCTAGCCAGCAAGGCCTGGGAGTTGGCAATGCGCCATTGGTTGGCTGCTTGTGCCACAACCCTTTTCCCTGCAGCGTCGAACTTGCGACTCTCCTTGTCTGGAGGTGGTGCGTCTACTGAGGTGTGTGAGTTCGCTCTCTTGCGAGCTTCCCCTACTACCACTGAGTCTGGTGTTAATTTCTGCGTGATGTTCACAGGGTCTGTTGGTGGCGGTTTGTACTTCTACTCCACCCTTGGAGTAATGGCCCTGCCCTTCACAGGCTCCTGAAACACCTGTTTGGAGTGTTTCAGCATTCCCGATAGCATAGGGAGACTTTGGTACTGGCTATGTGTGGACGATAGTGTGTTAAATAAAAAGTCATCCTCGATGGGTTCTGCATGTAGGGTGACATTATGAGACGCTGCTGCCCTTGACACCACCTGTGTGTATGCTGTACTGTCCTCAGGTGGTGACGGTCTCGCTGGATAACAGTCGGGACTGTTATCTGATACTGGCGCATCATAAAGATCCCATGCGTCAGGATCATCCTGACTCATTCCGGTATGAGTTGGGGACTGCATCATTGGCAGAGTGGCTACCGGTGATGGTTGTGGTGAGCGTTGTGGAGATGGTGGCGGGGTTACTTGTTTGGCCACCTTTGCCTGTGGCTGCTTGTCTTTCTCTTGGAAGGCAAGTTTTCTTTTCATTCGAATTGGGGGAAGAGTACTGATCTTCCCTGTGTCTTTTTGTATGTGGAGCCTCCTTGGAGTGTAATCTGGCTCTATTGACTCTAGTTCTTGTCCGAATCTGTGCCCTGGCATTTGTGAGAACAGGCCCTGTTCCTCTGTGTAGGAACTTAATTTAGGTTCCGAGGCCGGATGTTTCGGTATGGAAACCTTTTCGGCTGTCTTTTTCGGTTCCGACAACACTTTTTTTTTTTTTTTATCTTCAGCGTACTGATCTCTCAGTGCCGACTCGTTTCGGTGCCGCCCTCTCGTTGCAGAGATTGCTCTGACCGGGTGTCTCGGGGTCGAGTCTGCCCTGTGCCGGTATCTCGACCGGAGTCAGATGACTTCGACACATGCATGCCCTTTTTCGGTGCCGTTGGTCGGTCACCTATTTTCCGAGTTAAGCCATGGCCTGCTGGCGGTGGCGTCCCCTGGGCTTTCGTGCTTTTTCTGCGAGTTTTGTGTATCGACGTCTTACTCACGGTTTTCGGCGTCTGTTCGGGATCGACCTCGTCCGAATCCTCGATGGAAAAGGTTTCTTCTTCCTCTTCCAGGTGTCTTTGTCCTGTCGGCGCCGACGCCATTTGTAGTCTCCTTGCTCTTCGGTCTCTTAACGTCTTTCTGGACCGAAACGCTTGACAGGCCTCACAGGTCTCCTCTTTGTGGTCTGGAGACAGACACAAATTACAGACCAGATGCTGATCTGTATAAGGATACTTGTTGTGACATTCGGGGCAGAAGCGGAATGGGGTCCGTTCCATTAGATTTGAAGACTCATGTGGTCGGGCCCGACCAGGCCCGCCGGGGAATCGAAAACCCCGAAGGGCCACCAGAGCTCTTCAAGATTCGGTGTCGATCTGTTGTAACTAACCCGATACCAAACGCAAACAATACCGTCACATTTTCCGAGATTTTAGCTAACTTTCCGAACCGAAACGCGGAGCGAAAAGGAACACGTCCGAACCCGATGGCGGGAAGAAAACAATTTAAGATGGAGTTGACGCCCATGCGCAATGGAGCCGAAAGGGGAGGAGTCCCTCGATCTCGTGACTCGAAAAGACTTCTTCGAAGAAAAACAACTTGTAACGCTCCGAGCCCAACACTAGATGGCGGGATGTGCACAGCATGTGTATCTGCAGCTACAAATGCCATCGAACATATATATGTACACACACACACTTATACATACACATACTACATTTTTATTTTATTTTTCTATTTTGGTCTTGGATTTATTCTTTGAGTGTGCGCCACATTTATTGCCTCTGTGAGTACAACAAATGCTTAGCACTGCCCTCTGAAAAGCCTATCTGCTCGCCCACATGAGGAGGGAGAAGGAAGGAAGGAAGATGGGAAGGGGAGAAGGAAGGAAGGAAGATGGGAAGGGGAGGAGGAGAGAAGGGGAGGAGGAGAGAAGGGGAGGAGGAAGTAGTTGGTGGTGGTGATGATGATGATGACAGCTGCTGGGTTGGGGTACTCCTTGACGATGGATTAAGAGTTCTGTGGTGTTGCTGGAACTAGCTCTTGACTGAGGTAGGGCCCTTTTCTTTGCATCTCATGGTTGTTGGTGGTAGAGGCTGAGGGTGGCTTTGTATATGGACCTTGCAGTGTTGATTCTGTAGAGTCTCCATTTTCTCTCAAATTGTTCGCAGTGCCACTTGGAATCTCCAAGATCGTTTAAGTGCCAGCTGGGTCATTTACACTCCCAGTACACTCTGTAAAATGAATCTTGGTGTCAAATTTGATCTTTGTATTTCATACCTCAGACAGCTCCTCTCCTATCTCAGTTCAGAACTCTTACTGCAGTCTACAAGGTGCCTTCTTCACTCCTTCATTTAGGACATTCTTCATTTGGGACAAAGTTTATCTTATGCAGTTTGCTCCTCTGGAAGCACGCCTTGTGTAACACTGAGTTGCAGTTGTCTGAAATTGCCATAGCTTACCACTTCACTGGGCTATTTTAATGCTTTGTTCCATTCTATGTCCTATAGCATCCTCAAAGTCTCTCTCCCACAATGAATCTGAAGGGGGGTGGGAGGTTTACTACGCACAGAACATTTACAAGACATCCTCAGGAAGAGAAAGCAGTGGGATACATGAAACCTAGGACTCCTTCTGATGTCCAGTGTTAAGAAATGCTTGTGGTTGTAGGTTTCGCTGGCTGCTGCCCAAACTTAGGCTCAAACATCATAGCTATCCTTTCAACACCATTCCAAAACACCCATTCCCCCAACTGAATGACAGCAATTCAATGGCAAAAAAATGTTGTGTCTCCATGTTGCATTTTAGGGCCTTCTGTGTGACAAGAAATATGTCCAGTTACACAAGTTGTGGGTCATTTGGATCAAAAAGGGTGGGTAGGCATAGTGATACGACTTCTGTCTACCCTTCCAGATTCTTGGAACTTTCTTCACAACAATGTGGAAATGAGGAAATTTAGTGATTTTAGAAAAGGTATGATGAGTGCACAGCATTCTGGTTGAGAAAAAAATATTGGGATCCATGGAAGCTGTACCTATCACAGGGTGCCCAGGTGTCTGCTTTTGAAAGATGGCCGGGTTCTAACGTTACTCACTGTGCAGGCCAACCCCTGACCCAAATACCACAAATAACCCTCTACCAGGAGGGTCTTACTTGACAAAATTTGTAAAAAGATTCTAAACTACCATCACTCCAGTTAATAGTTTTGATTTGTTAAAATGTGTACAACTTAATATTTTGTCTGTATAAGCACACTTCCTCTATTGTTTCATGGATATTCATTAACTGACTATTTAAGTATGCTTAAGTAGCTACTTCAATTAATTACACTTTAAAATTTAAAAAAACCTGCATTCAGCAGAACTCTGAATCTCTAGTCTCTACTTTAGCAAACACTTTTACATCAGTCTTTTCCTATCCAGGGAGTTAAATTGATGCCAGGAATCTTATAGGCGGAACAGATAAATACCATCTCTTAAGTATTTGTTTCTGGGGTGGATCCCAGTGGCCAAACGCTGAAATGTGTTTGGTTCACCTGCCCTTTAGGGAACAATCCTTTGTGTATCTCCAAGCACAATGGAAAACATAGAAGCTTTCAAAACATCGACATAGGTAAGCATTAAAATCATCTTTTTCTCCACTGAAATAACACCTTTTATGAAGCTCACTTAGAAAAACACTTTTCGTACAACTTCCCTGTCTACCCTTTTTGAGAAAGGGAAAACTTGTTTTCTAAAGAACTAGCTGACTAATTGCCACAGCTCTTGGCAACTTATTCTTACTAAGCACCCCCTTTCCGATAATATTCCAAGCTTCTAAAGTCTTGTGTGAGTAAGCTTGTAGTAGCACTACAAACAAAAGTGGAACAAGAAACTAAATTAGGTACCTCTCCATTAGCCAGCAAAGTGTTCATGCGCTCTAAGAACCCAGAATCTAGCACATTGGACTCATCCATGATGAAAGCAATTTTTTCATTTTTGCAGCCAGAACGGCGCAGCACAGTTCTTAGGTCCTCATCAAAATCCTCACCAGTGTACTTTCTATGGACCTAGAAAAATATAAAAAGATACATTTCTCATTAATTTATAGCAATAGATTTTAAAACACTGGATAATAAAAGGCATTTATTAATATTCAGCATCTACTAATAAACAAAGAACAATTACCTTAATCTGGTAAACACTTAAACCATTCATCCAAGCAACAAAGCGAGAAAGTGTTGTTTTGCCTGCTCCACTGACTCCAATCAGAAGCAAATGGCCCTGTGGTTGGCGGAAAATCCTGCAACAAAAAGGATATTCTAATTACAATTTGGATGGACATCAAACTCATTTATAATAAACATTCTGGAGCTAATAAGGAAAAACATGTAATATGAAAAATATAAAAAGAAAATATCAGTAACTAGACTAGAAAAAGCAGAAAAATAATTTCACAACGCTAACACAAGAATCAACCCACCATGTAAAATTATTTAGGGAAGAAATTTTGACACAAGTAACCAATATACGAAGCTGTTTTTAGATGCCTTTATCCTTAACCTAATTTTAAATTTCAGTGAGAGAAAACCAATAAGCAAAACAAATGACTTACATAATTTAAGATAATTAAACAATAGAGAGGAAAATCAAAAAGATAAAGACAACAAATTAATGTGAGATTATCAAAACAAAGATTCAGAAAATGTGTCAAGCAAAAGAACAAATTAAACTTGTGGGAATTATATTACTGTGAAAGACAGAAAAAGTACAAAAGACCAGCTGCATAAATATGTCTGTGCAGCTGAGCTCGTGAATTGGGATTAAAGAATGTGAGAAAATAACGAGGAATTTGTGAGCAAAAAAAAAAGGGGGAAGAGGTAAAATGGGACTAGCAAGAGAACGAAAAAAGTCGATATTTTCCAAACAAAAGCTAGAAAATGAAGCCCTGCTCGTTCCAAAGAGCGCTAGTGAAAATCCTATAGTGAGAAATGGTAAAAAAAAAAAACAATAAATCATAGGCAGAGTTTCCAAGTATTTGATAACACAACGTATAAAACAAAATCTGGGAACTGAAAGCATCTGGATGGGTAGAGCTCTACGTCCTGTCAACTCAATGTCTTGAGCCAATAAAAAGAATCAACTTGGCAGACTTGAGCCAGGGAGAGGCAGCAGCTTGCATGCGATACCTCGTTCTTTTGATTTGGATGAAAAGCTCTACAACTGTGTGGGCCATTCTCCTGAGGGGCCACTGTGTGATTTCTCCATGTTTGGTATATCATGATCAAAAGATTAATTTGTTGAGTATGTGATGTCTATGCCGCCTCTTGTTGCAGCATTATTCCTTCTGGAAGATCTGGATAAGCTTATGCTTTGGTTTTATCCTGAATGAGACCCCATTGGATGTTCCCAGTAACACACATAAAGGAGTCTAAACATTGACACTTGAAAGTTAGCCAAGCTTTGTAAAGCCTTCTAAATATTTGATAAAGGACTCTGCGATTCTAGCTCTGTTTTACACTGTACCAGCAATTTATTTACCACTTTTGCACCAGCACATCTTGTTCAAGATTTGTTACACCATTATGGTACATAATGTTGAAATGATAAAAAAAATATAGTAGCAAGCTAGCTCTTGGTATACTATACCAAAATGAGATATAGTGTGCATACAATCCAGGGTTTCCCCAGAAGCTTAACCGAGGCTAAAGTAGGTAACACTAATGCTCTCTTTGGTGTTAGTGTGGTCGAGCAGTGAGACTTATCAGAGGGTAGTGTAAAGCATTTGTTGTACACACAACCAGGCAATAAAGGAAGCTCGGTGATATGACTTTAGGTAAGAATTTTGGATTTGTTCGTAGAACTACTTTATGCTTATGTATTTGTATATGCTTGGTGAGGAGTCCCCCAGGGTGGCACAATACATGCTGCAGCCCTTGGGGACCTTCCCTGGCCACAGGGCCTTTGGTACCAGAGGTACTTTTTACAAGGAACTTAACTGTGTGCCACGGGTATGCGAATTGTGGGAACAATGGTTCAGGTTTTGGGAAAGAACGCTGGTGCTGGGGTCTGGTTAGAAGGTTCCCACCACCTCTTAGTCAAGTTGGCATCAGTGTCTGGCAGAGGGTATCCATGGCAACAAGAGAACTTTCTTCCGGGGGGTAACTGTTTACCATGCCTGCCGCACCCACACACCCCCTCCCCCACCCCCCCAAAGTCAACAACTGCCATCCTGTGGCACTGAGTGTTGTTATGAACATTAGTCACTTGGTGCGTGTGACCAAGTAGGTGTCGTTGAGGTGACACCAGTTTTTCAGTCGCCATTATGACACTGCACCTGCGCCCCTGTTGGGCTCAGCCTCAAGACCATTTATTAAGAAATGCTACATTTACTTATCCATTTTAAGGGGACAACCAGCTAGGGTGGCAAGGTCAATGCCACAATCGGAGACCAAAACTGCCTTAGTGGTATCCGACTAGCCCTGAGCCCACTACAATCCCCCAAAGTGAGCCCAGCTACACTTTTGGATTGACTATTGCTACAACTATTGTTGCTACTGCTAGGGGCACTAGGGGTAGAAGTGGTAGTAGGCTTGGTGCTCTTTTTAGGGCATGTGCTGTCACCTGCCCTGTGGCCTTTCTGTCTACAAATGTAGCACCAAGGTTTCTTGGGGGCAGAGGAAGAGGACTTCGACCCACCCCCAGAGGAATTTTGTGGGACTGATGAAGACTGTTTTGTCCTCACCTTTGTCCTGATTATTAGGAGAATCATTCTTTCTGGAGTCACCCCTGGAGGTTTTCCTACCCACCCTGGTACGAACCCATTTGCCTGTCTTCTTACCCAATTCTTGGGGAGAGGCCAGAACTGAGACCACCAGGAACTGATGCAGTTCATCAGATGGGAAATTAAGGATGTGCTCTCATATAGGCAGACTGTAAAAGTCCTGAAAATCATGCACATTGCTACCATGTAACTAGCCTTCCAGGTACTTGACAAAGCCGTCGACAAAATCTTATTAGGACTCCATCTTACTCACCCCAAACTGGATTCTGTACTCCTCAGTGGTTAAGCCAAAAGCATCAAGGAGTGCATTCTTGAGTGCATGAGAGTTATCAGCCTCCTCTTCTCAGACAGTGAGGAGCTTGTCCTTGCCTTTATCAGAAAAAGATAGCCACAAGTTGGCTGACCACTGTCTTTGAGGGACCCTCTGAACTGTACAGGCCCTCCCCAAGGCAGTGAACCACTTGTGGATATCATCCCCAACCTTGTAAAGGGGGAGGAATCATTTTTCAGTTCCTAGAATCATACAAGTCCTCCCTGACCCTGGTGTCCCTAAAGTTGTTACTGTCATCATGGGGTGTTAACCCCAAACTCTGTCTTTCCCTTTCCACTGCCAAGGTCTCCCTATCTAAGGCTAACTGCTGCTGCAGCCTCAATTTGGCCTCCTCTTATCTCAGTTTAGTGAGTTCCATATCTAGGGATTTCCCCCCTAAGTTAGAGTGGTGGGTCCCATCAGATACTGATGAGACATGGGTGTGGATAGAGGCGGACCTATCCCTCCTCCTGGAGACCCTTTGCACCAAACCCTGGGAGTAAAAGTGGACTTAGTTGTGTGTGTCCCCCTTCTCACTTCCATGAGTGCTTCCTACAGGACTGGTGTGCTCCCCAGTTTCTTCCCTTTCTAGGGCTGGGGGTCAGTCTCTACCTCTTGCTCTTCAATGCTCTATCAGTCTGAATGAGCAATCCTAGCAGAAGAGCCTTGTTAGTATTTTCCCTGACTTTATCTTCCTGGAAGCACACATTTCCCTTACTGCCTGAAAGTTAAGCCTTCCATCCCTAGAGTCTGAGACCAGGACTGTGTCCCCCACTAAAGACATTTCCCTAGAGTTGTGTGAAGGAACTCCTCTACTCTAAGTAACTAGACTACCCAAGTCTAGTGATCCTACTGAGTGCAGTGTATCCTGTAGAATAGTAGTGGACTTTACTGTGGAGGTTTACCAGTGCCAGAGAAGAAAGGCAATTGCAAGTGTCTTATCCCACTGCTGCACCAGCAAAGTAGGAAGCTGGCCTGGTGTGTGGTGGACACCTGTGGTGTTTACACCTTATACTAGGACCGGGTGTAGGAGGCTGGACTGGCTTGTAGTGAGTACCTAGAGGTACTTGCACCTTGCACCAGGCCCAGTTATCCCTTATTAGTGTATAGGGTGTCTAGCAGCATAGGCTGGTAGATAATGGTAGCTTAGCAGAGCAGCTTAGGCTGAACTAGGAGACGAGTGAAGCTCCTACAGTACCACTTAGTGTCATATGCACAATATCATAAGAAAACACAATACACAGTTATACTAAAAATAAAGGTACTTTATTTTTATGACAATATGCCAAAGTATCTCAGAGTGTACCCTCAGTGAGAGGATAGGAAATATACACAAGATATATATACACAATAGCGAAAATATGCAGTATAGTCTTAGAAAACAGTGAAAACAATGTATAGTTACAATAGGATGCAATGGGGACACATAGGGATAGGGGCAACACAAACCATATACTCCAAAAGTGGAATGCGAACCACGAATGGACCCCAAACCTATGTGACCTTGTAGAGGGTCGCTGGGACTATTAGAAAATAGTGAGAATTAGAAAAATAACCCTCCCCAAGACCCTGAAAAGTGAGTGCAAAGTGCACTAAAGTTCCCCAAAGGACAAAGAAGTTGTGATAGGGGAATAAGGCAGGAAAGACACAAACCAGCAATGCAACAACGATGGATTTCCAGTCGAGGGTACCTGTGGAACAAGGGGACCAAGTCCAAAAGTCACAAGCAAGTCGGAGATGGGCAGATGCCCAGGAAATGCCAGCTGTGGGTGCAAAGAAGCTTCTACTGGACAGAAGAAGCTGAGGTTTCCGCAGGAACGAAAAGGGCTAGAGACTTCCCCTTTGGTGGACAGATCCCTCTCGCCGTGGAGAGTCGTGCAGAAGTGTTTTCCCGCCGAAAGAACGCCAACAAGCCTTGCTAGCTGCAAATCGTGCGGTTAGCGTTTTTGGACGCTGCTGTGGCCCAGGAGGGACCAGGAGGTCGCAAATTGGACCAGGAGGTAGAGGGGACGTCGAGCAAGACAAGGAGCCCTCTTCGCAGCAGGTAGCCCCCGGAGAAGTGCCAGAAACAGGCACTACGAGGATGCGTGAAACGGTGCTCACCCAAAGTTACCCAAAGTTACACAAAGGAGTCCCACGTCGCCGGAGACCAACTTAGAAAGTCGTGCAATGCAGGTTAGAGTGCCGTGGACCCAGGCTTGGCTGTGCACGAAGGATTTCCGCCGGAAGTGCACAGGGGCCGGAGTAGCTGCAAAAGTCGCGGTTCCCAGCAATGCAGTCTAGCGAGGTGAGGCAAGGACTTACCTCCACCAAACTTGGACTGAAGAGTCACTGGACTGTGGGAGTCACTTGGACAGAGTTGCTGGATTCGAGGGACCTCGCTCGTCGTGCTGAGAGGAGACCCAAGGGACCGGTAATGCAGCTTTTTGGTGCCTGCGGTTGCAGGGGGAAGATTCCGTCGACCCACGGGAGATTTCTTCGGAGCTTCTAGTGCAGAGAGGAGGCAGACTACCCCCACAGCATGCACCACGAGGAAAACAGCCGAGAAGGCGGCAGGATCAGCGTTACAGAGTTGCAGTAGTCGTCTTAGCTACTATGTTGCAGTTTTGCAGGCTTCCAGCGCGGTCAGCAGTCGATTCCTTGGCAGAAGGTGAAGAGAGAGATGCAGAGGAACTCGGATGAGCTCTTGCATTCGTTATCTAAAGTTTCCCCAGAGACAGAGACCCTAAATAGCCAGAAAAGAGGGTTTGGCTACTTAGGAGAGAGGATAGGCTAGCAACACCTGAAGGAGCCTATCACAAGGAGTCTCTGACGTCACCTGGTGGCACTGGCCACTCGGAGCAGTCCAGTGTGCCAGCAGCACCTCTGTTTCCAAGATGGCAGAGGTCTGGAGCACACTGGAGGAGCTCTGGACACCTCCCAGGGGAGGTGCAGGTCAGGGGAGTGGTCACTCCCCTTTCCTTTGTCCAGTTTCGCGCCAGAGCAGGGCTAAGGGGTCCCCTGAACCGGTGTAGACTGGCTTATGCAGAATTGGGCACATCTGTGCCCAAGAAAGCATTTCCAGAGGCTGGGGGAGGCTACTCCTCCCCTGCCTTCACACCATTTTCCAAAGGGAGAGGGTGTAACACCCTCTCTCAGAGGAAGTCCTTTGTTCTGCCATCCTGGGCCAGGCCTGGCTGGACCCCAGGAGGGCAGCTGCCTGTCTGAGGGGTTGGCAGCAGCTGCAGTGAAACCCCAGGAAGGGCAGTTTGGCAGTACCAGGGTCTGTGCTACAGACCACTGGGATCATGGGATTGTGCCAACTATGCCAGGATGGTATAGAGGGGGCAATTCCATGATCATAGACATGTTACATGGCCATATTCGGAGTTACCATTGTGAAGCTACATATAGGTAGTGACCTATATGTAGTGCACGCGTTTAATGGTGTCCCCGCACTCACAAAGTCTGGGGAATTGGCTCTGAACAATGTGGGGGCACCTTAGCTAGTGCCAGGGTGCCCTCACACTAAGTAACTTTGCACCTAACCTTTACCAGGTAAAGGTTAGACATATAGGTGACTTATAAGTTACTTAAGTGCAGTGTAAAATGGCTGTGAAATAACGTGGACGTTATTTCACTCAGGCTGCAGTGGCAGGCCTGTGTAAGAATTGTCAGAGCTCCCTATGGGTGGCAAAAGAAATGCTGCAGCCCATAGGGATCTCCTGGAACCCCAATACCCTGGGTACCTCAGTACCATATACTAGGGAATTATAAGGGTGTTCCAGTAAGCCAATGTAAATTGGTAAAATTGGTCACAAGCCTGTTAGTGACAATTTGGAAAGAAATGAGAGAGCATAACCACTGAGGTTCTGATTAGCAGAGCCTCAGTGAGACAGTTAGTCACTACACAGGTAACACACTTATGAGCACTGGGGCCCTGGGTTACCAGGGTCCCAGTGACACATACAACTAAAACAACATATATACATTGAAAAATGGGGGTAACATGCCAGGCAAGATGGTACTTTCCTACAGGCTTTTGCTCCCAAACGCCTGGGGACCCTTTCTTGTTTGGTGGACCACGTGGAAACGGGTGCACAAGGGTCAGGACTCGCACATCTGGAGTGAGGTGGGAGTCCTTGTTTGAAAGTTTCTTTTGGACAGAGCCGCTGTCCTTGGGAATTCTTGGCCCTTTGGGGTGTAGGGAAGTCTGCTGGATTTGTCACAGGTCGCTGGGCCCACTAGATGAGTTGCAGTTCTTCTTGCAGGTTCTTTCAAGCAGGAGAAAGGCCGGTAAGGCTGGGGCCAAAGCAGTTGTTTTCCTTCTCTGCTGGGCTTTTCAGCTTAGCAATGCCTCTTCTCTTTGTAGGACATCAGGAATCTGGTGAGCTGGGTTCACGGAGGCCCTTAAATCCTGGATTTAGGGGCATGTCAAGGGTCAGAGGGCAGCAGCCAATGGCTACTGTCACTAAGGGTGGCTACACCCACCTTGTGCCCACTCCCTTTGGGGAGGAGGCACATTCCTATCCCTATTGGTCCCCGTCCTCCAAACCAAGATAGAGGATTCTGCAGGGAGGGGGTCACCTTAGCTCTGGACACCTTAGGGTTGGGTCCTGCCTGGGGTGGTCACTCCTCCCTGTTTTTCTTCATTTTTCCCACCTGACTTGCCGCCAAAAGTGGGGCATTGTTCAGGGGCGGGCATCTCCACCAGCTGGAGTGCCCTGGGGCACTGTAACTCGTGGCTTGAGCCTTTGAGGCTCACCCCCGGGTGTTACAGTTCCTACGGAGGGAGGTGTGAAGCACCTCCACCCAGGACAGGCTTTGTTTCGGACCACAGAGTGCACAAAGGCACTAACCCCATGTGGTCAGAAACTCGTCTGAAAGTAGCAGGCTAGCACAGACTGGTCAGTCCTACACTAGCAGTTGGGTTAACATAGGGGGGGAGGGGGGCATCTCTAAAATGCCCTCTGCGTGCATTTTCCAATAAATCCTACACTGACATCAGTGTGGGTTTATTGTGCTGAGAAGTTTCATACCAAACTTCCCAATATTCAGTGAAGCAATTATGGTGCCGTGGAGTTTGCAATGACAAACTCCCAGACCACATGCATAATATGGCTACACTGCACTTACAATGACTAACAACGGACTAAGACATTGTAGGGGCATATTGCTCATGCAGCTATACCCTCACCTGTGGTATAGTGCACCCTGCCCTAGGGCTGTAAGGCCTGCTAGAGAGGTGACTTATCTATGCCACAGGCAGTGGTTTGTGGGCATGACACCCTGGGAGGGGTGCCATGTCGATTTTGCCTTTTTTTCTCCCTACCATCGCACACAAGCTGCAAGGCAGTGTGCATGGACTGAGCGAGGGGTCCCTCAGGGTGGCATAATACATGCTGCAGCCCTTAGGGATCTTCCCAGGCCCCGGGGCCCTTGGTACCATGGGTACCTCTTACAAAGGAGGTAACTGTGTGCCAGGGCTGTACCAATTGTGGAAACAAAGGTACAGTTTTAGGGAAAGAACACTGGTGCTGGGGCCTGGTTAGCAGGGTACCAAGCACACTTTCAATCAAAGTTGGCATGAACACTAGGCAAAAAAATGGGGGTGTAACCATGCCAACAGTGGCACTTTCCTACAACTGGCAATACCACACTAGTCACACAGTAACTTATCACACAAAAGAAACTGCATAGATGTACTTTATTATGGTAACACTAAACTAAATTACTTAAAGGCAGTCCCCCACCTGGAGGTGACTATGCACTAAATATATATACAGTAATAGTTACAAATTAAAATAAGAAACAACAAGCACTGCTAAGAAATAGTGGAAAATAGCTAGGGCCCTAGGGGAGAGCAAAACCATGTTCGAAAATAGCGCAATGCGAAGTTAGGTCCCTACCCACGGATGGTGAGTAGTTAATTGGGAGCTGGGAGAACTCAGAACCCCAAGAGGTGAGTACTTAGATGAACCCCAGCAACCAGGAGCAGAGAGGTAAGTTACCTGGTTTTCCCATTTCCAAACAAGGGGAATTAGAAAAGGAGCTATGCAAGAACAGGACTAGATCAGAGGAACCCAAAGGTGGATTCTGGAAGAAGAGGACCTGAA